>NC_137927.1:6863899-6873899 GCF_963457725.1 Sprattus sprattus | reverse complement strand
AGAAAACCCAGGTTATCAATCACCGCCGGCTCTTCCTATCACACAGACACCATCCAATCAGCTCGCTGAAAGCTGTTGGGAGGCTTCCCTCTCCAGTATCCCAGCATTCCTAGCGGCAAAGCCGTCAGCTGGACGGGATGGAGGAAGGGCCTGACGCCATTGGGTGATGAGGGAGGAACAGGAGTTTGTGTCTCAGGTCTCCTCCTGACTGGAGAGGAGCTTCCTGTATGTGAGCTACTGTTGTCATGGCTACGGCTTCAGGAGCTGCCGGAAACAGGCAGCAGTCATCTGCACTGCTAGTTTGAACAACCCTGAATAATTCAAACCGCCTTTTAGCTTAAATATACAGCTTTACTCATGCCGTTCAGTTGGGAGGCCTACTTTGAGATTGAGAAACCCTGATTTAATATACACATGCATGGACACACACACACCCCACACACACACACACACACACACACACACACACACACACACACACATACTACTTGCACTGCGACGTCCTGGTTTCCTGCCCTGTGGGGATTTGGGGATGTCGCTGTGAGTTTGCTGGGTGTGTGTGGTGGTTTGATGGGGGTTTGGAGAGTGTGTGTGTGTATGTGCGTGCGACCCAGATCAGTCAGTGCCACGGCAACTATGAAGCCAAGGATGTCTCAGCCCTCCACACATCCCAAGGCCTCCACTGTGCTTGGTTATTGGTCCAATGTCTCTTCCTCTCTCCAGCTCTCATCTCTCTCCTCTCCCCCTCTCTCTTCTCTTCTCCTTTCCTGCTCTCTCTTCTCTTAAGTCTTTTCTTTCCTCTCGTCTGGTCTCTTCTCTCTGCTGCAGCTCCTCTCCTTCTCCTCTCTTTATCCTCTTCCTTTCCATCTCCCTCTTCCTTTCCTTTCCTTTCCTTTCCTTTCCTCTCCTCTCCTCTCCTCTCCTCTCCTCTCCTCTCCTCTCCTTTCAGGTAATGAATAATTGAGGGCTTGTTTTTTTTTGTTGGCCTGGAAGAGTACAGTGATAGAAAGTAAGAGGAGCAAAAGAGTCAGTGTTCTCACTCAGACACTAGAGGAGAGAGTCAGTGTTCTCACTCAGACACTAGAGGAGAGAGTCAGTGTTCTCACTCAGACACTAGAGGAGAGAGTCAGTGTTCTCACTCAGACACTAGAGGAGAGAGTCAGTGTTCTCACTAGAGGAGAGAGTCAGTGTTCTCACTCAGACACTAGAGGAGAGAGTCAGTGTTCTCACTCAGACACTAGAGGAGAGAGTCAGTGTTCTCACTCAGACACTAGAGGAGAGAGTCAGTGTTCTCACTCAGACACTAGAGGAGAGAGTCAGTGTTCTCACTCAGACACTAGAGGAGACAGTCAGTGTTCTCACTCAGACACTAGAGGAGAGAGTCAGTGTTCTCACTCAGACACTAGAGGAGAGAGTCAGTGTTCTCACTAGAGGAGAGAGTCAGTGTTCTCACTCAGACACTAGAGGAGAGAGTCAGTGTTCTCACTCAGACACTAGAGGAGACAGTCAGTGTTCTCACTCAGACACTAGAGGAGAGAGTCAGTGTTCTCACTCAGACACTAGAGGAAAGAGTCAGTGTTCTCACTCAGACACTAGAGGAGACAGTCAGTGTTCTCACTCAGACACTAGAGGAGAGAGTCAGTGTTCTCACTCAGACACTAGAGGAGAGAGTCAGTGTTCTCACTAGAGGAAAGAGTCAGTGTTCTCACTAGAGGAAAGAGTCAGTGTTCTCACTCAGACACTAGAGGAAAGAGTCAGTGTTCTCACTCAGACACTAGAGGAAAGAGTCAGTGTTCTCACTCAGACACTAGAGGAAAGAGTCAGTGTTCTCACTCAGACACTAGAGCGCGTCAGTTCTGCAGTGAAATGAGGAAAGCACATGTGAAGGAACGTGTAGAGCAGTAGCCAGCAGGTGCAGTGCTGTGCAGTGTGTAATACTCACTCCCCAACACCTCAGAGAGACACATACCCCTGTGGGTTTTAGCCTCCTTGCCGAAGTGTGTGTGTGTGTGTGTGTGTGTGTGTGTGTGTTGCTGAAGAGTGTGTTGCTAAAGAGTATGAGGTGGCTCTGTATATTTTATATATTTGTGTGTCTGTGTCAGCAGTTTACTCTGTTATTTTTTATTTATTTTTTTGTCTCTGGGCTTGTTATCACTTGCCACGCTGTGTGCGTGTGCCCGTATGTATGTGTGTGTGTATGTGTGGTCAGAGCAGAGGTAAAGGACAAGGAGACTAATTAGTGCAGACTGTGTCAAAGGGGTTAAAAGTGACGTGTGACATGAGAATTGCGACAACTTTGATGGTTAGCTCAACATTAGTGTATGTCAAATAAGGAAACGCAGAATACAGGTATCTAAACCACGCTTGCATGAGTGTGTGTGTGTGTGTGTAAGGAAACGCAGTATACAGGTATCTAAACCACGCCTGCATGCCAAAGTTATGCAATGATGAGTTGCTTGCATCAACATGCATAGAGTTGATTGAGCAGGTAGAGGTGGAGCCCTCACAGCACACACAGATCTTCCACTCGCTCTCTGAGTCAGGAGGTTTTCAGAAGGACAGAAGTGGAGACTATATAAGTTTGTTTGAAATATCACACTATATAGGCCCTAGGAATCACGCTAAGCAAGAGGTAGGTCCAAGCTCTGTGTGTGTGTGTGTGTGTGTGTGTGTGTGTGTGTGTGTGTGTGTGTGTGTGTGTGTGTGTGTGTGTGTGTGTGTGTGTGTGTCATCACAGATTTATAGGGAATTAATGATGGCAGGCTGAGCTGGTAAGCACAGCGGGGAGGAAGACGAGAAGAGAAGGGAAGAGAAGAGAAGAGAAGAGAAGAGAAGAGCAGAGCAAGAAGAACTGAGAAGAAGGGAAGACCAGATGCAGCTGTAGGAGGTCTGACTGAGCTCTCTATAACGAGGCATCACGCTGATTATGCTCCCAGGAGCTTTAACACAAGACGAGCCAGGACAGGCATCCGGCACAGAGACTGCAACCTGAAGTTTCTACCAAGGATTCAGATTAAGAAATGATCCTTTTCAAGCAACTCCATGTCTCTCAGTCGACAAACTTCCTCCCTCCCTCTTCCTCTTCCTGATTGAGCGACTGGCTGTCTTGTGAAAAGTATTAGTGGCGCAGCTCCTGCATGTGTCGGGGTGTCTATTTTAAACCTGGGCTTTTTATGTGTCTTCTGCACGCACATACACGCACGCGCCCCGCACAGACGCACACACGCATGCCCACACACACACACACCACACACACACACACACACACATACATACACATTCTCTGTTGGTATTGTGTGAGACAGTCTTCACTCCTCTGCATTCTTCTATCTATTGCTCATCAGTCTTCTCCTCTCCTCTCCTCTCTCCTCAGTCCTGATGACATCGGTAACTGCTGGTACATCCTCCTTTCCGGATCCGTCTTCATCAAGGAGTCCATGTTCCTGCCCAGAAGCAGGTAGGCACACACACACACACACACACACACACACACACACACATTCCAGGAGTAGGTAGGCACACATACTCACACAGACACCTATGCATACACACACACACACACACACATGGAGAGAATTGACAAAACACCACACACTTCCTCCTTACATCTCAGAGATGCAAATCTTGTTTTCGCAGTTCGCAATGTGTGTGTGTGTGTATAACATAAGGAGATAGCTGTATAATTTCTCTTTTGCAGAGTTCCAGGAATTAATATTTCCTAATATGAAACCTTGACTGGAAGTTTTCTACATTTCTTCTGATGTTTGGAAGATCACAGAGATTTTTTTAAGGAGCTTCAACCTTGGGATAGATACTGATAGTGTGATCAGGATGCAGCAGTATGCTAACCTTTGCACAAACAGCTCCTCTTTGTGTGTCTTTAAAACACACACACACACACACACACACACACACACACACACACACACACACACACACACACACACATTCATACATAATCATCCCTAATTGTATTGATGGGGGACACAGCTGGCAACACACAGTCTGCCACACATGACCTAAAGCTAATTTAATAACTTGGCAAAATGTAGCAGATTTCATAACATAAGCTCAGTTGCTTGAGATTCATGTATAAACAAGTTCCTTCAAAACAACACCTTTTTTTTCTGTGAAACTTGATAAATGATTAAATGTCAGGCAGACCACGTGCAAAAGAAACCTCCATCTCCTCTGGTATAAACCGCTCCGTTCGTGACTGGGAATGTGTTGTTTGCTCTACTGTAGAACAATTACGGAGCACTGTATGAATGTGGATCAGAAGAATGGTAGGGCAGGAAATTACTGTTAGTGGTATGATCAAATTATTATCACCAAGCTGATAAAAAATGACTTCTTTGCCACATCAACTTATTACTCCCATTTACCCAACCTATATCCCATGTACTTTTGATTGCGCCCTGCTTTGTGTGAAATAACAAACAGCAAATATATCTATCCTCGCCTATGCTCATGCTAGCTGATGTGGGAAGCCCGTTTGCAGTGCTGGTTGCGCTATGAAATTAGGTTAGGGCCCCAAAGTGTCTTTCTCAACCGCTCTTCATCTTTCATCTTCCTCTGGCATGTGTGTTAATGGACCAGTTCTGCAAACACAATCTATACTCGCTCTGTGCTCTATACACCCCCCCTTTCTCCTCTCCCTCCTCACTTACACACACACACACACACACACACACACACACACACACACACACACACACACACACACTTGTGCAGCACTTGGTTTCCTGATGTGTTAGTTGTATTTCTGTGCCCTTGTAGAAGTGCTCTCTCTCTTTTGTTCTCTCTCTGCCCCCCCCCCCCCCTTTCTCCTTCTCTTCTCCCCCTCACTCAAATACACACACACACACACACACACACACACACACACACACACACACACACACACACACACTTGGGCAGCACATGGTTTCCTGATGTGTTGGTAGTATTTCTGTGCCCTTGTAGAAGTGCTCTCTCTCTCTCCTGTACCCCTCCTCCCCTCAGCTTGGCTCCTGTCCATCCTGCACTGATTGACTGACAATGCCTCAATGGCATGTAATGGAAATGACCTCCACCGGGCCACCGTAACCTGCTGGGCGAGAGCCGCTGTAAATCTGAATCCCAGCCATTAGGGGTCAGGGCATTACAAATCTTATTACGCTGCTTGGGCCTGCCCATGTGACCCCCACCAGCCAATTACAGAAGGCCCAGCCATCTCTCTGCATGTTGGTGGGATTCACATCCGTTTTGCTTAGGGGAACCAGAGTCGCGGCCACCAAAGCTTTGTCAGGAGCCTTTTCAGGGACGGACCAGGTGTCAAGTTATATTATGACTCATCGGTTCAATGCCACAGAGATAGGAAGACAATGAAGAGGGATGGGAAGATAGTCTCCTTTCTCTCTCTGACACACACACACACACACACACACACACACAAATGTATCGGTCAGAAATAGGAGACTCTCACTGCTGTGGTAGATTGGGCTGAGGGCAAAAGGTAGTTCATATATTATATATTAATATTAGCTGTATGTATATATATATATATATATATATATATATTATGGCATGCCGTTCAGGAAATTAACATTTGAATATATATATACAAAACTCTGAATATATATACAAAATTCTGAATATATATACAAAACTCTGAATATATATATACAAGAGTCTGAATATATATACAAAACTCTGAATATATATACAAAAGTCTGAATATACAAAACGAAGTCTGAATATATATATACAAAACAAAGTCTGTATATATATACAAAACGAAGTCTGAATATATATATATATAAAACTCTGAACTCTGAAGCGCTCAATCCGTCTTTGTCCGCCATATTGGATTGAGCGCTTCCTATTAAATCAATGGTACCAAAATGTTTGTAATTACGTATTTTCTGCTTCATGAAACTCTGTTTTTCTGTTGTATTGTTCAATTTTGACATTGATTTCTCACTAGAAATGCAATAATAACACGTTTATTTTACACCGTTTGACTTCACGAAGGATATTTTTAGAGGCAGGTTCCCCATTGACTTGACTGGGGTCTTGTCAAAACCTTCGTAATTCCTTGTTTTCTGCTTCATGAAATACTTTTTTTCTGTTATATGGTAGGGTGACCAGACGTGCTCTTTTTCGGACATGTCCTCTTTTTGAGACCTAAAAAATGCGTCCGGCAGGGATTCCCAAATCGTCCGGGATTTTGCCTCGTCGGGTGCTTCACAAAATGTTACATCTGCGAGTAAGTAAGGGTAGACAAATTTCTGTAAACACACCCGTGACCAATGACTGGTTGTATTGTGATGTAGTACCTTATGTTATTTATACCCTTGGAATGGCCAACCTATCTAGGTCATGGTGAGTATTATTTTGTAGAAGGGAAATAGTCAGTAGCAATCTATAACACAATTATATGCTTATCCTACATAAACTATGGAAACTATTACAAAAAAAATATTCAATTCAATGAATAATGTCTTATTTTCATTGGTATATGCAATGAGGATTTCTGGGTAATAATTTTTTGTCCAATGTCAAGTCTCTATTTGATCATGTGACGAGAGGATACGATGTGTAGGCTATCCCATTTAAACGTAAAAATGTCCTTCGTTAAGTCAAACGATGCAACATGAACGTGTTATTATTGCATTTTTAGCGAGAAATCAATGTTTAACATAGCCTTATAACAGAAAAACAGTATTTCATGAAGCAGAAAACAAGGAATTAAGAAGGTTTTGATGAGACGGTGTAACATAAACGTGTTATTATTGCATTTCTAGTGAGAAATCAATGTCAAAATTGAACAATATAACAGAAAAACAGTATTTCGTGAAGCAAATACGTAATTACAAACATTTTGGTACCATTGATTTAATAGGAAGCGCTCAATCCAATATGGCGGACAAAGACGGATTGAGCGCTTCAGAGTTCAGAGTTTTGTATATATATTCAGACTTCGTTTTGTATATATATTCAGACTTCGTTTTGTATATATATTCAGACTTTTGTATAAATATTCAGAGTTTTGTATATATTCAGACTTTTGTATATATATATTCAGACTTTTGTATATATATTCAGACTTTTGTATATATATATTCAGACTTTTGTATATATATTCAGAGTTTTGTATATATATTCAGACTTTTGTATATACAGCCGCGGAAAAAATTAAGAGACCACTTCAAAATTATCAGTTTCTCTGGTTTTACTATTTATTGGTATGTGTTAAAGTAAAATGTACATTTTAGTTTTATTCTATAACCTACTGGCAACATTCCTACCAAATTTCAAATAAAAATATTGTCATTTAGATCATTTATTTGCAGAAAAATGACAATTGGTCAAAATAGCAAAAATGATGCAGTGTCTTCAGATCTCGAATAATGCAAAGAAAACAAGCTCATATTCATTTTTAAACTACACAATACTAATGCTTACACTTAGGAAGAGTTCAGAAATCAATATTTGGTGGAATAACCTTGATTTAAAATCACAACTTTCATGTGTCTTGGCATGCTCTCCACCAGTCTTTCACATTGCCGTTGGGTGACTTTATGCTACTCCTCCTTCTCTGATGAGTCCAATTTTCAGCTTTGCCCAACACATGGTCGTCTGATGGTTAGACGGAGACCTGGAGAGGCCTACAAGCCAGAGAGTCTTGCACCTACTGTGAAATCGGACTCATCAGAGAAGACGAACTTAGGAGAACCTCCAGTCCGCTTTTTCAATCCTTATGGTCTTTTACAAACCTCAGCCAGGCAAAGTACAACGTTGTCCCGGAAGAAAAACTTGCTTCCTTTTGCTCTGACAATGTTCCCCAACTCTGAGAAGTGTTTTTTCCAGCAGGGCAATGCTCCATGCCACACAGCCAGGCCAGTAAAGGTGTGGATGGAGTACCACCAGATCAGGACCCTGTCATGGCCAGTCCAATTTCGAGACCTGAATCCCATAAAAAACCTCTGAAATGTGATCAAGAGGAAGATGGATGGTCACAAGCCATGAAAAGAAGCCGAGCTGCTTGAATTCTTGCGCCAGGAGTAGCATAAAGTCACCCAACGGCAATGTGAAAGACTGGTGGAGAGCATGCCAAGACACATGAAAGTTGTGATTTTAAATCAAGGTTATTCCACCAAATATTGATTTCTGAACTCTTCCTACGTGTAAGCATTAGTATTGTGTAGTTTAAAAATGAATATGAGCTTGTTTTCTTTGCATTATTCGAGATCTGAAGACACTGCATCATTTTTGCTATTTTGACCAATTGTCATTTTTCTGCAAATAAATGATCTAAATGACAATATTTTTATTTGAAATTTGGTAGGAATGTTGCCAGTAGGTTATAGAATAAAACTAAAATGTACATTTTACTTTAACACATACCAATAAATAGTAAAACCAGAGAAACTGATAATTTTGAAGTGGTCTCTTAATTTTTTCCGCGGCTGTATATATTCAAATGTTAATTTCCTGAACGGCATGCCATAATATATATATATATATACACAGTGCCCTCCACAAATATTGGCACCCCTAGTGAATATGAGCAAAACAGGCTATGAACAAATATGTCTTTGCTGTTTATCCTCTTGGTCTCTTACTAAAAATATTCACACAAATCTTGTCTTTTCATTGAAGTAAAATTATTGAAAGAAAAAAAAAAACTGTTGTCATTGCCCGGCTGGAAGGTCCAACCACGCCCATTTTAAGCTTACTGGAGGGGGCTGTTAGGTTTTCATTTAGTATCTGCTGGTATTTGATGGAGTCCATGATACCATGTATCCTAACAAGATGTCCAGGGCCTTTGGAAGAAAAACAGCCCCACAACATCAAAGATCCATCACCATACTTCATATTGGGTATGGGGTGCTCTTCTGTATGGCTATCTTTCTGTCAACGCCAAACCCACCTTTGAAGTTTGTTGCCAATAAGATGTATTTTGGTCTCATCTGACCATATAACTCGGTCCATTGAAAGTCTGACTTACATTTGCCAAACTGTACGCGCTTTAGTTTGTTGTTAATTGACAGAAGAGGCTTTTTCTGGCAACCCTCCAAAACAACCTGTGGTGATATAGGTGGCGTCTGATGATAGTTTTGGAGACTTTCTGACCCCAAGACTCAACTAACCTCTACAATTCTCCAGCTGTGATCCTTGGAGATTATTTTGCCAGTCGAACCATCCTCCTCACGGTGTGTAGGGTCAATTTACAGACAGGTCCTTTTCCAGTCTGATTCCTTACTTCTTAATTATTTCCATGATAGTGGAAATGGGTATTTTCAACTGTTTAGAGATTTTCTTGTGTCCATTTCTTGATTTGTGCAGCTCAACAACTTTCCGTCGCAGATCGTCACTGTGTTCTTGGGTCTTTCCCATATTGATGAATGACTAATAGAATTTGGCCTGTGTTACCTCATATTTGTACGCCAGTGGAACAGGAAGTCAAGGTTGACCTCTAGGAGTTCCTCATCAAACAGGTGAACTTAAAAATGTAAAACATGACTGGAATTATACTTCAGATAGATTTGTATTACAAGATTTTTCTAGGGGTGCCAATAATTGTGGCACACATGTTTTGGGGGAAAATATTTATTTAATGTCAACAGTTTTTATTTTATTTTTTTTCAATAATTTTACTTCAATGAAAAGGTAAGATTTTTGTGAATATTTTGAGTAAAGGACCAAGAGGATAAACAGCAAAGACATATTTTTTCATAGCCTGTTTGCTCATATTCACTAGGGGTGCCAATATTTGTGGAGGGCACTGTGTATATATAATGTTTGAATAGTTGTTAATTGATAAAGTTGTTTATTGATAAAAGTTTATGTGATTATCATCATATATATTTAATTATATTATAGAAAATGTCCACTCCCTCACTCACTATAAAGAATATTGAATTATTTTGGTAGGGAATCAGACGTTAAAAACAAAGGGAGACAGACATGGAAGAGTTGCTAACCTTGTAACATTACTGAAATCTGTACACAT
>NC_137927.1:6831399-6846399 GCF_963457725.1 Sprattus sprattus | reverse complement strand
AAAGGAAGAAGCCATGGTGAAGAGGCTTAGTGTGTGGGGTGATTTGCAAAGTGGATGTGTTCAGTTAAAATGTGTCATTGTGTGGGATATTTTGTCAAGCAACAGCAGTGTTTGTGTGTGTGTGTTTTTGAGCGTTTATCTGTCTATCTTGTTTGTGTACATCCGCATCTGTCTGCAGTGAGTGCATGTTAATTTAGTACCTTATTATTCAACAGTGTGTAACTAGACGACTGGTGTGTGTGTGTGTGTGTGTGTGTGTGTGTGTGTGTGTGTGTGTGTGTGTTGAGAGATGAGAAGTGTATAGCCTCTGTAGTTTTGTCCTGGACGGAAGGGCCTTTGAGCCATTGTCCCCTGACTCTTTGTGATGGAGAGTGAAAGGGCTAGTGTGTTTTGTGTGTGTGTGTGTGTGTGTGTGTGTGTGTGTGCTGCAGGGTGGATGGGTACCTGAGATAATATATGTGTGTGTATGAAGTATGTGTCGCTTATCATATTGTCCATGTCCACAGGCTGTTGCTGCCATTGGATAGTCATAGACTTACGTGATGGCAGGAACTATTTTCTTGCTCAGAGGAGACTGTGGCTCTAGGGACAGTTTCATGTTTTTATTATGCCAGAAGAGACATTTTGAATAGCATATCATCTGCCATGCATGTGTCTGAAAAAACACCACTAGGATATGGACATGACACTCTTACACACTAAACACTAATATCACACATGCTAATCTCTAGTAATAGTTGTTATAGTCAGTCAAATGTGTAAAAAAATTCCAGATGACGAGTGAAATTTCGCACCGCTCAAACACTTTAGTTCTATTAATGAACCAAATGTTGGTCACCCATCTGTCAGGACTGCAGACTGTATTCTCCCTGACTGATGCTCACTTCTGCCCTTCAAATACTATGCAGACGCACACCTTCTGTTATTCTTCCATTAAACTGGCCGCCCACCCCAGTCCCGTCATCTATCTGTGTGTGTGTGTGTGTGTGTGTGTGTGTGTGTGTGTGTGTGTGTGTGTGGGGGGGGGAGGGGGGGGGGGGGTGAAGGATCCATTATTTGATCATTGTGTCACTGTCTGTGATATGATACTATGACCATTGTCTGATGGATAGGGTCTTTTCCCTAGAGAGAATGTGTGTGTGTGTGTGTGTGTGTGTGTGTGTGTGTGAGAGAGAGTGCAAATGGATGCAGGAAGGCAGACATTTGTTTTAGTGTGTATGAGGGTATGTGCATGCATGCATGTGATTGTGTGTCTGTGTGTGTGTGTATGTGTGTTTTGGAAGGGGGAAGCTAACCAGCTCAGCCTTGCCTCTGGCTCTGTGGCCTGCTCACTTCCGTTGTCACGGCGACAGAGAGTCACATGTGGGCGGGACGTGTGTAGTCTGCTGGAGGGGGAGGAAGGGGGGGGCAGCCAACTGGTCTTGTTGTCATGGCAACCAGCACTGAAGGAAATGTGTGCAACAGAAAGGGGGGGGGGGCAGCCTGACTGTGTGTGTGTGTGTGTGTGTGTGTGAAGGAGAGAGGGGTGTCGCCTGCACAGCTGTGTTCAACAGCACAGACTGCCTGGCTGTCTTTTAATGGTTTATTTCTATCCCTTCTCTCCTCTCCTCTCTTCTTCCTCTGCTCTCTCACTCCATCCGTAGCCCAGGAAGCGCCTCACTCTCCTCCACCGTTGCCATGCCAACTGCTGGCAGCTCCAGCACCGGGCTGAGAGGAGCATGATAATGACATTACACTCACTGCGGCTCCCTCTCTCCCTCTCTCTCTCTCTCTCTCTCTCTCTCTCTCTAATCCTCCCACCTCTCTCTCATGTCCGCGCCTCCTCTCCATCTCTCCATCTTTCCTCTCCCTCTTTCTTTTCTTTCATCCTCTCTCCTCAGCTCGCTCTGTCGTTCGCCTTTGTTGTTTTCATTTTTTTTTCTCTCTCATTGTCTCCTTTTCTCTGTTCACTTCATGTGTGAGGGCAGAATAGCCGTCACCAGCAGCTGTGTGTGAGTGAGGGAGAGGGAGAGAAGCGAGAGAGGGAGAGAGAGCGAGAGAGAGAGAGAGAGAGGGGGAGGGAGGAGGTTCCTATTCTGAGCCCCCCTCTTCCTTCCTCCACTCCTCCCCCTACACTCACTGACTCTCACACGCGCACACACACACACACACATGCACATCACACACAGGCGCACGCACCCACACACACATGCATGGGCTGTTTTGGTCACAGATGAACCGGGAGTATTCAACAATGCAAGGCTGGATTGAGGAGGCTGGAATCACGGTCTCCACCTAATGTGATGGTGCGTACCACTATGTGTGTGTGTGTGTGTGTGTGTGTGTGTGTGTAGGTCTATGTGGAGACAGAATCCCTAGTACCCACCTCATGTAATTGTGTATATTGCTGTGAGCATGTGTGTGTTAATGTTTATATATGCACGCCGGCAAGGCACAGGAGGGATAGAGAGGAGCGAGTGAATGAGAGTGAAAGTGCTGTCAGCCATTTTAGTCAGGTTTTTTCTCTCCTTCCTCCTCTTCCTCTCCATCTTTTCCGGCTCTTTCCGCTCGGCTGCCTGCCGTGTTCCTCCATCATTGGCTGGAGCGATGCAGCTAATCACCACTGAGCTCCAGGGAGACCGTCGCCGTGGCGATGCTGCTCTCATCCTTGGACCTCACACTGTAATCTGTGCTTTCATATTCCCATTGATTTTCCTCCCTCCTCTCTCTTTGCCTTGCTCTCACTCTCTCTCTCTCTGTGACGGCTCGGTTGTGAAGAGCTGGACGTTTGTGTGTGTGTGTGTGTGTGTGTGTGTGTGTGTGTCTGTGTGTGTGTGTGTGTGTGTGTGTGCACACGTGTGTGTGTGTGTGTCTGTGTGTGTACGCTGCAGGCTGTAGGAGACTGATGCTGATCCTGGAGTCTAAAGCCTCGTAGTCTTAGCACCCCAACTGACACGAGGGAGGGGGGGGGCACTATCTTCCTCCCCCCGAGAGAGAGAGAGAGAGAGAAGGAAAGGCAGGGCACTGTCAGAGAGACTGCCAGAAGGAGAGAGAAGAGGAGAGGTGGGGAGAGAGAGAGAGAGAGAGATAGAGATAGGGAGAAGAGGAGAGCGAGAGAGATTAGCTGTAGTGAGCAAGGATGCTGAAACGGAGCCGAGCTCATCTCCTCCCCACACCGTTATGAAAGCGTTCACCGAGGCAGGCTGCCATGGCGTCACGAGCCCCGGTAAGCACGCCAAACCAGTGACCAACACCTCAGCAGACCACATCTCACACCTGCTGCTGCTGCTGCTGCTGCTGCTGCTGCACCCTGCCCATGGTGCTGCTGAAGACGGAGCTGTGTGTGTGTGTGTGTGTGTGTGTGTGTGTGTGTATATGAGAGAACAACAGGACATTACAGCTAATCCATGGCTGTCTTATTTGTTTGCAGTCGTAAGGTAGGATGTATGTTTGAGAGAGGCTGATATTTGCAGTGTGGCTCTTGAGTCTGTGGCACCTTAGTGAAGGGGGTGTGTGTGGTGGATGTATTTTCACTGATATCCTTCAATATGATATATCCTTCAATCTATGTGTATGCATGGGTATGATCGTTCATGTGAACTCATTTCTCTGTTGGATGATTTAATGTGCGTCAGTGTGTGAAGGTGGCCATGTGCTTGCCACCTGCCCTGTCACACAGACCTAGACTGTGCAGCAGGATTTATGATGAGGGAGTGTTTGAACCCATTTTCCTTTACGGCTCCATATTTACACAGATCTCAGCGTGGGCACTAGGTTGGTACAGAGTAAAGAGAGGCTGTGTGTGTGTGTGTGTGTGTGTGTGTGTGTGTGTGTGTGTGTGTGTGTGTGTGTGTGTGTGTGTGTGTGTGTGTGTGTGTGTGTGTGGGTGTGTGAAGATGTTGCAGGTAGTAGCCATGATGGGTTCTAGAGAGGTTCTAGATGTCTCTTGCGCTCTCTCTCTCTCTCTCTCTCTCTCTCTCTCTCTCTCTCTCCTCCTCTTCCTCTCCCGCCCTCTCTCTCTCTTTCGTGGAATATGCCTATGCTGTTAATGAATTGGGTCAGGGCTTACGGTCAGGGCTTCTCTTTACCAGGGTCAGTGTGCTGCCATATGTTCCCAGGCTCCCACACTCATATCTGATGCTGGTGTGGAACTGGAATCACTTTGAAGGTGGTGGCATGTCAAGACACCAGATGTCACACCCCAGACCGGTGCCAGCTCCGGCTCTCCAACGGCTAGCGGTGTGAGCGTGTAGCAATGGGAGCTAGGCCACATAGAGGCAGACTTTGAAACGGTTCTGGGTTTGACCTGAGGTGGATTCATACCAGATCTCTCACAGTCATTTCCCTGCTGACTGGAAACCCACTGAGACCAGCATTAGCTAGAATGTATATGCTGGACTAGGACTGATGTGCCGGTCTGGAGTTTTAGTGCTACTCTTTGTTCCTTGTCTGGCTAATATCTCTGCAGGTCTAGAGTGCAAATGCTGGTCTTTGTTACCAGTTGGTTCATAGCATAGTTCTGCTGGGGGGTTGCCAGGTTGTTTGGATATTGTTTCTGCTGGTCTGGAGGTCCTCTGCTGGGTGGTTGCCAGGTTGTTTGGATATTGTTTCTGCTGGTCTGGAGGTCCTCTGCTGGGTGGTTGCCAGGCTGTTTATATGCCTTGATCTGTTTGTTATTGAAGCATTAGTTCACTCCCCCCTCATCAATATTGAAGGGTTATGGCACTTATTGAGTTTGGACTTTGGCAGGGTGACAATGCAGAATGTCACCCAGCACATGATTGATCTGAGCCGTGCGGAGAATGGATCGGTTTTAAAGGGGAGTGGGCATTGGAGACCAGAATATCTCTCTTGGTCGCTCGCTCGCTATCTCTCTCCCCCTCCCTCTCTCTCTATCTCTCTATCTGCCTATCTCTCTCTCTCTCTCTCCCCCCCCTCTCTCAATACCTCTCTATTTCTCTCTCCCTCTCTCTTTCTCTCTCTCTCTCTCCCTCCCTCTCTCTCTCTCTCTCTCTCTCTCTCTCTCTCTCTCTCTCTCCGGGTGCTTTTGAGCTGGCAGGCATCATCCCTGTTTGTCTGAGGGCACACTATGTAAGGGAGAGGACGGGGAGATGCCACCTGACGGGGCTATAGGTCTGGGTACCACCTGATCAGACAAGGGGGTAGGAGGTTATCCACTAAGCCCTCACAGGATGTAGTGAGGGAAGGTACTAATCTGTCACTTCCTCCTGGTCTATATAGTGTTTGAGTGATTATGTTGGTATTGTTTTTTTTGTGTTGACTATTCATTAGGTGGGTTAGTTTTGTATGTGTGTGTGTGTGTGTGTGTATGTAAGTAGTGATGTTAGGATGTGTATGTTGGGGCTGTGTGAATCTGAGCCTCCTGTTTTAATCTGGCATCCTGCTGAAGTTAATCTCTTCATCCGCCGGAGGACCCCAGGACGGAGCAGGGGGGTGTAGCATAACCGCAGAGACAGGAGTCCTCCAGTGGCCACATATAAAATACCCCTTAGACTCCACGGCACAAATACACATGTATGCAAAAATATATACGTATATGAGCAAAACTACACATACAGACTTAAAGACTTAAACATGCTTGTACACCTCACATACACATACAAGTATGAATAACCCCCACACACACACACACACACACACACACACACACACGCAGCGTTATGATTGGACCTGTCCTGCTATCCCATTCTCTCCTCTCTCCTCGGTAAAGTAGGTCATTAGGTCTGCAGAGTGATTTATTTATTTTTTTTTATTTTTTTTGGGGCAGCCTGATCTGCTTACAGCGAGGGCGCAGAGAGATGGGTGAGGGATCGCCGTGGTAACTAAAGACTCCTCCTCACTCTCTCTGCATCCCACTGTGCTCTTAACCACCGCAGCAAAGCACTCTGGGTAAACGGCCCTGTGTTTGTGTGTGTTGAGGTTCGTACGCAACGCCGGCCGGCTTATCTCCTAATGCAGAACACATTAAAGGGCTCGTCCACAGTCACGCCTCCCCACTCTTCTGTGGTGATAATCAGAGCTGTGTGTGTGTGTGTGTGTGTGTGTGTGTGTGTGTGTGTGTGTGTGTGTGTGTGTGGACGACATTAAACTAAGAGCTCCAGGGCTTGATTGACTGAGGCCCTGACCTAAATTGTGGCATGGTAGAGGGAAGCCTTTATTAAGTCCCGCGCCTCGAGCAGGAGCGAGCCGGACGCCTAAAGGGAGGAGCAAGGACCCCCGGGAGTGTGTGGGGTGGAGGTGGGATACGAGGATTGACTGCAGGAAGGCTTCAAAGGCTGTGGATATTCCCATCCGGCCTCTACGGCACGCCTGTTGTTTATGGTCCATTGTGTTTGGGAAAGTGTGTGACTTCATGTGTGTGGCCTCCGTCGCGATGGGAGGCAATGTGTGTCTATGTATGTGTGTCTGTTTGTGTGTATCATGTCAGTCGCGATGGGAGTCATTGTGTGTCTGTATGTGTGTTTATGTGTATGTTTGCACAATCAAAATAGTCATAGGTAAAGTTTCCTGGTTGTGAATCCATTGTATGAAATCCATGTCACTTTTTTGCAGTACACACACACACACACACACACCACACACACACACACACACACACACACACACACACACACACACACACACACACTTATGAACTGTTGGCTCCTCTGTGTGATTGACACACTCGCTGACATTCTTCCCCTCAGGCCTCTGTTCTGTTCCATTTGTTGTGGTTGAATCCGTGAGATTGGACCTTTCATGTGACTGGCCTGACATCATAGTGCAAAGCAATGGTGTCTGTGTGTTGGTGTGTGTGTGTGTGTGTGTGCGCATGCGCACAGAAAGTGTGCAGGCCTGGGATGCTAAATGGCTATAATGGATGTGGCCCCTGGGTATTTGTAAGCATGTATCGTATCTGCAAGTCGCTTTAGATAGGCGTGCCTGTCATATATCTGAATATTAGGGTCATGCAACTGCATTCAAATGGTGATGGACTGAAATTGCATTGAATTGGATTTGGAATTAGATTTGGAAGGCGGGAGACTGAGAGACTGTCTGGCTTTTGTCATATTAAAAGACAACAATACTTTGATAATGAAGCGCTTATGAAAGCAGACGTGTGTGTGTGTGTGTGTGTGTGTGTGTGTGTGTGTGTGTGTGTGTGTGTGTGTGTGTGTGTGTGTGTGTGTGTGTGTGTGTGAATGATCATTTGTGTTTGTAGACCAACCACAAGCCTTCGGGATAATAGGGACTAAAACAGGTCTGATAGGCAGTAGCATAGAGGTGCATTTGTTTATTTACTGCTTTTTTCACAGATATTTCTGTGTGTGTGCGTGTGCGCGTGTGTGTGTGTGTGTGTGTGTGTGTAAATGGGTGTGATAATGCAGAAAATATGAGTACCAAGAACACTAAAGGGCTGGATAACCCTGATACCCCAGGAACACACACACACAAAATGTACATCTGCACTATGCTAAGCTGCTTTGGATAAAGGAGTTAACTGAAAGACCAATTGTAAGAGCTATAGCCCTCAACTACAGCCCCGTCGTCAGCCACTAGGTTGCAGGAGGGTGTTTGAGCGAGCTGTATTTGGAGGAGGGTGTTTGGGCAGCGCGTTGTTTGAGCGGCACAGTGTTTGGCAGGAACAGTGTTTGAACATTCATCTGAACTTCACATCTCTGAGGTGTGAAAATGTGAGAAAGTGATTTCTCAACCCCCCTCCATTTCTCCCTCTATTTCGCCTCGTCCTTCTCTCTCTCTCCCCCTCTCTGTCTTTTTCTCTCTGCCTCTCTCTCTCTCTCTCTCCCCCTCTCCCCCTCTTCATCTCCCCATCAACACCTCAGCTGTCCTTACACTCGTTCTCTCAGTGTTTTTTTCAGCTGTGATATTCTAACTGCATATTCATGAGCCATAATGGCCACAGGTTAGAATAAAAACAGCCTCCTGCTGAGGTACAAAGGTGTGCGGGTGTGCGGGTGAGTGTGTGTGTGTGTGTGTGTGTGTGTGTGTGTGTGTACGTGCGTGTCTATTTGAGAGAGTGTGAGTGTCTTTATTTCTCCCTCTGCCTGTTCTGATCTACAGGATATATGTCTGTGTGTGCGTGCCTGCTTGTGCGTGTAACCTGCTTTTAATGGAACCCAATACATTCTTTTTGAGGCCATATCTTCTTGAACTCACCCCTGCCACCAAAAACACTGATCTCTTTCTGCAACTGCAGTCTGGAAAGAAGAAAGAGACACACATTGAGAAGGAGGGATAGAGAGATAGAGAGAAGTGGAAGACACATAGAGGAGAGATGTGTGTGTGTGTGTGTGAGAGAGAGAGAGAGAGAGAGGGATAGAGAGAAGTGGAAGACACATAGAGGAGAGATGTGTGTGTGTATGTGTGAGAGAGAGAGAGGGATAGAGAGAAGTGGAAGACACATAGAGGAGAGATGTGTTTGTGTATGTGTGAGAGAGAGAGAGAGAGGGATAGAGAGAAGTGGAAGACACATAGAGGAGAGATGTGTGTGAGAGAGAGAGAGAGAGGGATAGAGAGAAGTGGAAGACACATAGAGGAGAGATGTGTGTGTGTGTGTGTGTGAGAGAGAGAGGGATAGAGAGAAGTGGAAGACACATAGAGGAGAGATGTGTGTGTGTGTGTGAGAGAGAGAGAGAGAGAGGGATAGAGAGAAGTGGAAGACACATAGAGGAGAGATGTGTGTGAGAGAGAGAGAGAGAGAGGGATAGAGAGAAGTGGAAGACACATAGAGGAGAGATGTGTGTGTGTGTGAGAGAGAGAGAGAGGGATAGAGAGAAGTGGAAGACACATAGAGGAGAGATGTTTGTGTGTGTGAGAGAGAGAGAGAGAGAGAGAGAGGGATAGAGAGAAGTGGAAGACACATAGAGGAGAGGTGTGTGTGAGAGAGAGAGAGGGATAGAGAGAAGTGGAAGACACATAGAGGAGAGATGTGTGTGTGTGTGTGTGTGTGAGAGAGAGAGAGAGAGGGATAGAGAGAAGTGGAAGACACATAGAGGAGAGATTTGTGTGTGTGTGAGAGAGAGAGGGAAAGAAAGAAGTGGAAGACACAAAGAGATACGAGAGAAGTAGTGAAATGGACGCCACAAAGCAGTAAGTCTCCAAATTGAACTGAAATAAGGACTCCTCCTGGTGTGTCCTTGTTGGTTTTGGGTAATTGCTTGTCTCGGGGCTGTAGTGCTGTGTAGCTGGTGTTAATTATTCCTTTCATCTGCGTGCCCCCCAGGCACACTTCCCATCATGCCTTGCAGCATTCTACCCCAGGCCTTCACATGTAGAAGCCTGTGAGGGGAATCACAGATAGGACTCACGATGGACGTGTCCACAGATAGGGCTCACGATGGACGCATCCACAGATAGAGCTCATGATGGACGTGTCCACAGATATAGCTCACGATGGACGTGTCCACAGAAAGAGCTCACGATGGACGTGTCCACAGATAGAGCTCACGATGAACGTGTCCACAGATATAGCTCACGATGGACGTGTCCACAGATAGAGCTCACGATGGACGTGTCCACAGATATAGCTCACGATGGACGTGTCCACAGAAAGAGCTCACGATGGACGTGTCCACAGATAGAGCTCACGATGAACGTGTCCACAGATATAGCTCACGATGGACGTGTCCGCAGATAGGACTCACGATGGACGTGTCCACAGATAGAGCTCACGATGGACGTGTCCACAGATAGGACTCACGATGGACGTGTCCACAGATAGGGCTCACAATGGACGTGTCCACAGATAGGGCTCACAATGGACGTGTCCACAGATAGAGCTCACTGAGATACATTGTCTGGCTCTGCTGGCCCCTATAACTCCCTCTCTCCTCCTCTCTGTCTCTGTCTCTTTCCCTCCGTCCGTCACTCTTTCTATCTCTCTCTCTCCACCCAGCTCTGTCTCACTCCCTCTTTCTTCCTCTCCTCTCTCCCCCCGATTCAGTTCATTCAATGTGCTTTATTAGCATTACAATTTATTTGTATTTTCAAATTTTGCACTTGTATTGCCAAATAATGTATACACTCACTTTTTAGGGTCAGACAGAAGTTCACTTTGTCTGGTAGTTTGGTTTCCAAAGGTCCAAATAGTCGAAATAGTCTTCCTTTGCTTGTTTGATTATTTTATTGATACAAATTGGTGGTTTGGAAGCAGTACTGGTCTGAGAATTTTGTGTATTAGTTTTAGTTCCTGAGTTAGTGAGCTTCAGTACCAGCTGGCTCAGACGACTCTGTTCTGGGTTCAGTACCAGCTGGCTCAGACGACTCTGTTCTGGGTTCAGTACCAGCTGGCTCAGATGACTCTGTTCAGTACCTGCTGGCTCAGATGACTCTGTTCTGGGTTCAGTACCTGCTGGCTCAGACGACTCTGTTCTGGGTTCAGTACCAGCTGGCTCAGACGTCTCTGTTCTGGGTTCAGTTCTTGAGTTTTTAATGGCATAAACTGGAGTGGAGTGTCAGGACTAGACTTCAGATTCATTCAGAATGTTAATGTACATTTTTGAAGAGAACCAGCCAACTCACCTCAGACTACTACTCTAAATACTCAACCATCACAGCCTTATAGTCGAGTCCTTAGGGCTTCGTTTGGATATGTGTGTGTGTGTGTGTGTGTGTGTGTGTGTGTGTGTGTGTGTGAGAGCATGTGTTTGGTATGAGCTCAGAATATTTATTTGTTCGATTTAGGTTTCAGAAGGATATGTCTGTGTGTTCTGTGGGTTTTATATTAACTATTGATTGATTGTGTGCATGTCGCTGAGTATTGTGTAGTGTGATGTGGTCTGGCTCAATTCTGGCTCAGTGCCGGCTAAGGTTATCTCTCCTCCAGTCTCAGGTGGTGTAAGGGGATGAATCGGCTCAATTTGGTCAATTTTTATTTATTTTTTAAATTATTATTACTGTTCAACTTCAGAACTAATGTTCTTCTTTTCTCTTTCTTCTGGTGTGTGTGTTTGTTTGTGTGTGTGTGTGTTTGTGTGTTTGTGTTTGTGTTTGTGTGTGTGTGTGTGTGTGTGTGTGTGTGTGTGTGTGTGTGTGTGTGTGTGTGTGTAGCTCCCTGCGGACTTCAGCAGATTGCACCTGGCCGACGGACTGCACCCCCAGGTGACGCACGTGTCCTCTAGCCAATCAGGATGTAGCATCACCAGTGACTCTGGAAGCAGCAGCCTGTCTGACATCTACCAGGTGAGGGCACACACACACACACACGTATTCACTCTTTCGCTCTCTTTCTTTCTCTCACACACTTCAGCTGTGTGTTTGCGTGTGTGTGTGTGTGTGTGTGTGTGTGTGTGTGGGTGTGTGTGTGTGTGTGTGTGCACACGTGCGTACATGTGCGTGCACATGTTTCGACTGCATGCGTGTTTGTGTATCTTAGTAACAGAAGCACAGCGCTTCTCTATCATGTGTTGTCCTGACCTCCACCACATGCTAGTGATCAGTTCCAGACATACACACACACACACACAAACACCTTCTCACACATACACACACACACACACACACACACACATACACACACAGCAGGTCAGCACTCTTGCACCTGCTGGGTTTGTTTGCTAGCTCAAGCTGTGTGTGTGTGTGTGTTTGTGTGTGTTGGTGGGGCGGCAGGGTGTTTGCCTGTTTGTGAGAGGCTTGCATTTGATTCCCTGTGTTTGTCTGAGGCTATCTTGGAGTTCATACACCTCTATATTTCTGTGTGTGTGTGTGAGTGTGGAAACTGAAGATGTGTGTGCCTGTATAACCACAGTGTGTGTTTGTTAGGCTATGATTACCACGGTGTGTGTTTGTGAGGCTGTGCTGACCACAGTGTGTGTTTGTGAGGCTATGATTACCACGGTGTGTGTTTGTGAGGCTGTGCTGACCACAGTGTGTGTTTGTGAGGCTATGATGACCATGATGTGTTCGTGAGGCTATGATTACCACGGTGTGTGTGTGTGTGTGTGTGTGTGTGTTCGTGAGGCTACGAGATGGTGATAAGGGAAATAGTGGGGTTGGGGTATAATGTTTTTTTTGTCTCACTTTCTCTTTCTGTGCGTGTATGTGTGTGAGATTACTCATTGTGCATGTGTTACTTCTGTGATTCTGAGAATAGTAATTTACTTGTGTGAGTGTGTGTGTGTGTGTGTGGGGGGGGGGGGGGGGGGGGGGGGTGTTCGTGAGGCTATGAGATGGTGATGAGGGAGAAAGTGGGGTTGGGGTATAATGTGTTTTCTGTCTCACTTTCTCTGTGTGAGATTACTCATTGTGCGTGTGTGTGTGTGTGTGTGCCTTCTGTGGTTGTGATAATAGTGAGTGTGTGTGTGTGTGTGTGTGTGCGCGTGTGTGTGTGTGTGTCGCGTGCCACTCTCCCTGATCCCCTCTGTCCATCTGTTGGCTGCTGGGAACAGATGTGCTGCTGCTGTAGTCAACTCTAACATGGCACCCCTGACCAGCCCAAGCCCCACCAATCAAAGAGCAATCAAAAACCACACTGTCCAATCAGAGGTAGCCTTGACCTATCCAACCCGCCTCTGGCAAATCAAATACAGTCCTTACTAATCAGACGCAGTACTGACCAATCCGACATGGTTATCTCCAACCCATTTGGGTCTCGACATTTGCATACAAAAGGGCTGAGGGAGAGAAACAAATGGTGTCAATGGCAGAGTAATATTGAAGAACACTGTTTACTTTCCATCATCATAAGATATAATCAGGAGCTAGTTTATGTGCTAACTCCATGTTTACTCAGGAGCTAGTTTATGTGCTCACTCCATGTTTACTCAGGAGCTGGTTTCTGTGTTTACTCCGTGTGTAATCAGGAGCTGGTTTCTGTGTTTACTCCATGTTTACTCGGGAGCTGGTTTCTGTGCTATCTCCATGTTCACTGTAGTTTTCGTAAGAGTGCTAAACCCAGAGCTGTTTTCTGTGGCTTTGATTCCCTCTGACTGGCTAACCATGGTATAGTTAAATCAACAGGTTGATATTTCGCACTGAAAGAAAGAAATATGCACACGGCAGTTACTGTCTTATGCAAGCATATAGGACTGATAGTTTAACGGTATCTATTACGATTTATTACCTTAAGTCTTTATTTGTTTAGTATGACGGTACAGCAGTCACCAGTTTAGCTCCGCCATAGCAGACAGTGTCATCAGGTCGTGACTCGCGTCACATGCTCATATCTCAGCATGTCTTTTAGGCTGGTGTGCCGGAACATTCTACAGTGGTCTCATCTCCGTGGTAACATCAGCCCCGCCCAGCCAAGATGGCGGTGTGTTTTGGCGTTTGAATAAATGATGAGACAGGAGGGAGCTCAGGAGTGCTGATCTCAGAATAGACCTGCTGAAATATTAACGACTCCACTCCTCTCCCGCCCTCCCTCTCTCTCACACTCTCTCTCCCTCTCTCTCACACACACTCTCTCTCCCCGCCCTCCCTCTCTCTCACACACTCTCCTCCGCCCTCCCTCTCTCTCACACAAACTCTTCCTCCTGCTCTCTCTCTCTTTATCTTTCTCTCCTCTGTTATCACTCTCTCCTCTCTCCATCCCTCCCTCCCTCCCTCTCTCTCTCACCTGCCATCCCTCATATGTGTGAATTCTTTCTACTCTCTCATCACTCTCACCTCTCTCTCCCTCCCTCTCTCTCTCTCTCCCTCCCTTCCCCTCTCTCTCCATCCTTCTCTTACTCTGTCTCACTTTCTTTCTTTCTGCTGCTATCTTTCTTCACTCTCATCACCTCTTTGTCTTTGTTCTTTTCCTTTTTTTCTTGCTTCATCTTTCTCCTCTTTCTCTCTCTCCCTTTCCTCACTTGTCAGTCTTTCTCTTTCACCTTTCTCTCTCCTCTCCCCCAATCTCTCCTCCTGTTTCTCCTTCTCTCCTTCCTCTCTCAGGGCCATGGATCACACATCCAGCCTAGCCTATGTTAAAAAATAGATCAGGCTTTCATTGGATAAAAGCATACACACACACACACACACACACACACACACACACACACACACACACACACACTTGGTAATTATGTGCCTTTATTTTTTTTTTATTACCCCCCTTAGTAGTCTTAAAAATCTTAGCTGTGTGTGAGTACATGAGTGCATGTCTCTTTGTGAGTGCGTGTGTGTGAGGGAGAGAGATTAGTCTTTTTGAGGATGTGCGGATATCACCAGGTTTTGAGCACCAGGTAGCAGCGCAACCTGGCGGAGCAGATCCAGTTGCAAACACCTTCATCTATTAAACATTACAGCACAGGAAACTGCCTGGGGGAAAGTCAAAATGGCTGCCCAGTAAATGTTAACTGGATCTGGTTAAAAGGGCTCTCATAAACTCTTCAGCTTGAAGGTGTTTTGAGGATATAAGCTGCTTATTTTAAGAGACGTCTCATAGGCATTACTGAACCACTCAACCCTCATCTTAAATTTCTTATCTGATCTGTAAATATGTCCTTTAGAGAGGTGATGTCACTCTGACCCCTGACCCCCTTCTATCCCCAGCCCACTACACAGGGGTTTCCCTCCCTTCATGACCTCATCTTAACCTTTGCACTGAGGTGCCCTCATGACCTTTTGAGGTCTCGGTGGTGTGTATGAGTTTGGCAGGGGCCTTATTATCTACGTAAGTTTAGTCAAGAGACTTGCTAGTGAAGTGTAGTGACACACCCCTTCGGTCTTAACAATGCTTTTGCCCGCTTGTGTCAGATCTGGGCCCTTACCTATTGTGTGTGTGTGTGAGTGTGTGTGTGTGTGTGTGTGTGTGTGTGTGTGTGTGTGTGTATCAGTGTGCCTGAGTCTTCTTCCATTATTTTCACCTGCCCTGGTTCCCCCCCCCTCCCACACACATGCTCCCCATCCCCCACCTGAAAGGCCGGCCCTGCCCCTGGCCCTAGCCCCTCCCACTCTGATCTGAGCTGATCTCTGAGTGGACGCTCCTCAGCAGACTGCTGCATATTTAATGAGCTGCGCTGCTGTCATTTTGAGGGGTGATGGCCGGAGAGTGTGAGTGTGTGGGCGACAGAGTTGGCT
>NC_137927.1:6796399-6828899 GCF_963457725.1 Sprattus sprattus | reverse complement strand
GATGGAGAGGAAAAGTAAGAGAGTGATGAAGTGGGAGAGAGTGAAGGAGGAAGACATAGGAAAAGAGGGAGGGAGAGCGTGAAAGAGAGAGACTGAGAGGAAAAGAGGGAGGGAGAGAGAAAGTGAGACAGAGGGAGAGAGAGAAGAGGAGGACCTAAACATTTCCTAAGCAAGTTATTTGATGGCAAAGGGAGAGACGGGGAGTTAAAGAGGGAGAGAGAGTGAAGGAGGGCTTGAGCTCACACACTCAGACATATACTCACTCTGACTTCTGTTGCTCTGTAGAGGAGGCTGTGTGTGTGTGTGTGTGTGTGTGTGTGTGTGTGTGTGTGTGTGTGTGTGTGTGTGTGTGTGTGTCAGGGGTGTGGGACTAAAAGACTGCACTGCAGAAGAGTAGAGAAGAGAAGAGCTGACAAAAGGAGTTAAGACAGCAGCCCAGACCTGTGGAGGATTCTGATTCTGACAAGAGACTGGAGAGGGGGAGAGCAATAGATAGATAGATAGATAGAAAGATGGATGGATGGATGGTGGATGCAGGATGGAAACATGAAAAATAGTGTAAGTATGTAGTTGAGTGTGCAAGACAACGATGCACGTGAAGAGAGATGGAGGAAAAGGGCGGGAGGGAGGGAGAGAGATAGTGTGGCGGTACACAAGAGAGGATGGGAAAAAGAGAAGGAAGGGAGAATGGAGAGATTAGAGACTGCAGCAGAGGAAAAGAGGGGAAAGTAGCGTTGGAGGGAGACGAGGGAAACCACCTGAGATGGAAGGAGGAGGGGTGATAGAGGAATAGAGGAAGAGTTGACAGAGTTGTAAGAGGAAGAGAGAGCTCAAGTAAAACTTAATTAAGATTGGGAGTAAAGGAATAGGCAGTGTGTATGTGTTTGTGTGTTTGTGTGTTTGTGTGTTTGTGTGTGTCAAGAGAGAGACTTGATGGAGATGCAGGGGAGGAAGAGAGACGATTGAACCCCACCCTCCTGCTGTGAAGGAGCTTTTTTTTTTCTAGGTCACCCCTCTTCATGGCGTTATCTCTCAACACATTAAACTTTCAGTGCCTCCCTCCCTCACCCTCTCTCTCTCCCCCCTCTCTTCCTCCCCCCCTCTCTCTAACCCCCTCTCTCTCTCTCCCCCCCCCCCCCTCCTTCTCCCCCCTCCCTCTCTCCCCCACTCTCTGCACTTGTTTGCCTCAGCTGCCATGCCAACTGCAGGTCATCCTGTTCCCAGACAGGCCACGGGCAGACTGAGGAGAGAGAGAGAGAGAGAGAGAGGGAGAGAGAGAGGGATATAGAGAAAAGATGGAGAGAAAAGAGATAGAAGGTCAAGGAAAAGGAGACAAAGTGAGAGAGGGAGCGGGAAAGGGACACGTGTCCTCAGTGTACCCCAGCTGGCTGTGCTCACCCACCCTGATCGCTCACGAGCGGGAGGCCAGAGTGAGCCTAGAGAGCGTGGAGCAGGAAGCAAGTGCAGTGTTTTCTCTCTCTCTCTCTCTCCCCCCCTCTCTCTCTCTCTCTCTCTCTCTCTCTCTCCCCCTCACTCCATCTCTGCACTGTTCTGACACGATGATGAGCTTATTAAGCTGCTGCAGCTGCGACTGGGGTGATGCAGGAAATGCTGATAAGATATACTGTGTGCGTGTGTGTGTTTATCTGTGTCTGTGCATGGGTGTGTGTGTGTGTTCTTTCTTTTCTGTCCAATGATCTGTGCCAATAGATTGGATCTCATCTTTGCTTCTCTCCCTCTCTCCTCAGAACAACTGCTGGAGTTCATGCATCAGCTCCCTGCCTTTGCCAACATGACCATGTCCGTGAGGCGGGAGCTCTGTGCTGTCATGGTGTTCGCAGTGGTGGAGAGGGCAGGCACTGTTGTCCTCAACGACGGAGAAGAGGTCCGTCTGTGCGATCTTACACACACACACACACACACACACACACACACACACACACACACACACACACACACACACACACACACACACACACACACACACACACACACACACACACACACACACACACACACACACACACACACACACCACACACACCAGAGTTGTCCTCAACGACGGTGAAGAGGTCTGTGCCATCTTACCTTCACTCTTTCTCACACACACACACACACACACACACACACACACACACACTGAGAGTCATCCTCAACCATGGGGAAGCCATGAGATGCCCAGAGATATATCCCAATCCCCCCCCTACAAGTGTTTAGATTGTGCTCTGCCCACTCTCACACCTCGCCGCCTCCCCACAGTAAAGCTGAAGTGCGGCTAAGTGAAGCCTGGGAGGCGGAGTGGAGTGCTGCCTGTGCTTTCTGCTCTATTAACCGCCATGCTGCAGCCCAGGGCTCCGTCCTGAGATCATGCCAGCCCTCGGGGGGGGGGGGGGGGTGTGCTACCGCACATCACTTAGTCACGTATCTCCTTGGAGACAGGCCCTAGTGCCATGGCCATTTCTCGCCCAAATACCCCCAAACAATCAGAGGAGACGTTGGCCCTGGGGCAGGTACCCCTCTCTGTGCAGTAATGTGACTACTGACAGTCAAGGCTGTCCCGCTCTGTCGCCTTCACCATAACCTATTTCTCAGAGCTTACAGATTGGAAGGGAGCAGGAGTGATTTAGTAATGGTTGAATAACCCTATCTCAAGTAAACTTCACTGTTTACAATTAATTGATATTACATACGGCTTATATAGGCATACATTAATAGTTTCCTTGTGAGATTAAGATTATTCTGTTGCTAGCCCTAAGTATCCGCAAGTCTCTCCTCCTGTAAGTGTAAATATATGAAGTCACCAGCTGTTTTGTTTATCCCATAAGATGATAATATGATTTGGTGTAAATTCATCTACATGTTCTTATCCCATATCCCAACATCTGCTCTGTGTGGTGTTCCTCTCTGACTCTGACTCTGCCCAAGCAGTGTCAGTCTGAACTATAGCCACTACAGGCCGTAGTCTCTGTCTGGCTTTATATTGCAGCCTGGGTCTGCTAGTGCTAATGCTAAGTCATGCCGTAGTGCCGGTCTGACCTGTGGTGCCTGAGACTGAGGTGGCTGTATCCTCTGTGCTGCCAATGCGCTGCCTTCTCCTCTCCTCAGCGCTGTGGCTCAACACATAACCTGTACAGATCGATCACGCCGCCATCTCAGACTGACTGTCTGTTACAGACACAATACCTCAGGGCTGCAGCTTAACTCTCGGTGTGCAGATGTGTGTTTGTGCTCCACCAGTGGTGGAGCTGAATCAGAGACTTTTACCATTCGGGTGGTGGGGGTGTGTGTGTGTGTGTGTGTGTGGGTGTAACAGTGTGTGCCTGTGTGTGTGGGTAACAGTGTGTCCCTGTTTGTATAACCGTGTGTACCTGTTTGTGTATGTGTGTGTGTGTGCTGCAGCTGGATTCGTGGTCAGTGATCTTGAATGGCTCGGTGGAGGTGACCTATCCAGAGGGGCGTGCAGAGATCCTCTGCATGGGCAACAGCTTCGGCGTGTCGCCCACTATGGACAAGGAGTACATGAAGGGCGTCATGAAGACCAAGGTGGACGACTGCCAGGTGAGCGTGCGCCCTCTCTCCCTCTCTCCCTCTCTCCCTCTCTCTCTCTCTCTCTCTCTCTCTCTCTCTCTCTCTCTCTCTCTCTCTCTCTCTCTCTCTCTCTCTCTCCCTCTCTCCCCCATCTCTCTCTCATGCTCTCTCTCTCACTCTCTCCCCCCATCTCTCTCTCCTCTGTCTTTGCTGAGCTTCTGTCCTGTGGCTGGTGCTTGTGTGAGAGTGTGTAACCCAGACGATGGAGAGAAAACAGGCCTGACTCCATCCTTAATGAGGGACAGTGATTGGGCCTCAGGGAGACTCTGGATGGGCAGAAAAACAACGCGAAAGATCAGGATCTGAACAGTCAAGTCCTGGACCTTCACCAGCCCTTGTTCTCTCTCTCTCTCTCTCTCTCTTCCCATCTCTATCTGTGTGTGTGTGTGTGTGTGTGTGTGTGTGTGTGTGTGTGTGTGTGTGTGTGTGTGTGTGTGTGTGTGTGTGTGTGTATGTGTGTTAGTAATTGCTTGAGTGATTTTAATTAAGTGACCCACATTATTGTCTGCCCAGCTCGTTTCTGTCAATCTAATTGATTGCCAGAGCGTTCTTCTCCGAACCAAAGAGCACTAGCCTGACTGTGTTCCTCTAATTAGCACATACTCTACCACCCTGTTGTAGGCCATATGATTGAGCTTTAGAAATTATTTCATTATTGAGGATTATTATTGCATTTTAGATTCTGGTGAAAAGCATTCCTTCATGGACATGCATTTATTAGCACACACACACACACACACACACACACACTCTCTCTAACACACATTTGATAATCTCCTCTTCTTCCCCCTCTCTGCAGTTTGTGTGCATAGCACAACAGGATTACTGCTGCATCCTCAACCAGGTGGAGAAGAATATGCAGAAGGTGGAGGAGGAGGGTGAGATCGTCATGGTGAAGGAGCACCGGGAGCTGGACCGCACAGGAACCAGGAAAGGACATATCGTCATCAAGGTGCGACGCACCTGAGCGTACACCATGCACATACACAGAATAATCATAGAGGAATGCTGCACCACACAAATCAAAACACCTGATGTCCTCACTTTTCTGAACCCCTTTTTAATTATGTCAATGCAAAAGATGTTTGGCCTCTCCTACTCAAAGTTGACATTATTGATACCATCAGTTATCTTGATTGTATTTATCTCGAGTCCTGTGAATCATCCTGTTCCAGCAGTCTCTGAATGACACTATGTCAGTCTTGTCAGTGGCTCAGAGTTACTGAAATGACACCTGTCAATGTATTAGATGCTCATATCTCACCTGTCCTTGCCTCACCTGTATGTCTCCTGTGTCTCACCTGTGCTTGGCTCACCTGCTTCTCAAATGTGTCTCACCGGTCTCAGGGCACGACTGAGCGTCTGACCATGCACTTGGTGGAGGAGCACTCAGTAGTGGACCCCACCTACATCGAGGACTTCCTGCTCACCTACAGGACCTTCCTGTCCAGCCCCATGGTGGTGGGAGAGAAGCTTCTGGAATGGTTCCATGACCCAAGCCTCAGGGACAAGGTGGGCGTCCTTCCTTGTGTTCACGTTAGCCTGTCACTAAGAACATCTGCCAGTTCTGAACCAGAGCTTCGCTGAACTGGGGTCATGGGGTCAAATCACATTGAATTGCCAGCGGGCAGCTTCATCAAGAGATAAAGTCTGTAGAATAATAATCAATAGAAGCTGCAAGTCTTAATTTTGTTGACAGGCAACGAGCAAAGCATTTAGCATCGTGATGAGCTAAAGGTATTGTGTGGTGTGAGGGAGTATTGTGCTGACCCACCTGATGTTTATGCTTAAGGTCTTTCTCATGGTATTTTATTAGCAAAATGATTTGGGCAAGTTATTAAATTAGCTTTAGACTTGGCAGCGTGTTCATTGCCAGTTGCCCATCAATGAAACTAGGGACCTTAAAGTAGTTTATGCTCCTTGGCCTTGCTTCTGTGCCCAAATTCTGGAATAGGAAAGGTCCCTGTTGTTTACATCAAGTACATTTGACTCATCATCTGCTTTCCTCTGTGTGTGTGTGTGTGTGTGTGTGTGTGTGTGTGTGTGTGTGTGTGTGTGTGTGTGTGTGTGTGTGTGTGCAGGTTACACGGGTAGTCTTGCTGTGGGTAAACAATCATTTCAATGACTTTGAGGGTGACCTTGCCATGACCCGATTTCTAGAGGAGTTCGAGAACAATCTGGAAAGAGAGGTTTGCCATCTTTCATGCTCTTTACTTCTCAGTTCCTCCCTATGTTAATTGATCCGTTGTTTGTTTTTTGGTGTCTTATGACAACAACACCTTGCTCTCTGCCCGAAACAGAAAATGTGCGGGCACTTACGACTGTTAAACATCGCCTGTGCTGCCAAAGCCAAGCTGCGGGTGGTGACCCTCACCAAGCCGTCACGGGAAGCCCCCCTGGCCTTCACACTGCTGGGGGGGGCGGAGAAGGGCTTCCGCATCTTCATCGACAGCGTGGAGCCCGGCAGTAAAGCCGCAGAGGCCGGCCTTAAGAGAGGAGACCAGGTAGGAATAACACAGTGGAGTTATAACACTGCAGGAATAACACCGTGCAGTGATAACACTGTGGAGGGATAACACTGTGCAGTTATAATACAGTGCAGGAATAACATTGGTGCTTAAAAGACCACTGCAGATAGAGATAGGCCAGAGATAATCAGATGTCAGATAAATGGATAGCTACATGAATTGATGAAAAATCGAATGAATAAACGGAAGACAGTGGTAGGGAAGGGTGTCACATGACCATGTGGGGCCGTAGAAGGGTTTATGAGTGTTCCAGAGGGGTTGTGTGTGTCTCAGTGGTAGAGAAGGGTGTCACATGACCATGGAAGACTGTAGAAGGATTTATGAGCGGTACAGAGTGGTGGTGTTTGTCTCCATGCGGGGGGGTATCTTGGGAGAGCAGGTTATGAGCATTACACAGAGGGTTTGGGTTGAGATGAGGCCACTTACTTTCTGTGGAGGGCTATCGTCATTTAGGCATTGAACAGTTGTATGTATTTACCTGTATTCGTCACTATAAAAGATAGACCATTTGTGTCTGTGTTATGAGTGTGTGTAAATGGATACCACTTCCCATTTCTACAAAGGAAGCTTTGTACTGTATGAAACAGGACTTCCAGAGAATTCTCAGTTAACAAGAAGGGACCCAGGAGTGTGTGTGTCTGCGCGCGTGTGTGTGTGTGTGTGTGTGTGGGGGTGTTTAGGCATACCCTGTATGAGAACAACTGCCCTTGTTGTGGATCCTTTTTGACCTGTAGGTGCAAAGTGTCATGCTGAAAAGGAGCAGAGCTGAAAAAGAAATGGGGTTAACTTGATTTATCTTGCCGTGGTTAGTGATCTCTCTCCCTGTGTCTCTCTTGGGCAAGATTCTGGAGGTAAACGGACAGAACTTTGAGAATGTCCAGCTGTCCAAAGCCAATGAGATCCTACGGAATAACACTCACCTTTCCATAACTGTGAAAACCAACCTGCTAGGTGAGTGATTGATCGCTGATTTAAAGTCCAAAATGACCTTTTTTTCTTATTTACACTTTGTAACACTGTTGTTTGCTTGTTTGCTTGTTGTGTGATTTCTTTTAGTGTTCAAAGAGCTGCTGGCTCGACCCGATCAGGAGCACGAGCATGACGGGGAGGACGAGCCGGACCGCAAGAACGGTGCGCCGCACATCCCCAAAATTGGCGACATCAAGAAGGCGAGCCGGTACTCCATCCCAGACCTGGCGGTGGACGTAGAGCAGGTGATGGGCCTGGAGAAAGCCAGCAAGAAGGGCAAGGCCAACACAGTGGGCGGACGCAACAAGCTCAAGAAGATCTTCGACAAAACGCTCACCAGCATCCTACCGCCCAAACCCTACAAGTCAGTACAGACTCCATTACTCTTACCCCAGACTAGTCTTACCCCAGTATCCTTTAGTCTTACCCAAGACTAGTCTGAGTCCAGTATCCTTTAGTCTAGACTAGTCTGAGTCCAGTATCCTTTAGTCTTACCCAAGACTAGTATGAGTCCAGTATCCTTTAGCAGGGGTGGATGACTCATCCAGTATCCTTTAGTCTTACCCAAGACTAGTCTGAGTCCAGTATCCTTTAGTCTAGACTAGTCTGAGTCCAGTATCCTTTAGTCTTACCCAAGACTAGTATGAGTCCAGTATCCTTTAGCAGGGGTGGATGACTCATCCAGTATCCTTTAGTCTTACCCAAGACTAGTCTGAGTCCAGTATCCTTTAGTCTAGACTAGTCTGAGTCCAGTATCCTTTAGTCTTACCCAAGACTAGTATGAGTCCAGTATCCTTTAGCAGGGGTGGATGACTCATCCAGTATCCTTTAGTCTTACCCAAGACTAGTCTGAGTCCAGTATCCTTTAGTCTAGACTAGTCTGAGTCCAGTATCCTTTAGTCTTACCCAAGACTAGTATGAGTCCAGTATCCTTTAGCAGGGGTGGATGACTCATCCAGTATCCTTTAGTCTTACCCAAGACTAGTCTGAGTCCAGTATCCGTTAGTCTTACCCAAGACTAGTCTGAGTCCAGTATCCCAGCCTAGTGTCCTTTGTGTACCATGGTCATGGTTTCATGGACCATGAACACTGATAAATGCTTTTTTTGTGCCAGAATTTATATTGTGCTATTATGACTGTTGATGAAGAAAGATCATTGTTTTAAAACAGATTTGTTATGTAGTTGTAATGTAGTTGTCTAAACAATTATTGAATATATTGTATACTTAAGATGATTCTGTCTGACGGTTAGGTGCTGACCCGGTGTGCAGTGATGTTGGCATGTTGTTGAAGAAAGATCATTGTTTTAAAAATGATATCTAATGGTCCTGTCTGATGGTTCTGTGCAGTGATGTTGGTGTGGGCCAGTCTCAGGATGACAGTATCGTAGGCCTGAAACAGTCCAAGCAGATCGCCCCAGCACTGCCAGTCAGCGGGAACCTGTCCTCCAGCAACCCTGACCTGCTGCAGTCCCACCACCGCATCCTCGACTTCAACAACCAGCCAGGTGAGGGACGCACAGAGACAAGCAGCAGGGGTGAATGACAGAGCAGGGGTGAACGAGTCAGAGCAGGGGTCAGGGGTGGATGACTCAGAGCAGGGGTCAGGGGTGGATGACTCAGAGCAGGGGTCAGGGGTGGATGACTCAGAGCAGGGGTCAGGGGTGGATGACTCAGAGCAGGGGTCAGGGGTGGATGACTCAGAGCAGGGGTCAGGGGTGAACAGGTCAGAGCAGGGGTCAGGGGTGAATGACTCAGAGCAGGGGTGAATGACTCAGAGCAGGGGTGGATGACTCAGAGCAGGGGTCAGGGGTGGATGACTCAGAGCAGGGGTCAGGGGTGAACGAGTCAGAGCAGGGGTGGATGACTCAGAGCAGGGGTCAGGGGTGGATGACTCAGAGCAGGGGTCAGGGGTGGATGACTCAGAGCAGGGGTCAGGGGTGAATGACTCAGAGCAGGGGTCAGGGGTGAATGACTTAGGGTCGGCGCTTGCTTCTGCAACGGCGTCACATTGTTGTTTAAATGTACTCATAGCAATTCATGCTCCCTAAAGCCGGCGCAAAAGGTTGCCCGTGTTGCAAAGCAATTCACGTCCAGAACAATAGGTGGAGTTAAGTTGAATTCACGTTAATGTTTTTGTTTATGAGCCTTTATGAGTCATTTGCTCGGCAGATAGAAAACAGTTTCCCTAACAGAAAGTCTGAAGCTTGAAGTTATTTTCAAACCTTTACTTGGGCAGCACTGTAAAACTGAGCAGACATGCAGAATACATTTTAGTAGCATTGCATGTTTAAACTGTGATAGAAACTACGTTAGCTTAATGCTAACGTAAAGGGGAAATTCCATAAAGACCGCGCTAGCGAATAGCATATTCATCAAAGTAAACAATTCAAACAAACAAATTTCGGTTCATTACAAGTGGTTTCGATTCATTACGATGGGTTATAGACATCCAGACAGGACGTAGTCAACCGACCAGCAGACCAATCACAGCCTTGCAGGCTGCGAGGCTTACGTAAATGTTGTGATCATTTTGGCGCAAGTCTAGAAAATCACCCGATGCACGCATGGCGTGAAAAGACGCGCAAGGGGCTTGCAAAGGCCTCTTGCGCCTCTGAGCATGAATTCGGCTTCAGAGCAGGGGTCAGGGGTGAATGACTCAGAGCAGGGGTCAGAGGTGATCCAGATAAAGGCTGCTCAACCAAGACTAGAAGTTCTTGGTCCAAAGACGGGTTCCTCAGAGTAGAGGTACCCAATACTCAGTCCAAGTCCAATAAGTTTGGGGCCTGTTTGGTGTCCTAATCATAGGGTGTCAGAACAGTTTGTTCTCTAGGTATGCTAGTAATCTGCAACAGACTCACATTCTCCCTCAACATCCCTATTCCAGAGCCTCCTCCAGCAAGTGAGTACCCACCCACCTCCCCCTAACCACTGACCACTGATGCTGGTCCTCCTCCCCCACCTCCCCCTGACCACTGATGCTGGTCTCTCTTCTGTGGTGTTGGCTTTCGAGTTTCTGACCCTAATCAACTGGGCTAATTTTGCTTTGTGATTGAGGGATTGAAAGCTGGCCTGGACCTAATTCTATCAGAGGGATACCCGATTGGTTATGGTGGATCTTAATGGTGATGGGGTGTCTATATTTTCAGAAATCCAGATTGCTCCAGAACATGACAAAGTTGATGATTCGATGATTGTTTTTTTATATGTCTGATATGTCCTATTAGTTTGCCAATGCAGTTGTCAATCACAATGAATCAAGATGGAATGATTCAGACAGAAATAAAAACAAACAAATGACTGAAATGATCTCTGAAGGTCTGCTAACTGGTGCATTCTGTGTAGGTTTCTACAGTTTGAACCGGGCCTTTTGGCTGAATGTAAGGCTTTAAACTTAGTGTTTTAGGGAACACACCACATAAGCATGGAGGCTCTAGCCTCAGTTACCCAGAATCCACCAGGTGGTTGACATCTCTACTGAAGCTCTTTCCTGCTTGCGCCAGTCCCTCTCTATTTTCTCTAAGTTTGTGTGTGTGTGTGTGTGTGTGTGTGTGTGCGTTTGTGTGTGTGTGTGTGTGTGTGTGTGTGTGTGTGTGTGTGTGTGTGTGTGTGTGTGTGTGTGTGTGTGTGCGCATGCTCGTGTGTGTGTCCTGCAGACATGTCGGACCAAGTGCTGCGTGTGTTTAAGGCGGACCAGCAGAGCCGCTACATCATGATCAGCAAGGACACCACGGCCAAGGAGGTGGTGGCGCAGGCCATCCGTGAGTTTGCCCTCACTGCCGCACCAGACGCCTATTCACTGTGTGAGGTGTCCGTCACCCCGGAGGGCGTGATCAAGCAGAGACGCCTCCCAGAGCAGCTCTCCAAACTGGCAGACAGGATACAGCTCAGTGGCAGGTAACAGACACACACTGGGGGATGCTGTTCACTCACGTACACTCACCTGTTCAGTCACAAACCTCCTCTTTGTAGGTACTACCTGAAGCGTAACATGGAGTGTGTTAATGTGTGTGTGTGTGTGTATGTGTGTGTATTCCTAATCCATCTCATCATGTGCAGGTACAACTGAAGAGGAACGTGGATACAGACACTGTGTGTGTGTGTGTGTGTGTGTGTGTGTGTGTGTGTGATCTCTCCTAACCCAATGTCCTTGTGTGCAGGTACTACCTGAAGAGTAATATGGAGACGGAAACGCTGTGCTCAGACGAGGATGCCCAGGAGCTGCTGCGTGAGAGCCACATCAGCCTGCTGCAGCTGAGCACGGTGGAGGTGGCCACCCAGCTGTCCATGCGTGCCTTCGTGCTCTTCTCCGCCATCGAGCCCACCGAGTACATCGACGACCTCTTCAAGCTGCGCTCCGCCGCTCTGGCCGCTGCCGCCGCCGCCGCCGCCAAGACCGAAGTCCCCACGTCCAGCCTGAAGCGCTTCGAGGAGGCCATCAACCGGGAGACCTTCTGGGTGGCCTCCGAGGTGGTGAGGGAGCCCAACCAGCTCAAGCGCATGAAGATCGTCAAGCACTTCGTCAAGATAGCACTGCACTGCCGCGAGTGCAAGAACTTCAACTCTATGTTCGCCATCATCAGGTGAGCAGCGCAGAGGCAGGGCAGAGGAGAGAGAGAGGGAAGAAAGGGAGAGAGAGAGAGAGAGAGAGAGAGAGAGAGGGAGAGAAAGAGGGAGAGGGAGAGAACAGACATTCTGGCTCTAACTCATCTCATTGCACTTTAATTAACCAGACAAAACAAAGTCGTAGTAATAGTTCTTGTATAGTTCTTGATAGTACTTATTAAAAGAATAATTAGGAGTTTGTTGCCCATTGGTTGAAATGTTGAAATACTTCTAGTTTTGCCTGAGAAGAGCTGACCTCACATATCCAAACTGTGGATGAGCTGAACATCCTAAACAGCTGAACATCCGCAGTGCTGCCTGCTGAATCTAACAGGTTGACTCGTTTGTTTGTTTGTTTGTTTATTTGTGTGTGTGTGTGTTTGTGTGTGTGTGTGTCAGTGGGTTGAACCTAGCGCCGGTGTCTCGGCTGCGGGGCACTTGGGAGAAGCTGCCCAGTAAGTATGAGAAGCTCTTCAGCGACCTACAGGACTTGTTCGACCCCTCCAGGAACATGGCCAAGTACCGCAACGTCCTCAACAACCAGAACCTCCAGCCGCCAATCATCCCCCTCTTCCCTGTCATCAAGAAGGACCTTACCTTCCTGCATGAGGGTGAATACACACACACTCACAAATACACACACACCCACAAACACAAACATTACACTCTCACACACACGCATATCCACACATACATACATACATACATACACACACACACACACAGACACACACACACACACACACACACACACACACACACACTTACTCTCTCACACACATGCATATCCACACATACACACATAGAGGTGCCAATGATGGATGAGTCTCTGAACTTGATCCTTTTCTTCTCCTCCCCCCGTAGGTAACGACTCAAAGGTGGATGGTCTAGTGAACTTTGAGAAGCTAAGGATGATGGCCAAGGAGATCCGTCACGTGGGCCGTATGGCTGCAGTCAACATGGACCCCGCCCTCATGTTCCGCACCAGGTACGTCTCCCCAGAAGGCTCCCAGACCACCCCAAATGATCCACCCTACCCCTGGGCAGAACGGCTCACATGTCACGGCTGCAATGGTTCATTCACAGCTACAGGAAAGACTAACGAATCGCCCTGGTCTCTGAGTGTGTATGGTGGTGGATATGAATGTGTGTGTGTGTGTTCGTGTGTGTGTGTGTGTGTGTGTGTGAGAGAGATTACTACCCTCGTCTCTTCCAGGTCCAACTGTGCTGTGCAGGCTAGCTTTCAGTGTTGCCATAGCGATGTGTGTGATGTTGTTGTCACATCCCTCCTTACATCTTCAGTCTTCTGATTCCCTCTGTACTGATACCCACACTTCTGTAATAGTGGAGTACTAGTGTGTGTGTGTGTGTCTGTCTGTCTGATGTGTGTGTATGTCTGGTGTGTGTGTGTGTGTGTGTTGTATCTGTTGAGTACATGCTGTGTTCCAGGTGACAATCTTCTCCTGTCTGTCAGGCCTCTGGGTTCTTCTCTTTGGTGCTCTTCCCATCTAAGCTTGTCTCTCGTTTTCTTTCTCTCGTTCTCTCTCTCTTTCTCTCCCTCTCTCCTTCTGTCCGTCCACCCCTCCCCCACGCTTTACCGTCCATTCCCCCTCCCACCCCCCACCCCCCTCCACAGGAAGAAGAAGTGGCGGAGTTTAGGGTAAGTGCGGTGACCTTTGACCTCAGTCCTCTCGCTCGCCTGCCCGCTCGCGTGCTCATCTCTCCTCCAGCTCCTTGCCTCCTTTTCTTTCTCTCCTCCACCTCCTCTCCTCCTTTTTCTCCCTCGCTCTCACTCTGCCACATCTGAGTGGAAGTGAGACGGCCATCACTTTTGCTATTTAAGGTCACTGAGTGATCACACACACACATACACACACACACACATACACAAACAAACACACATTCACACACCATATGCACGACTATGCCTGGACTAATCCTCCACATCTACTTATCCTGCCATCCCAACTCCAAGTGATTGACATCTCATCTCTGTTTGAGCAATCAAATTAGCAAAAGTGATTGTTGTAACATGTATCCCTTCAGCTTTATGTTACTCACCAGACTGGCATGCTTGTGTTTGTTTGTAATTTTTATTTTTATTGTTTACTTTTTATTTGTATTGATTCTTGAGATGTGTTTGATGTTGACTTTGCAGTGGTTTGCAGTTGCAATATGTTTACACCTGAAATATGATAAATTAGATAGTTTGTTTATATGAAGCTTCTGTAGTGTTTGAAACTAGCAGAATCGGCAGGTGAGAGTAATTTAAGCAGATAAGTCTCTCATCCTGCAGATCCTGCTAAGGTCCCCCCAATACAGCTGTCTGACCAAAGAGACTGCTGTCTGACCATAGAGACTGCTGTCTGACCGTAGAGACTGCTGTCTGACCATAGAGACTGCTGTCTTACCGTAGAGACTGCTGGCTGACCATAGAGACTGCTGTCTGACCGTAGAGACTGCTGTCTGACCGTAGAGACTGCTGTCTTACCGTAGAGACTGCTGGCTGACCATAGAGACTGCTGTCTGACCATAGAGACTGCTGTCTGACCGTAGAGACTGCTGGCTGACCGTAGAGACTGTTTCCTGACCATAGAGACTGCTCCCCCCCCCAAACCTGTCCCTACGACACCACACCCTCCACCTTATTGGCTGGCAAATTTAATGGAATGCATGGAATGTTCTAGAACTGTGTGGAATGTGTCTGGATGCATGCCCCCCCCCCCCCCCCCCCCCATTGCCAGCCTCCCCAGCAGGCTTAGACATACCACCCACACCACTCAGCTTTAACAGGAAAACACTCACTCTGTATTCTTTGTGTGTGTGTGTTTGTGTGTGTGTGTTTTTCTCTTCTGTGTGTGTGTGTGTGTGTGTTTGTGTGTGTGCGCAACATTGTGCATCTGTCTGCTTCTTTCTGTGTATCTGTCTCCGTCTTCTGTGTGTTTGTGTTTCTGTGTGTCTGTATGTGTGTGTCTTTCTTTGCATCTTTATGCCTGTATGTCCCTGCGTGTCTATGTCTCCCTGTCTGGCTGTGTGTGTGTGTGTGTGTGTGTGTGTGTGTGTGTGTTTAGGTCTCTCAGCCAGGGCAGTGCCAATGCGGCGGTTCTGGACGTGACCCAGACCGGCGGCCATAAGAAGCGTGTGCGGCGGAGCTCCTTCCTCAACGCCAAGAAGCTGTATGAGGACGCCCAGATGGCCCGCAAGGTCAAGCAGTACCTGTCTAACCTCTCCCTGGAGACCAACGAGGAGAGCCTCCAGACTCTCTCAATGCAGTGTGAACCCAGCGTCAACACATGTGAGTGTGACTAACGCACACACACACACACACACACACACACACACACACACACTCAGGAGAACAACTAGGAGAGATTGCAGATGATATTACTGCAGCATTAACACACATTAGTGTATCACAAACACACACAAACACACACAAACACACACACTCACACACACACACACACACACACACACATACACACACACACGAGAGAACAACTTGGAGAGACTGCAGATGCTATTACTGCAGCATTAACATACATTAGTGTATCACATACACACACACACCAACACACACACACACACATTATCTCACTCAATCATACTGGAGTCCAACAAGTAGAGCCTTCAGATACTCACTGTAGAATGAGGCCATCGTCAGTACACATAGATACAGATACACACACACACACACACACACACACACACACACACACACACACACACACACACACACACACACACACACATACTGCTGCCACACTCCTGATCATGCCCTCTAACTGGCTCTCCCTGTCCTCCTGTGGTGTCCGTGGCAACAGTGCCGAAGAGCGCCGGTGAGAAGAAGAGACCAGACACGTCTCCGGTGGTATCCCGTGCCGCCACCCACCAGCGGCAGCAACAGCAGCAGCTCAAGGCCAACCAGGCCCTCCAGGTGCCCGCCGTCGCCCTCTACCCCTCACGCAAGAAGGTGCCCGTCAAGGACCTGCCCCCCTTCGGTAAGACACGCTCTGCTCATGATGATGAAGACGGGTATGATATAGAGAGTATGCAAACAGAGAGTATGCAAACAGAGAGTATGCAAACAGAGAGTATGCAAACAGAGTATAAAAACAGAGAGTATGCAAACAGAGAGTATGAAAAAAACAGAGAGTATGCAAACAGAGAGTATGTTGTATCTGGTGTCCAGTAGGATATAGTGACTAATGTCTTGAAAGATATGATGCTAACATGATGGTGTTCTCGTCCATAGGCACAAGCTCTCCCCAGTCCCTGAAGAAAATTCTGTCCTTATCAGAAGAGGCACCCGACAGACATCGCAAACACACAGAGGACACCTTGTCCAACGCCTCGTCCCAGATGTCCTCTCCCCCGACCTCACCACATAGCTCACCCAAGAAAGGTGAGGGGTGCTCAGACACACACACACACACACACACACACACACAGACACACACACACACACACAGACACACACACTCTTTTTTCAGTCTCTCATGTACAACGCTTGCCTGTGTGCATCCTACAGTATTCCCATTTATGCTTCCATCTGGTGGTGGTAGATGAAAAGACACACAGCTTTGGGAACTGCTACACTTAATGAATCCTGCCCCCTGGTGGTGTAGCAGACTACCTGTCAGTCTCCTAAATTCTGAAATACACATTCTTAGCCGTAGCTGTCTTTGTCGTGGTTCTTTCCCAGTCTCTGCCCCTGATGAGTAAGCAGCACTTCCTGACTGAGGAGCTCTGCCCTCTGCCCTCACTTCACCTCAGCATGTAACTCCATACTGGACCTACTGTATGAAGGGGAAATCACTGTGTCCTGCCTTCTCACATCTCTGGCTTTCTTCCTCTTCCCTTCTTCACCCACACACACACACACACACACACACACACACACACACACACACACACACACACACACACACACACACACACACACACACTCAGCAGGCCAGAACGGTCACAGGGGGCGCTCGAACAAGGCCACCGCAGGTAACCATGGTTCCACCGCTGTGCAACATAGAGCCACGTAGAGCAGCCATTTTGCAGCTTTACCCCCTCGCCATGCTCCCTTTGCTCAATCCTCATCTCATCAGTGTCATCTAAAGCTAATCGAGCGGCTCCTCCCAGTCAGTGTTTGGACCAAGGCACAGGATAAGCAGAGGTCTCACTGTTGTGTTAGTGGTGATGGCACTCTCTTTGAGTAGCATCACACACCTCCTGGGCGGTAGCCATAGCGATGTGTGTGTGTCCATGGGTCCCTGTGGCCTGTTAGTGTTAGTGCTGGTGCTTGGGGATGAAACTGACGCACTAGAGCCCTCTAGTGGAGCCAGTGCTGTACTGTACTGTGGTGGTGATGTAGGTGGCTCCATAGGCATACCACTGACCCCAGCTGCTTCAGCGATGCTACTGTCTGTCTGTGTGTGCCTCTGTGTGTGTGCATGTGTGTGTGTGTGTGTGTACCTATATGTGTGTGTGTGTGTCTGTGTGTGTGTGTGTGTGGAGGAAGGGGGTTGTGTTTCATCTCCAGATAGCAGGCCATTAGAGCAGGCCTTTTCAAAAGACTTGGCCCACTTTGAATGGGCCCTTCCTGTTGGCTGGCTGTGTTGGCAGCAGATGCAGGTCCTCTATGATTGTCACGGTGTCGTCCCTGCTGCACTGCTCTTAGTGAGGGGCTCCAGTCCAGCCTGTGCTCGTCCCCGCTGCACTGCTCTTAGTGAGGGGCTCCAGTCCAGCCTGTGCTCGTCCCTGCTGCACTGATCTTAGTGAGGGGCTCCAGTCCAGCCTGTGCTCGTCCCCGCTGCACTGCTCTTAGTGAGGGGCTCCAGTCCAGCCTGTGCTCGTCTGTCTCCGCTGCACTGCTCTTAGTGAGGGGCTCCAGTCCAGCCTGTGCTCGTCTCCACTGCACTGCTCTTAGTGAGGGGCTCCAGTCCAGCCTGTGCTCGTCTCCACTGCACTGCTCTTAGTGAGGGGCTCCAGTCCAGCCTGTGCTCGTCCCCGCTGCACTGCTAGTACAGCACAGTTTTTAGTGGTTGTGTATTTAAAGAGAAAAATCTATTTTGAGATTGACATGCAATGGCTAGATGATCAGGGAAGCAAGGTGTGTGTGTGTGTGTGTCAGGGATTAAAATTAACGTCGTCCCGTCGTCCCGGGGCCGTATTAAATTGTCATTGGGACGATCAACAATTTAATTTGGGACGACGTCGGGCCGTCAAGAATTTCAGCCCGTTTTTTATTGCAAACTTGCAACTTATTTAAACGGAAAAGAAACGCAATTTCAATGTCCTTGAATGAAGACATTAGACACTGACAATAAATCTGACTTGATTTGAAATGGACTCGCGCCTCACGTTTGTGTTCTATTAGTGACAACAGTGGCGGTCCGTGCATTTCACGACTAGGCCTTCAGCGATGTCCTACACGATGTTAAACTGAGTGAATCCACCTCTTAATACCATCATTATGACGCCATGGCTCTCGAACTATATATTTATACAGAAAGGCAGTATAAGTGAGCATTTCATCACCTTAACATAGTCGAGTACAACAGACCTAATTAATATTTCCGGAGCATTTCTAATCAATACACCCGTATTAACAATACATTAAGAGTAGTAAACTCTCAGTTATATGATCGCTTGGATATTACTGTCACAACTTAAAAATAAAAGGCGATTTTCAGGGATTAGTCTACAAAGTTTTATTCAGTCCACCGAAAGTAGCCTATGTGAGCTTTAACAAGTTTGTCCACTAAACATCGCATTGTCCCACCTGCAAAGCAGTTTCATTAAACTTCCTATCCTCACGATATCCAGTTTTTCTTGAAAGTTCCGTCTTGAAAATGGCGTTGTAATTGTATCAAAAACTGGAATTATCAAGTTGGTGTAAACTAGTTTATTTGAGTTAGTCTTACCAATTTAAACAACTAGCATAATAAGCATTGCAACCGATGTACGTCGTTTTCACATTAGCCAACTAAACTGAGCACTGAAGCACTGCACCGGTCAGCCTCAGTATCCAATCAAAGGTTTACGTGTCACGTTCAATTCTGAAGGCCTCAGGGAAGATTTCTATTAGCCTGGTAACACATGATAGCTGAAATATGATTGGATGAAAGCTCTAACATAAATAGACAACGCTGAATGCTATGAAATCAAGAGAATGGACTATGGGGAATCATTTAATACATATTTATGAAAAGAAAATATTAAAATTAAATTAAATTAAAAAGGAAGTTCCTTCCTGAGTGGAAAAGGACATATTCTTGTATTAAATGGGATGCAGGAATAGGAATGTCATCTCAGTTTTAAGAAATGACCCAAACCAATTGAGAGAGTTTTAATAAACAGTTTTGGATTTTAAATCTATTGCCAGCAGCAGTTTTTATTCTTGTATAATCTTAATGGAATTCATTGTTTGAATTAATGTGCACCGAATTTAGTTTTTTTTCCCCCATAAAATTCGGGACGGTTCCGGGACGTTTCGGGACGGTTGAAAATTATTTTCGGGACGGTTCCGGGACGGTGGTGAAAAAAGTTAATTTTAATCCCTGGTGTGTGTGTGTGTGTTTATTTATGGGTGTACTTGTAAGTCTTGCCTTTGTACTTGTCTTCATGACCTTACCCGTGTGTGTGTGTGTGTGTGGTTTCCCAGGTTATGGGCGGGACAACATGTCGGACTCCGGCCACAGTGAGATCTCGTCCCGGTCCAGTCTGGTGAGCACATCGTCTCTAGACATGCCCCACGATGACCGCCGCCTCCGACACGCAGGACCCGACGCACACACTGGGCCTCGCCTGGAGCGCAGGGCCACCACCGACCCAGACCAGTACAGCCTGGGGTAAGATGAGACACACACACACACACACACACACACACACACACACAAACACACACACACACACACACACACACACACACACACACACACACACGAACACACACACACACACACACACACACACACACACACACACTAACAATAACCTGTCAACCAGCCTGGGGTAAGACACAACACACACACACTCACCCTAACACTACAATGCATTCACTTTGTGTGTGTGTGTGTGTGTGTGTGCAGATCGTACTCGTCCATGCAGGACTGCCGAGTGTACACGGGGGCCACCGTTCTCTCCTCCCCCAGCTCCGAGGAGCTCACGCAGGACCAGGGCGACCGCGTCTCATTGGACGCCGCTGACAGTGGGCGGGGCAGCTGGACCTCCTGCTCCAGCGGTTCCCATGACAACATCCAGACCATGCAACAGGGGCGGAGCTGGGAGGCGCTGGCAGAGGGGGGAGGGCTGTGGGCGGGCCGTGGCAGCTGGGCGTCGGCCTGCTCCTCCTCATCCTCAGTGGCATGCTGGGGGGAGGAGTCAGAGGGAGACACGGGCACAATCAAGCGCCGCGGCGGCAAAGACGTCAACGCCGACCCTGAGACCAGCAGCATCACCTCCACCGGCTCAGAGGAGTCCAAGCAGGCCAGCCGACGGCCCTCTCCCATCACCGCCGGCAACGCCAAGGGGGTCATCAGTAAGTGTTGCCATTAGCAACCAGCAACTACCTCTTAGGCTATTATGCTGTGGGACCTGAATAATGAATTGAATACTGCTCCCTGCATATAAATAATTAGCTTATTTAACATTTATTTGTTAACATGTATTTGTTTGTTGGTGTATTTTAAAATTGTAACAGTTGGCTAGCTAAATATAAGGATCTTTTTTACTCTAAAGGTTTATTTATTTGCTTCGGAGTTTGAGGTAAATATCGAGCAGTGAGAGGTAGACCGTGTTGAGTGACAGCTGGTTGACACGTGATGTGCTGCTGATTGGCAAGTGATGTGGTAGTTGACAAGTGATGTGGTAATTGACGACTGACTCTCTGTGTCATCCCGGCAGCGCGGAAGGAGGGGCGTTACCGTGACCCCCCTCCGACGCCCCCGGGGTACACGGCACTGACCATCTCAGACGTAGTGACGGAGGGCAGCACGCAGACGCAGACGCAGACGCAGACGCACACCCACGCTGGGCGACGGCCTCCGGACTACACCACTGCACTGCAGCGCTCCAGGCTCGTCACACAATCACCAGACTCCCAGCAGGCCCTCGCTGCCTCGACCGAGACACACTCGCAACACACACACTCACAGGACGGAGGAGAGGAAGACGAAGAGGAGGAAGAGGAGGGTGAGAACACACATGTCCCAGTAGTGTATTTGTGTGTGTGTTTTGTATTTGTGTGTGTGTTTTATGTTTATGTTTGTGTTTGTGTATTAATATCTCTGAATTTGTTGGTGTGTGTGTGTCTTTACTGACCATTCCTTCCCTCTTTTGTCTTGCAGAGGATGAGCAGGTGTCTGCTGTGTGAGTGTGTGTGTGTGTCAGGGCCGTTCTGACACGTAGCCCGCGGGCTTCAGCAGACAGACACACCGTCAGACGCCCACCGGTGCTGCCTGCCTGCCTGCCTGCTCACCTGTCGCCTGATTGGTGGATTCATCTCTCTTCTCTGCCTTAAAGCATCATGGGAGACCAGTCACCCCAGCATGCAACGTACTGTGAAGGAGCAGGAGAAGCAGGAGTTACTTAGAGAAGAGACAGGAAACTCGAAACACAATGCCTGGCACTTTGGAATTTATAACTTAAAAGACTTAAGAAACAGTTTCACTTAGACATAAAAACCCACACACGCACACAAACAAACACACACACACCCACACACACACAGAGCGCGGTGCGACATTCATGTTTGATTAATAAAATTGAAGAAAACTTCGAACTTCTGTTGCCTGGACAACAGCATTCCTGAGGCAACTCCCACTCTTGAGTTTTTGTCATCTGCACTTTTTGAAATCTGAAAACAAACATTACTGAAAATGCAAAAAAACAAACAAACACAAACACTCACACACAAACACACACACAAACACACACACACACCGAGACTCCAGCCCATCCTCTTTGTGTGGTGGGAGGGGCAGTAGCTGCTGGACAGGGGATGTGAGACCTCCCCACCCACATTCTATGGATCCGACCCTTCATCATCATCATCATCATCATCACCATCATCATCGTGGTCAGCACCACCACCAGCCACACCCCCTCCGATAGTGTGTTGCTCATCTGCTGAGAGAGTGCAGTGTTACAGGAAAGGACTGGGCCTCGACCCTCTCCAGGCCCAGGCTAGGGCTCTGTGGGGCTGTCCCTGAAGTAGCAGCCCATGGTGGGGTAGGGTTGGAGCTGAGCCTTCCTCCTCCAGGAGAAGTATGGGCCAGGGGTTTAGGGTGCAGTTAGAGGGAATTTGGGCCGTCAGAATGTCACCCTCTCCAACCACAGGGCTCCATTATTTCTAAGGCAACGGCCAGTCTGTGGACCAGCTGGTCGTTATGGTAAAATTCAGTTCTGATGTAGGAGAAAACCAATGAAACATGGCCACTTTTGATACTTATCATTGAAGATCGGTGGTTCAGTGTCCCTGATGTCCAATAATGCACTTACTCTGGGTTAAGGGTTAAGGGTTGAGGGGGGGACTTACACAAACAGCACATATCCCTCTCCTACTGCCTGGTAATGTTTGGAAGTGCCTCTGCTGGCAGCATGTTGACCTCTCTAGTATCTTTCCATCCTCACACACGCTGTCTAATTTACCACTAAACACAATACCTGTCAGTGGAAAGGCAGAACAGTGCTGCTAAGGCTGTAGCAGTGGGTCTTAGAGCTAAGTGGCTAACAGGCTAACTGCAGGGCCGGTAGAATGTGGAGTAAGAGCGAACAGGCTAACTTCAGGGCCAGCAGGAGTGGGATTAAGACCTAACAGGCTAACTGCAGGGCGTGCGGGCAGGAGTGGGATTAAGACCTAACAGGCTAACTGCAGGGCGTGCGGGCAGGAGTGGGAGTAAGCGCTAAAGTGCTAACTGCAGGGCCAGAAGGAGTGGGAGTAAAAGCTAACAAGCTAAACTGGGATTGCAGGAGGGGGAACTATCTGGCTAGCAGAGAAAGAAGGAGGGGAAGTGGGAGCAAACAGGCTAACTGCAGGAAGAGCAGGAAGGGGAGCCAACTGGCTAACGGGTTAACTTGAGGCATATCAGGAGTGTGAGTCGGAGCTAATTGACTAACTGCCGAGATAGCAGGATGTGGAGCGGCAGTAGGCAGTGTTTAGCCCAAGCCTGGGTCAGAGGATGTAGCTCTGTGAGGACGCCAGCTGCTGATGAGGTGCAGGACATAAGGGCATCTATGGGGTCCACTTCTGTCAGGTGTGTGAACAAACCACACTTCTTTATCACGTGTAGGGTTTATAATCTCCTCACTAGTTCAAAGATGGAGTCATACAGGAGGGTTGGTGGGGCCCCATGTTGATCTGAAGCAGACAGCTGTGTGTGTGTGTGTGTGTTTGTGTGTGTGTGTGGGGGTGGGTGGGTGGGTGGGTGTGTGTGTCTGTCTTCATCCTCGCACTGAATTTTACTGGATCTGAAAGGGTGTCACTGGTGTGTGTCCACTGAACAAATTTACATATCTCTCTGCTGCTCGCTATCATGGACTGACTGAAGAGAACATTCTAGATGATTTCAAGATGCTTTCTAGACAGTTTTGTATTTGTTTGGTTTGTTTTTATTCATGTTGAGAAGGTTGGGGAAGACTGAGAAGGAGCCATCCAGACCCCTTCAGACTGGCCCTGATTGGCTGTCTCCTGGGCCCGCCCCCTGTCTGGGTGAGCTAGTGGGGCATTTTCCAAACCTCCTCTTCTTTTGTCACTATGTTACACTGATCACATTGATCAGCCTGTAGAAAAAAAAAAGAATCAGACTTATGTGAACTATGTGAGTTAGAAAACCATGTAGTTACAGTGTTCTCCACTGAATCTCTGTGACATCACTTCCTGTGTGGTTTTGTTTCTGGTTTGATTCTTGTCTTTGTTCAATGTGAAGGCTGCATGATGCAGACCCTATGGCTCACAGTCCTCAGCCAAGAAGACAACTACAAAAACACAACAAACACAACAAAAAAACACACACAATGTTGCACAAAAATGTACAAGCATAAGAGTAATTGTAGTAGGTAGCTCTGCTACTTTGTTTGATGTGAGATGTCAAGTGAGAAATGTACATTTAGCTGGTGAAAATCCTCTCATTCTCCCCCTTACTACTTTTACCTGTACGTCTTTTAAAAAGACAATTGGTGGAGTATGTATTGGTTGTTATTTTTTCTTTTTTGTTCTTTTTTTCTTTTTTTTTCTTTTTCTTTTTTTGGTATTTTTAATACAATAATTGTACATATTGGTTCTATTTTTGTTGAATTGTAGAAATTGTACTATGTTAATGCCTCAACGTCCAGTTTATATGAAGCTGGAGGATGAATAAATACAACGAACTCCTAGGTTTAAAAAAAATGCACTTATTCTCTCTTCAGATCTTCTTTCCCCCTTTTGAATACTGTCTCGTTGATCGACGTCCGGCACCATCTAGTGTTTGCACAAGATAAGACATGGAAGTAACTTGAAATGTGTAACTCGCGTTCTTTTTTTTAACTGGCAAGTGTATGTCAGAGCAAATAAAAAAAAGACAACCGTCTCCCCTGGCTCATGTCCTCCTCTACGCAAATGTAAGCACAACTCAGCAGAGGGCAGGAGTGAAGCTGAAGGCAGCAGTGGATGACAATGGCTTATTCCTGGTAGGTATGTGTCTAAATATATGATGGGGACAATGTCACAACGGTGGCTATCAACACGTTAAAGTGTAAAGGCTCCCAAAGGTGTTTTTTTTTTGTTAGTTTGTTTTGTTTTGTTTAAGCTGTAAACTAAATAAGACTGAACTCTGATAGAACACACCAATGCTGGTGTTAATATTGACTATTTTAATTTGTATAGAAATCAGCATTTCATGGGTTGAAAATAGCCCAACATGCCCTCTTCTGTTTAAAATCATCCTAAACTTCACATGGTTGATGCTGACGTTGAGTCAACTGTTTGGGATCAAGAGAGTAAGAATTTACCAGACTCTCAGTCTAGTTAAGAACAGTCTAGTGAAGAACAGCCAGACTCTCAGCCTAGTGAAGAACAGCCTTACTCTCAGTCTATAAAGAACAGCCAGACTCTCAGTCTACTAAAGAACAGCCAGACTCTCAGTCTACTAAAGAACAGCCAGACACTCAGTCTACTAAAGACCAGCCAGACTCTCAGTCTACTAAAGAACAGCCAGACTCTCAGTCTACTAAAGAACAGCCAGACTCTCAGTCTTCTAAAGAACAGCCAGACTCCCAGTCTATCAGAGAACAGACAGACTCTCAGCCTAGTAAAGAACAGCCAGACTCTCAGTCTACTAAAGAACAGCCAGACACTCAGCCTAGTAAAGAACAGCCAGACTCTCAGCCCTTCCCTGCCTCCTCTCAGTCTTGTGCCCACTTCTTAGCTTTTTTCTAAATGATGCAGGGTGGATTTAGGGGTGAAGTTTTTAAGACAGCCCAGGTTTTCCCAATCCAGCTATGTGCATGTTCACGTACAAGAGGAGGTGTAGGCACGAGATGTCCTATTGCACCAACATGGAGAGAGCCACATATGAAGAAGGACAAACCATAATCCTTAACAAATATGAGGAATTTAATCTATAATATAGGCTACAAGCAACACAGTTGCTGCAGCCGAAGCCAGGAAAGAAAGCTGACCAAAAAATGGCAATTGTGTGAATGCTTAAGTTATTGGCTAATCAATATCACTGCGCCATCATCAAGTCACAAGTAGATCTGGCTATAATACACAGTTGTGTATTCCATTAAATAAATCGGTTACTTAGATATATTCTTATGTATGGCTCTTAAATCAATATTAGGGTAATTCTTTCAGCTGCAATCCTGGCTTGGGAGCCTTCCTAAGAGTCCCCATTACTATCCACGCACTGACATCTACAGGATCTTCCAGGAATGGTGACACCATTTTCAAAGAGATTTGATTGGTCAGTAAAGGTGGTGCTTATCTTACCTGCTATCGCTCCGGAGCAGGTTAAGTGTGCAGAATAAGTTACCATGGCGAATAACCCCGGGGAAAAAGTGAACCACCGTCGTGACACTCAAAACCCAGGGAGTTATCTCTCTGATCTCAAAATTCTGCTGCATAGTACCAGGCCCCTGCTCCTAAGAAACCTCTGGTAGGCTTGTTCGTAATCTGATGAAACTATCCTGATGTCTGGTTTTATCGAAGCTTCTGTGTTTTTTAAGAGCCAGGTTTTTATGAAACTCTGGTTGTTCTTTGCAGGCGTGTTTAGAAGTGCTGAAGCTGGCCTTCTAAAGCACAGTGGAAAAGGCAGGTGTTGTGAAGGCCACTGGTGGGTGTGTTTTTAACGCCGCTATGAATGTTGCTCTGCTCCTGAGGGATGCCATGTGAGTGTGTGTCCATTTCAGCTTCACTTTAATTAGGCTCAAGGGATTGTTAATTGGACACAGGCACCTGGAACCAGGTGTGTGAGTGTGTGTGTGTGTGTGTGTGTGTTTGCACATCAGTATTGTGTGTGCATGAATGTACAGTTGTTATTGTTCGCTCTGATTGTCTTCAAGGACCTCAGAGCTGCTAACAGTGTGTCTGTCTTTCGAGACATTCAAGAAATGTTTGTGTGTTTGTCTTCGGGGACATTCAAGAAATGTGTGTGTGTTTGTCTTCGGGGACATTCAAGAAATGTGTGTGTGTTTGTCTTCGGGGACATTCAAGAAATGTGTGTGTGTTTGTCTTCGGGGACATTCAAGAAAAGTGTGTGTGTTTGTGCCTAGAGGGTCCGATTTAATCTGTTTGTGTGAGTATCTGAGTGGTGTTTCAGGCAATTATTAGCAAAGCAGATGGTGTGTGTGTGTGTGTGTGTGTGTGTTTTGCCAGTTTCATGGGGCCCGCAGCAGTGAAACACATCTCTCTGTATCCTCTCCTCAGGTAAGAGGATCATCTGCAACACCTGTATAAGTGTAACTCTACCAGCATTCATCCCATGCGCTGTCACTCAGTGTAGGTCTAATTCATTAAGAGGATGTACCATAGACCCTATGACAAATCAGTCAAATTCTGTAAAAAGTAAAAATGTGTCACATACTAATAATATAAGCCCCTTTTCATACTGCCTGCATTGCATGTGCAATATTATATTTAATATATGTAATTTATATATAACGTTTAGAAATGGCATGTTATGAAAGGGGGAAATGAAGGTGACGTGTACTATATAGTAATCCAATGTAGGATCATTAATTGGTAGTATCCCGTTGCGCTCTATGTCTCTCTCTGTCAATCTGACTGATCACCAAACAGATTGTGTATTGACGGCCATTATCAAAGGCAAACTCGGTGCAGAAAGATAGGGCTGGCGGCAGCAGCAGCACCCCAGCAGAAACGTTGGCCGCGATAATAAAAACACGCAACTGAGACGCCGCAGTACCGCGACAGTCACCACGCACACGCAACACAGGCAGTGTAAAACGCGCCTAATGACACTACTGTAGCTACAGTAGACTTTATGGGTGATCTGCACTTAAATGTTTTAATCAAATATTAGTGTTTAACATTTATAATAGAGTTTAACATGTTTATGGCAGTATTACTGAAACTATGTCCAGGTAAAGGGTGATTGATTGTTTGTGTGTGTGTGTCTGTTCTATTCAAAACCAAGTGACCCACTGTGCTTCCTGCGGCGCGACATAGCAATCGTTGATGTAATTCCTTTGGTGCCTAAGGTTCCAGACTGTGGGTGACTGTGCATGAAAAGCAGAAAAAGAGACAGAAGGTGTGTATCTGTTGATGTGTTGGGTGAATGTAAGTAAGAGACAGAGACATTATGAGCAGTATGCTTGTTTCTGCGTGTGGGCCAATCACAGTGTGCATGTTAGATTTAATGGTAGACACATATTAATCATTCGCCACAGGACTAGGAAATAGCTAAACACATATAACACACAAACACATATCTTCAGGTTTTATAATCTTATATTATAATCCGCACAGCATCACCTGCCATGGCAGACATGAGAATGAATTCTTCTCTGCATTTTCTTTCTTGTTTTTTCAAGCTAGGGTCACCCTGTAACATTCAGGCCCTCTCCTTTCAAAGCTCACCAAACTTGATTTCCCATGTCTGTGACCTCCAGTGGGCTGAAGGTTTCCTAGGCCAGCCGGACTAAGAAAGAAAAGATACACACACACACACACACACACATACACACACACACCAACACACACACACCCACACACACAAACCAACACACACACACACACACACACACACACACACACACACACACAGACACACACACACATCTCCCCCTGAGCACAAGGTGTCCTTGCTGTTTGAATGGAGTTAGTCTCAATAGAGTTGCTCCCGATGCTTCTCCTCCTGGATCCAATCAAGCCCAAGGAGAGCCAGCCTGGTTCACAATGAGAGCGTGAGATAGGCCTCATTATGCACAGCAGCATACAAATGATATTGAGTTGAATTATATTTAATTCCCAGCCGACACTCTCTCTCTCTCTCTCACACACAGACACAAAAACTGACACACATACACACCCACCCTGCAGGGACAGGCCTATTCTTCTCTGATGAATAAGCAGCACAAGAGCAAAGAGTGACACTGTTGTTTTATCAGAATAAACACCCTGTGCCTTCAGTCTTCACACAGTGAAAGTAAATGGGAGCACACAACAGCCGTGTCTCCACTATTGGGTACACACACACACACACAAACACACACACACACGCAAAAACACACATATAGAAGTGTTCTTCTAAGTCATTTTAGATATTTTTGGGTTTCATTGTTTTTACAAACTACATACCATTGTATGTTATGCTCAGACACCAGTATTATGTGAAACGTAAGGCTGCTTTGCTTTTTTGAGTGATTTCATTGGCCTCATCAAGAGATTTGATGAGTGTGGCACATTGAGGCACAGTCAAGCCCAGATGTGACAGTGCAAACACAACTGGCCTTGGCTGACCTGCATTTGGCCTGATAGTGGAAACACTGCGTCTGCTAATCTCTAGGCAAATACAACTATTTGTGTGTTTAAATGTATTAAACTATTTGTGTGTGTATTTATGTGTGTGTGTGTGTAAGGGTGTGTGTCAGTGTTTCTGTGTGTGTGTGTGTGTGTCTGATGGTTGAGTTATTTTTGTACAGAACATCAAAGTTGAACAATGATAATTAATGTAGATGTGTTGTGATAGATAGCGATAGATAATTTTGTTGTCTTTCTCAACATTTTCTGTCCTCTGGTATTGGGTGTTTAAAGGGTAAAAGGGTTTAAAGATACGAAGGAAAGATTAAGAAAATCTTGATTTAGATATATCTTTGAATCTTTACACTGTAGCTGATCAACGTAAAAGCATGGTGGAGGGAGGATGGGAACACGGGAGAGATGGAATAGAGAGAGAGAGACAGAGGGTGAAAGAGAGACAGAGAGACAGATAGATGTACAGAGAAAGTGAGAGGGAGAGAGAAAGAGAGTGGTTGAACAGAGATAGATCAACTGATGGGTTCAGCGGAATCAGGGAAACTAGACTGGCTTCACAGATCTAAAGGATTGTCTTTCTTATGGATGTCTAAACCATCTCAGGCTAAACCAAATAGGTACACACACACACACACACACACACACCAGCTATGCTTTTATTGCTCTTCCTTATGGAGGTGTCAAGAGAAACAGTCCTAACAAGCAAAAATCTGGTAACAAGCTCTTCTCTTACAACGGAGTCTGTTGGTCTGTGGTGCTGCAGAAGACTCAGTGGAGAAGGAAAGCCCATTTACCATGAAGGACACAAAGGCAGTAAAGGCAATGACATACACGCACATACACATACACACACACGCACATACACATACACACACACGCACACACACAAACGCACACACACACGCACACACAGATGCACTCACACACTCTAACGCACGTAGGCAGTTAACAAAGTGACACACACACACACACACACACACGCACTCTTGACACACTCACACACTCTAACACACGTAGTCAGTAAAAGGAAGTGGCACACACTCACACACACACACGCAGAGGGTCTAAGCCTCTCTCTTGTGCTGTGAATCTAGTTAATTGCTTTGCAGTGATGTTGGAGAAACTATCTCAGGCTAAACCGTACACACACTGGACGCACACACACAGGACACACACACAGATATGGGAGTGATTGAACATCCCCATCACTGTGTGTGTGAGATTCAGTGTAATAGCGGGGCCGCCGTGGTGTGCCGTGAAGGGTAATTCAGCTGTGTGTGTGTGTGTGTGTGTGTGTGTGTGTGTGTGTGTGTGTGTGAATGGCCCTCTGATGACTAACCTCAGGCGTGTAAGGGGGCCATCTTCTCAAGCGGTAGGTGCGTGTTGATAACCTACCCTGATAGACCTGCACACCCCAGCATGACTGCCGCCATATGAAACACTCAGAGAAATGGACACACACAAACACACACACACACACTCACACTTACTCCTCAGCTCAGACAGGGCCTGCAGCAGTTGTAATCTGATTTTCAATCTGCTGCCCTGTAATAGAATTGCACAGGCAACAGTGTCATACAGAAACACTTATCCACTTATTATTTATTTATTTTCTTTCTTTTTTTTTTTACATTTTTTTTTAAGTACTGACCACAGTCGTTGCCATAGAGTGGTGGTGGCTGCAGCAGCTTAGTGCGACATTAGACCGGTTTCTCTTTTCTGTCGTTCTTTGACACATTTCATACAAAACGAGACATGCACTGGTGGATATACTCAGAGTTCATATCCATACACGGCATCACATGCTAGGATGTTATCTTGACCACAATATTACCAGCAGACTTCAACCAGCACTCTGCACTCAGCATGGGAGAGAGGGAGGGAGAGAGAAGAGAGAAAGATAGAGAGAAAGAGGCAGAGAGTGAGAGACAAAGAGGCAGAGAATAAGAGTTAGAGAGAGAAAGAGGCAGAGACGGAGCGATAGAGAGAAAAAGAGATAGAGAGAGGGGAAAGGATAAAGGGAGTAAGGGAGGGATGAAGAAAGACAGCGATCATTATGTCTTCCCTTGCCTGACTAGTCTCAGAAGTTGAGCTGTTTTTTTTCATCTGCTCATCATCTTCTTCTGCTTCTTCTTCATCATCATCATCATCATTATCATCGTTGTGATCTTTCCTGCAGCCCTTTCTCTTAATGTCACCTCTCACATTTTCCAAATGCCACGTCCATCATAATATGCTGGAGAGAATCAGGGCGTATAGATTATTTAGGCCTACCCTCCATCCTATTCACTGCATCAAAGTGAAGGATTGTTTAACTGTAAACTACGGCATACATCAGCTTAGTCCTGGGTTGTAATCATTCTGAATTATCTACTGATAGCTGAACACATAGCAGCCTGCATGTGTCTACTGACAGCTGAACACATAGCAGCCTGCATGTGTCTACTGACAGCTGAACACATAGCAACCTGCATGTGTCTACTGACAGCTGAACACATAGCAGCCTGCATGTGTCTACTGACAGCTGAACACATAGCAGCCTGCATGTGTCTACTGACAGCTGAACACATAGCAGCCTGCATGTGTCTACTGACAGCTGAACACATAGCAACCTGCATGTGTCTACTGACAGCTAAACACATAGCAGCCTGCATGTGTCTACTGACAGCTAAACACATAGCAACCTCATCCGATGTTCATATCCACTCCGAGGTGCTCCACAGTGCTGCCCTGTACCTGGGTTGCCACTGTCCATTAACACCCTTGGAGTAATGAGAATTCTGTTCACTGTAGCCACTAGAGGGCACTGCTATCTAGAGAATTTATTTGGTCTTCCACTTTGCCTGAGCCTCTTTCATATTCTCCCTCTCTCTTTCTCTCCGGTCCCCTCCTCCTGTTTCTCTCTCTCTCTCTCTCTCTCGGCCTTGTGTGGCTGTCCTGTGGTTTGACTCGGGGCTGTAATGTGTTTTGGCAGTGCAGACCGGCCAACTGACCACATGTCACACACAGATACAGAGACCTTTAATGCAACACCCACCCACTCCACAGCATCGTGTGTTTCTGCCAGCTTTATCCCCTAATAGACCTCAGGAAAGAGAGAGAGAGATGGAGGGGGAAAGAGAGAGCGAGAGAGAGGAAGAGAGATTACAGCCCCAAGTCTAACCACAGGGCAGCCACACAAGGCCTTTAGAGAAAACATAGAGAGAGAGAGAGCTTCATTGATAATTGTTGTGATTTCTTTGTTGTTCCTTTCTCTTTTGTTGTTGTATTTGTTTTGAATGTTTGCTCTGGCAACTCAGTACATGAACGCTCATGCCAATAAAGCTTTTTGAATTTGAGAGAGAGAGAACATATTACAGCCCTGAGTTTAACCACAGGCCTTTAAAAGAGAGAAATAAAGAGAGAGAGGGAGAGAGAGAGAGACTGTCAGACACAAAGCAGAGGCAGATCCTGACCAAGGACAGACTCCATAACCCCAGTCTAACGATAGAAAAAGACAGACTAAAAAAATCATGGTTGTCAAGAGAGCAAAGAACATGTGGTCACTGTATGACAGGTGAGGCTGAGACTGAGGTGCACTTTCTCCTCTGTGAGAAATTTTAAATATTTATAACAACATCTCCGACAGGTTAGCTAGCCTACTTCCAGGGCTTCAAACTCTAGGAGAACTGGCAGTATTGTCTGTCCTACTTGTTACTGAGTGCCATCAGGCCAGGGACAGACACCATCATTGAATGGAGACATACGTATACATACACCCATCCACACACACACACACACACCACTGCAAACACCAGAACAAGAACGGCAAGAATATACTGCACAGAAAACAGGAG
>NC_137927.1:6687282-6794782 GCF_963457725.1 Sprattus sprattus | reverse complement strand
CTCACCTAAATCCAAGGGTACAGGACAGGAGGGGTTTGATTGTTTTCTGTGGAGAACGTAAAACGTTAACACACTTGTTCGTCCGATGTTCAAGGCCGACCCGGTTGTTCAGTCTTCTTAAGAAAATGTGTTTGAGACTAGGGGAGATTTTTTTCCTGCAATGTGTTCAATTGCAAAGAGCGACCACACATTTTTTTTTTACTTTCTTTTTGGCAAGCTGTTTGTGGCTGTCAAGGAGAAATCAAATGGAAGGGTCTGGCATAACAGAGTGAGTGTCACTCCTAAACCTGTCTGTATCTACGTGTTTAAGAATTGAATTGAGTCTTTCACCAAAATGTGGGGGATTGAAGTATGTACTTGCAAGGTCAATGAGGGCATGCTACAGCTTATTATTTGAGTACATGATTGATATTGAGCAATGATTCGTTATTTTTAGTGTTTGTGGGTTGATAAAAAAAATAAAATCCCTCCCTCTCTCCTTCTCTCCCTTTCTCTCCCTCTCTCTTTCTCCTTTTCTCTCTCTTGCTCACTCCTCCTCTCTCTCTCTACCTCGCTTTTCCTCTTTCTTTCTCTTGCTCTCTATCTCTCTCATGCTTCCTCTCTCTCTCTATCTCGTGCTCCCTCTCTCTCCCCCTCGCTCTTCCTCGCCCCCGCTCTTCCTCTCTCTCTCTCTCTCTCCCTCTTTCTCTCTCTTTCTCTCTCTCGCTCACTCTCTGTGTCCCTGATACTTCAGCTCAACTGATTGATACTGTAAATCCAGACAATTTCAACCACACCCACCAACAACACCAGGACATCTAAATCCCCCTCCAACGCTACCGCTAAAGCCACCATTACTAGAGGTGTACAGAGATGTCTGTGTCTGTGTCTGTGTCTGTGTCTGTGTCTGTGTGTCTGGGTCTGGGTCTGGGTCTGGGTCTGTGTCAGTGTCTGTGTCTGTCCAACCAACAAAATTGTCTGTATCTATATTTGGATAGAAGACTGGACACGTGTGCGGTTTGTGCCGGAAGTCATGATAAATTTGGCAAATGCTGTATTTTCCATTGTTCATTGTATGTTGATTGTCAATGCAATTGTTGTGCCTTCGAAACATCTAATTTATTTAATTTTGGCATATAAATTAATATATTACCACCTCCTCATACTTTTCATTCATAACCAATTTAATTCAGTTTTATGAACTGTCTGAACCCCCCCCCCCCCCCACACACACACACTTTAACTGGGGGCACTGAACAATCAGAAACTGAAAATAAAATGTTTTGTAATAAAACATCCTTTGTTGCAAAATGGCTAATTTTGGCTTGTGGCTATATACAATGAGCTGAATGGATTTTTAGAAGCATAATTGGTTGATGCAGAGACGTGTAAATCATGGCACAAAATATTTTTCCAAAGAATTACAAGCAATTTCACTTACAAGAAATATCTTTCCATCAGATTATTTGTGCTTTTTGTACACCCGTAACCGCCACCCTTACCTCAACATACACACCACCCATATCTCAAAACACCCACTCCAACCTGTAGTTCAACACATCTACTCTTATACCTTAACACACAAACACACACACTCACACTCCAAACTGTACCTGAATACACACGCACGCACACACACACACACACATAGGGTTACACAAGCCCTCTGTCGCTCTTCTGATTTCCCCTTTCTCACTCCTCTGCCGGTCTGACTCTATTCTCTCTCTCTCTCTACCTCACATTATTTAAATTATGTTGAAGGTAAGATTTATCGGGCCATATTCTCCCAGGTAGACGCTGATTGGATCCCTGCTCTATCTCTAATCTGGTTCTAATCTGGCTATAATCTGCCCCTGAACGATCTATGCCAAATCTGCTCCAGTCCCCTGCATCGCCTCACGTTGCCTGTGTCTGGACCAAAGAGTTGCACTTGCTCTTGAACACACCACAAAGACTACTCACTCACGTCGCCTGTGTCTAGACTAAAGAGTTGCACTTGCACTTGAACACACCACAAAGACTACTCACTCACGTCGCCTGTGTCTAGACCAAAGAGTTGCACTTGCTCTTGAACACACCACAAAGACTACAGCCTCACGTCGCCTGTGTCTGGACCAAAGAGTTGCACTTGCACTTGAACACACCACAAAGACTACAGCCGACGGCCAACTAGCACGTCGATTCTGCACCTGTGCGAGAGGAGATAGCTCTTCCTACCAGCAGGCTACCTCATTTCACACCACTCTTGCTCACGACAAATGTTTTCTGTAATATAGCTACTTCTAGAGAATAAAGAAATTGTCAGTCCTTGGTCTTTTGGTAAAAAAACTGGAAGAAGAAGTAAGGAGAATATAAGGAGAATGAAATGAGGAGAAACGGCACTAAAAGGGTGAAATCGTGGAGACTGCAGCGACTGGCTCAAGGGGCTTTCCCAAACCTGTGTCAGGAGCTGGACATAAATGAAACCTCTAGAACACTAACTAACACTGACACCAAGCTGAACGGCCAATCAGAGTGGTCTGTCTTACTGACGGGCTAGGCCGCAGATTCAAGCATGTTTTATCGGCCGAAAAAGTGTGTCGCAGGCTTAAAGGAGAGGAAAAAGGAGACTAGGGAGTCTGGGAGTGAATGTGTGTGTGTGAGAAGAACTGTGCGGGTGTGAAAGAAAGGAAAGTGTGTGTGTGGTTGTGTGTGTGTTGTGTGTGTATGTTTGAATGTGTGTGTTTGTATGTGTATGTGAGTGTGTGTGTGTGTGTGTGTGTGTGTGTGTGACTGTGGGCCTCAGGGCCTGCCTGCTGGCAGACTGTTCTCCCAGTGTCTTTTTTGTCTTCTTTCAGTTAAATAAATGTGTCCTCTCCTCCTCCCCCTCTCTTTCCCACACTCCCTTTCTCTCCCCTTCTCTCCCTCTCTCTCTCTGTTCACTACCCTCTCTCTCTCCTTCACTCCCATCTCTCACCTCTCTCCATCCCACCCTCTCTCTCTCTTGTTTTCTCTCTCTCTCCTGCCCTCCTTCTCTCCCCCACAGGGTCTGTTTTAAGTGAACTTGTCGGGGTGTGGAGACAAAGATGGATGCTCTTTTCTTAGCAATGTGCAGCGCCAGTGAACTTTAAAACGGCGTCACTCAATACTTAATCTCATGGAGGCGGGACCTGGTCTCAACCTTGCAGCCCAGCCCTACCCCTGCCAACCAATCATAGACCAGATCTAGCAGTATGCAAATACGAGGTTAATGAAATGTTATGCAGAAGTCTTCTGCAGTCTTTAGCTTCCTGCTGAGGAACTGTGTGATAAATGTGTTGTCTATGTCTTGCACAAAGTCCATCCTTGGGTAATTAGCATTGAGTAATAGCACAGTGATTGTATGGGATTAAAGACACAGTCAGAAGAGGATTTGTCAGGCTATTAATTTAAGATCAAGTACTAAAATTAGTAATTTTAATGTTTGATATTGTGACATTTAGTTCAAGATCCCTTTGAAGTGAAGCTTCTTTTTATATAAGAAATGCCCACGGCTAAGGGAGAATTGTGTTTAATTGTGGAATATGAGGCTTCATCTTTGAGACTTTCTTTTTGTGATTCTATGATATTAAGTTTGAGAGGACAGTCTTTTGTCCAAATTTCTGAAAAATTGTAGCATGAGTGACACCAACAGCACGAGTGACAGTAGCATGTTGCTGTGTCTTTAAATACTGGAGAGAAAGACAGAAAAAAGACCAAAAAGAATAAAAGACACACGCTTGGATTGAGTTATTTGTGATGTGTTCTGCATTGTAGAAATAGTGAAGGTGTATTTCTGGGACACTCAGTGGGTACCTATTTGTTTGCGCCACATTGACTGGCAAGATTGCCAAATGACACAGATCGATCCTGTTGGACTATGAGTAAGACTCAGGCCAGTGCCTCCTTTGTGGTTTGGACATGTGGATCAGACCCTGAATGGTATGTAATGGCTGTGATACATCTGCTCACTGTGGTGGAAACTGCCCATGAAGGTGCAGGCTAGCTGAGAGGTGTGTAATTAAGAAGAAAAAAGCCTGCAGCATGAAGAGGCCAGAAGGGCTGTTAGAACTCTGACTCTGTGTAGAAGACCATGGTCCTCTGTGATGGATGCTTTTGCTACAAAATAGTCTGTCACCTTTTGTGCCCTCAAGGATATTTCTTTCTTCACTCAACTCTTTAACTAAACTCAGGCGTAGTCCAGGTCACAGGTAGTCACAGGTATGTTAAAAATGGATATTCCCCCCCTCTGTCAAAGAAGAAGATCTGTCCACATGACATTCCTTTTTCAAAATATCTCGAGACACACGAGTACACGAGAACGCAAAAACAACTACAAACAACTACAGACAATCTTGCCAGGCCTGTAGGTGGCAATAAAGTCTCTGTCGTGGGTAAGTCAAATAGCAGAAAGGAACGTTCGGAGCCTGCAAATCAATCTTATTTCCCAGGCGGTAAAACAAAAAGAGAAGTAGCTATGGGAAAACCTTGAGAAACAATAAGTACGCGCAAATTGAGTTTTTACGTCATCACTTCTCAAAATTCCCATTTTACATGTCTACACTTAAAAAAAAAAACTTCACTTTAGAAGGCGTTTAAAAAACAAATCAGTGGTTCAGACGTTGTTTGCATGTGGATGAGAGGCCCAAACATAGAGGAAAATAATATCTACATTACGGTGCAAACCCATGACAGCGACGCGATATGCTTCCATCGCTTTGAGTGGGCGTGGTGTAGCGTGTGGAAATAGCATAACAGACTGGACTAGTGAGCTAGTGAGCAGGCTAGTCAGTTAGAAGCTATCTAGTCACTTGTCTTTATATCAAAACTGTCATTGTGTTCAAATAAGCCCAGGATTAAATATATAACATACCAAGAGCAACAACAAGCCCTTACAATGCCATCCAAGCCTTTCTTTTTAGCAAATTAAACGACCAAACAATGCCACAGTCCTATAATTTTTAAACTGTCAGAGACGACACCAAACAATCTCATTGGGTGCTGCCCGGAAGAATCGCTCCTCATTTGCATAAGTTTCAACATGTTCAAACTTTTATCGGTCGCGTCGCCCAAGACGGTGGTCTACGTCACAATGGATTGGCTCCCGTTGAAATGGATGGGGTTTAGAACATGGGTTTGCACCGTGGGCAGCTGTGGCCTACTGGTTAGGGTTTAAGGCTGGAAACCGTGGGGTAGCCGGTTCGATCCCCGACCAGTAGGAAAAATGTGGGCAGGGGAAATGGTAGACCACTGCTCTCCCATGCCAACATCCACTGCTGAAGTGCCCTTGAGCAAGGCACCTAACCCCGAACACTGCGCCGCCAAAGGCAGCTCACTGCTCCGGGTTAGTGTGTAACCTCACTTCACTGTGTGTGTGTCATTTCCCTGGATGGGTTGAATGCAGAGGTGGATTTCAGAGAGTGTGTGTGTCTACACCACCTCTGCCATAGAGAGGACTTTCACTTTTTCACCGTTAGTGTGGCCAATGCTTCACACTCAGGCTTTGTGTTTGGAGCCGCACATGTTACCTGTAGCTGTTTCTGTCCTTAGCTCCCGACATGACCCCGCGGCCTCTCTTCATCACTCGTGACCTCCAGTTACTGTTTGTTGTGTCACACACACATACAGTAGCTGGCCCCCTGAGCCAAAGCAGAGCAACCAGGAGAGGGATCCACCCCCACACTAAAGTGCTATGCACACGAAGTCTAGGGCCTCCGAATCGGATTTACTTTTCACACCAATCAAATCTTTTAATTTCGTAAGTACGGAGGCTGGCAACGAGAGATTTGCGTAAACACGGAGGCAGCAGATTGTGGTGAACCGACTGTAGTACATACCCCACGCCTGTGGGTGGCGCTTTAGCGCTTTATTTACACAACTGAAAAAACGTGAAAAACCTAGAAGAAGAGACTCAAAAGCACAAGGTAAAGGAAGCAGCAAACGGATAAACACATTACACAAGACATTCAAGCTCCAATTAACAACATTACATTATGATAGTTAATATCAGTGGTCAGACTAAAGGATATGCGAAAATGAATTCTTTTTTCTATTGATAATAAAGAGTTTGGAACAGTAACATGACATGTCTGTCATCCCATTTCCCATGATGCATTGCTCCGAGCATTTTACATACATTTATGAATGAAAAAGCAAATTAAATCGCTGGCCAATTTATATTTGTGGTCATGAAAGTTATGTTACGTCTGAATAAGAAGAATTAGTTCAAGATAGGGGGCTAATCAAAAATCAGAAGACTGGGTTAATGTTAGTGAATTCGAGGCCCACCACGAGTGAGATTTTGAGGGAGAACAAGTTATATATACAGTGGTTGGAGATGGCGAAAAGATCACGTGGGGCAGTGACGTCATCAGGTTGCGTGAAACCGTGCAGACGAACACCAGCCCCCGTACCGATTCAAATCTACTCACTTTCTACCCCGGACTGCGATCGTTGCGGAAACAAGGTGCGGATAGAGAGTGTTCGTATGTATGATAGGGCTATCTGTATTAGCTATCCGTATCAGATTGAAAAACTAGGCTCCATGTAAACGACCTCTAACACAAACATCAACAATTCAGCCCGTCCCCGCTTCAGAAGCTAGAGCCCTGGGGCCGTATTCACAAAGAATCTTAGGGCTAAAAGTAGCTCATAAGTGGTGAATTTAGGAGAAACTCCTAAAAATAATGGGCGTGTCAGTCTTAAATTTAGGACTCCTATTTTTTTTTACTAAGAGCAATTCACAAAATATTTTATCCCTAAAAGTAGCACCTAAGTCTAGGACAGCTTAAAACTCCTCATGAGGACTCCTAAGTCACTAAGACCTATTCACAAAAAGTCTTAAAATGGCTGAAGCCAGACGTAACGTGTTGGAGACAATGAACGACTCTGAATTGTTGAGAAGATATCATTTACACCGACTGATATTTGAAGTGTTTAAGGGCTGGAAATATGCCGATTACCTAATAGTTTGCAGGGAGCTTTAATTATTACTTCCTTGATTTCATGCAATTTCCGTGTTTTTTTCGACAATTTCTCTTTCTCTAACGTGCAAAGCGTCATTCTCGTTGGATGCACAAACTTGTCATCATGCGTGTGCATTCTGCTAAGTGCACTATCCATAATTATTTAATATGACTTCATTTGAAGCCTAGGTTATTCTCTTATTTTCTGTTGATTTAGTGGGATCGTTAGGGGGATGTTAGGACTGAGTTTTGAATGAGAGCGCCTGTCAGCAACCAATCACCGTACGCACCGCTTCTAAACTCGTGCATGAGAATGGACGTCATCCATAGCAACGGAGTTTTTATCTTAAGCTTAGGAGTTGGTATTATCCTTAGTAGGAGTAGGTCTCAGAGCCGTTGTGAATCACTTTTAAGAAATTACTCCTACGTAAAAGGTTTTAGCGCGAGTTAGGAGCACTCCTAGTGGTAAGATAAAAGGCTTTGTGAATACGGCCCCTGGGCTCTTATTCACAAAGCATTATTGCTTTCCACTAAGACTATCCCCAAGTCTCACTGAAAGTTTCTAACTAAAAGCTTTCTCCTAAATCCTATTTGTGCAGATGCTGAGACCAATTTTCAGGAAAGAAAAGCATGAACTCCTTTGCTAAGGGAAAGACTGTTGCTATGGCTGATGTCAAGTCTAATGCAAGAGCCTGCGTTCAGTGACTGATGATGTTTTGATGAGTGACAGGTCTGTGCCAGTGGTGTGTGCACTTCGTAGCCTACCGCAAAGAAAGACGAATAAATCAGTAAATATGTGACAGGCTACACAGTATTTATAATGGAATACGTGACATTTTCACAGCATACGTATGATGTCAAGGTTGTTTTGTTTAATTTTACAATCAAATGTTACATTTAATTACATTTTGCCACTGAGTGGGTTGTTTCAGTTGGTTGGTGTTACTGCATCCCTTATGCATCCTTTTGTGTCTGTTCCTTCCTCTGCTCGCCCTTTTGTGTTTTATCAGTGAGAAATAAGATAAATACAAGGATAAAAGGATGATTTACTAGAATTAAGAGTTTGTCTCTGTCAGGGTTCACTCGGGGATTGAACCTGAGTTTGGGGAACCAGCGCTTAACCCAGTGTGCCATTGAGCACCCAATGGCAAGATGTAGTTCACAGGTTAATAACTTTATTTACAACAAGGGTAAATCCAAACAAAAGTAATCCACAGCACAGAAATGGTTATTCCAAAAACTCAGAAGACAAGTCGCAGGGCAAAAAGGCCATATAACTAAAAAGGTTACAAAACTGTAGCTCTCAGGCAGACCTGAAAATAGCTACCTGTTGAAGGCTTCAAGAAGACAAAAGCAGCTTGAGAGCTGCAGCAAGGACCAAAAACACATGGGGACAAAAAAACAATCCAACGACCAGAGAAAGAGCAGGGAAACAGGCCAGGTATTTAACTCCTGGCTAATTGTTACTGTGCTGTCATTATTTTGCTGTAGTTATTAGCTTAGCTTTATTACGTATTATATTGTTACTGTGCTCTACTGGGTCAATTGTAATAAGTGTGCTATACTTAGTATAGCATGATAACCATGCTGTTCTTAGTATACGGTAGTTGATCTGCTCTAGCTAGTATAGTATTGTTACTGTGCTTCTAGTTGGTCAACTGTAGTAAGTGTGCTCTAGTTAGTATAGTATTGTTAATGTGCTCTAGTTGGTCAACTGTAGTAAGTGTGCTCTAGTTAGTATAGTATTGTTAATGTGCTCTAGTTGGTAAACTGTAGTAAGTGTTCTCTAGTTAGTATAGTATTGTTAATGTGCTCTAGTTGGTCAACTGTAGTAAGTGTGTTCTAGTTAGTGTAGTATTGTTACTATGGTCTAGTTCAGGGGTGTTCAACAGGGGGTCCGCGGAGGTACTGCAGGGGGGTCGCGAAATCTTTGGTTGATAAGACAATTTTTTCTTAATATAAAAAAAAAAAAAAATTCAACTAATTTTTTTCCCAACAAATTTTAATTTCTTCCGAATCAGAATTGCATTTATTCCCTTTAAATTTACATTAACATAAATCCAACATATTGTAGCGAACGTTTAAATTGATCGAGAAGACGTTATCTTTCAGTCCAATCGACACATTCAGCTACCCACAGGAGCTCTCTCAAGCTGGGCACCGGTTCACTCACAGCACCTTTCATGCAAATACGACAGCACAGGCACTAGCCAATCGTCTCTGCTCAAGTCTAAAGAGCGCGAAGATCAAAAATAAAAGATGGCGGACCAAACTCCATAGCTGGTCTTGTTTGTACCTATAAATTTTGTTAGTTTGACATTTTTTTGCTTCGATTTAAAAAAAAAAGAAAAGAGAAATAGACACTGTACAAGGTCAAAAAACGTTAATTGTAACTGAAAAATAAGTCTGAGAGGATTTGCAAGGTGTATGAGCCCCCTAGCTAATGTTAGCATGCTACTACCTACAATCTTAACAACTTGCTAGCGGTGTGATTGGTTTGTTGACCTGTCAATCTCACTATAACATCTATATGTTGTCAACACAACTCCATGCGCCAGACTCCTCCTACGTCATCCGTGTCAGTCAGGAGTTATTGAAAAGAAGATACATCTCACTAATGTGGGAGGATGTGTGCCATAGACAGATGCTTGAGGATTCACTGTCCCTTTTTTATGTATGATGAAATAAAAACATATATCTTTGAATTATTTTAATAAGTTGTTATTAATTGTTAGCTCAGAGTTGTTTGCAAGATGTTTGTTTATAAATGGCAGTGGCACGGCCACCCTGTACCTTTCATGTTGTTAAATGTTAAATTAAATTCAATGTTAAAAAATGTTAAGTTAAATTTGTTGTTTAAAAATGTTAGGTTAAAAATTTAAATGTTAATGAAATTAACCTTTGTATTATTTGAATAGCTTAGTATTGAATACACAATAACAGGGTAGCTATGTTTATTTGGCATTAGGCCTAGTATATTATAAACAACATTTTATGCAATTTATATAGTAGGGGGTCCCTGCTAACCTCGCCGTCAGTTTGGGGGTCTCTGGCCTGAAAAACGTTGAAGACCCCTGGTCTAGTTGGTCAACTGTAGTAAGTGTGTTCTAGATAGTATAGTATTGTTACTATGCTTTAGTGTGCTATGGTTCGTAGTACGTATTCCTGGTTTTTATTCTTCTTACCTCCTTTCCTCCACCTCCCCTCTCGGCTTTACTTTATTTAGAGTACATGAGTGATCGCTTGCGTGCGGAAACATATTGTGGGGCTCACAGGGACTTGGGGCTCATTGAATTGAAAAGTGTTGGAAATGAGTCATCGAGGGATCAGGCTACTCTTTCTTAGAGAGGAATGTTTTTGAAGTCGAATCCAGAGACTGATACAAGCAGTGATGACGCAAGCCTTAGCAAAACTTTCAAAATAACAACCATAAGAAAGCTCTAACAACTCTAAACCAAGGACAGTAACAGCAATTAACACTTTACCAAGAAAAGAAAAACAATGGTGTTAATGAGTATTTCACTGAAAGAAACTCATCACAATAATCTCTTATGCCATAGAGAGCCATGCCAGCTACCACTGGAGCAACAGAAAGGCTCTTCTGTGCCGTCGCCTTTGAGAGGCAGAGCTGGGGAGCGGCAGTCCCTCAGCTCCGTCAGCCCACCATCTGTCTCTAACACAACACGACACCAGCAACGGCAAAGGCAAAGGAAGACTGCTGCTGCTGCTGCTGCAAAGAGAAGGAGGAACAAGAAAGACTGAAAAAGAGAAAAGGAAATAAATACAAAGAGAGAGAGAGAGAGGAAAGAGGTTGCGGCTGAAGGAGAGAGAGTGAGAGAAGGAAATGAATCTAAAGAGAGACAGGAGACTATGGGAAAGAGATAGCGGAACAGGGAGAGAGACTGAGAACGTGTGCAGATAAAGGGAGTAGAGGGAAAAGAGAAGTGGAAGAAATCAAATCTCACAGCGGTACAGCAAGTTGTTCAGAAAAAAAGCTTTCACTGAATCCTCATCACTGCTCTTTCTTCTGGAGGAAAAGAAACAATCAGTCATTCAGTCATCCTCTATTTCGGCTTTCTGCTAGCATCTACAGGCCAAGACAAATGAAGTCCCTTCACACAGCATTATGGAAAATGGAGACATGCCCCGTTTACAACACATTCATCATGTTTCCTCTTTTCTTCATCCTACCGCTCCTCCAACGTCCCGCGGTGCACTGCGGCACTCATCATCATTATGCATCCTCAACGGCTCTGCAAAGCTGGCTCACAGCACCAAGGTAATATCTTCTTGTTTTGTGCGTTTAAGGAATTCTCTGCTCTCTGTTGTCTATGAGAGACCACCATCTCCCAAAGGCAAACAGATCCTCATCTCTGTCTCCACACAGCCTACAGGGTCTGACTGCAGTGGATACTCAGACTCCACACAGCCTACAGGGTCTGACTGCAGTGGATACTCAGACTCCACACAGCCTACAGGGTCTGACTACAGTGGATACTCAGACTCCACACAGCCTAATGAGGGTCTGACTGCAGTGAATACTCAGACTCCACACAGCCTACAGAGGGTCTGACTGCAGTGGATACTCAGTCTCCACACAGCCTAATGAGGGTCTGACTGCAGTGGATACTCAGACTCCACACAGCCTAGAGAGGGTCTGACTGCAGTGGATACTCAGACTCCACACAGCCTACAGAGGGTCTGACTGCAGTGGATACTCAGACTCCACACAGCCTAGAGAGGATCTGACTGCAGTGGATACTCAGACTCCACACAGCCTACAGAGGGTCTGACTGCAGTGGATACTCAGACTCCACACAGCCTACAGAGGGTCTGACTGCAGTGGATACTCAGACTCCACACAGCCTAGAGAGGATCTGACTGTAGTGTTTCTAGCCAGAATGAGAACACTGAGCTTTGGGGAAAATTAACCTCATTCCAGCCCTGAGCCATGAAGTACCCCCACTCACCCAGCCGCCTCATTCTCCCCTATGAAACATATGTCCCATCTCCTTGTGTTAGCAAAACATGAACAGAACCACCCAGCCGCCTCATCCTCCCCTAGGAAATGTCTATTCCATCTCCTTCCTAAGCAAAACATGAACGGAACCATCCAGGCTCTTGCCTCTGTGTGTGTTTGTTGTCCTCTTCCTCTGTGTAGTGGAGCACACACACACACACACACACACTGGCTAGACGCCACGCTGACTGGCTCAGCAGTTTGGGGACATTCCAGTAGAGCTGAGTGTGAGTGTACTTGGGTTAGGGTGTGTGTGTGTGTGTGTGTGTGTGTGTGTGTGTGTGTGTGTGTGTGTGTGTGTGTGTGTGTGTGTGTGTGTGTGTGTGTGTGTGTGTGTGTGTGTGTGTGTGTGTGTGTGTGTGTGTGTGTGTGTGTGTGTGTGTGTGTGTGTGTGTGTGTGTGTGCGAATGCCTGGCTGGATGTGTGTGTGTGTTGAAGGGACCGGTTATTTGAGATTCATAGTTAATAATGATATGCCATAGTCAATAATTCCATCTTATTTATACCTAGTATAAATGTTACTTTATTTGTATTTTTCTAGCATGCCAGCATTTCCTGGGTGAATTTGCTTGGGCTTGACCTGGGAGGAAGGTGTGAGATTGCTCTCACCTTCCCCCTCCAGGTCGAGACAAAGGGGCGTTGTCCCAATGGCCTATTTGAATAGATGGTAACACCCCTTAATATTAGTGTATAAAGCTCACTATCTCAAGGTACAAGCAGTGCTTAATTTGAGGGGGAGCAAGGGGGAGCGCGCTCCGGAAGCTCTGACGCGCGCTCCGCCAGCTGGATCTGGATTTGTGTGTGAAAAATCAAATTATTAAATTCATAAATTAAAGTTTGTTTCGTTTTAATATCTGGTTTTAATATCTGTCATGGTGATTTCTCAATTCTCCCATGAAAAGAGATACTCAAAATATCTGGGCTAGCCTATTGCGGAAAAGGAGCGTGCACACATTTCCGTTCCATTTGATAGAGTTTGTTGAGCGTCGGTGGTAGAGTGTTCGTGAGGGAAAATGCAAAAGAAGAAGCAAGGAAGTTTGTTAATGTTTTTTTAAATTATCTGGACAGCCTGATCCCAAACGACCCAAGCTTGCGGTGGACAGTGGTGAGGATCACGGAGAATGCAGCGTGTGCATGTGTGTGTTTTGTTCAGATGTGCAGCAAGAGAGGTTGGACTTGGAGTGACGCGAGTCGGTTGAGTGATGTGTGATAAATCTGCGAGGAGTTAGCGAAAGTGGCTGCAGAGAAGAGGGGCAAGAAGGCCAAAATGAACTTTATTATTATTTTGGTTTTTGTGGTATTCTGGTATTGTTCTGGTTAATAATATGTATCTATTTGTTAACGTGGCCAAGTTGTCATGCCAGATTGTTGTTCTAACTAGGCCTACTATAATCTATGAGGTAGCCTATCTATTTGTTTTCATTTTTTGATGCGACGGAGATCCATTTTCAAGGACTTGGTGTATTTTGTTGTGTTGAGAATACAATGACTCAATGACGCACCTGCGAGTGCATGACATTATTCCTCAACTGTTAGTAAACAGCGGTAAACTTTATAACGTGTGGCTGTGTGTCTCTCCAACATAACATATGTTTACTATTTTTTCTGGGTACATCCCCATTCACGAGGCTTTAGTAGGCTAATTTCTTGCGATGTTGACTAAATAAGCCTACAGCATTGAACATGGGATTTTGTGTGGGTTGTTCGAAAGCGCCCACCAGAGCCCCCCCCCCCCCCCCCCCCGCCGCTTTGTTTCTACTCGTCCTCAGCGCTCCGGGAGCTCCCACTTGACAAATTAAGCACTGGGTACAAGGTATAGGCAGATTATCTTGAGGTAAAGCTGGTGAGTGGAACTCAAGCTCTGTCTCACAATGATGGCCATCATTGTTTTAAGAATAAAACCTGGATCATGACTGACAAACCCACGACTGAGTCTTCCAATATATGGTATAAATCTAGATACCATCAGTGTGTGTCTGTGAGTGTGTGTGTGCGTGTGTGAAGGTCTGTGTGTGTGAGTGTGTGTGTGTGTAAAGGTCTGTATTTCAATGCCTCTGTGTGTGGATGCCTGTGTGTCTGTGTCTGTGAGTGTGTGTGTGTTTTTGTCTGTGTTTGAAGGTCTGTTTGTGTGAATGTGTGTGTGTGAATGAGTGAAGAGAGTCCTGAGTCTTTGGAAGGTGTGCATAGAGGCACAGAGGACCACGGGAGGTAATTGCAGCACTCAGAAGCTCTTTGCGTCCACCACGTTATGAGCTGCGCTGTCTGTGCGTTTTCAGTTCAAATAACCCCACACCACCTCTCCCCGAGTCCAGAGAAAACGAAGAAAATGCTTTTGTTACAGTCTTTCTAGTTTAGACACATTCACTTTCCATTCCAGCTGTGTCGCACCTCCAGTATGGAAATTGTGAAGACACTGCAGAAACAATAGACCTTATAAAAGGCTCTTTATTTCAGTTGTGTGAAAAATAGAGACTTAGCATAATGTGCTTGCTATAGGTAGCATGGAGGTTGGTTCGAGCTTAGGGTTGGTGTTAGGGGCATTTTATTGTTAGCTTTTTCAAACACATTTTCACAAACACACACACACACACACATTCACACATGTATCCAATGTTGTGAGAATCACACTGAATCATACCGCAGGCTTGAGCCCGCAACCTCGGGCAGGAGTGTTCAATATGCCAGCAAGTAGAGTTAAACCCATGGGTGTTAGCTTCTGTAACTAGCACCTTCTGAAGGAGAGTAAGGTTCACACACCACACAGCTCTGTTTCCTTTAAACACACACACGTATGTCAGCCGTATGACCCTCGCCTTCAATTCCGGAATGCCCAGGACACAGAAGATACCACACAATAAATGTATAAATATAAAAATACTTTTATTAGGTATTTAAAAGTATTAAACGTTGCAGTTATATTTTAAAAAGCAGTTATAAAGAGTCCAATCTTCCCAAGGAAAGTCCAATCCCAAGTTGTAGACAGCTGGGGTCCCTCTGGAGTCATCCAGTCGCGAACTGTGTAGTGCAGGTTATAGAGTGCTGGGAGTGACGTGGTGGCCGACGCCCCCTCTGTCAAAGGTTTCCCCGGAATCCCCAGTGACGTCAGTCGCGGCCTCCGGGCACCGTCTCTCACCACCGCCAGAGCAAAATAAATAATTAAAACACAGTTATTCAATATACAGCACGTTAAAATCAGGATGGCAAAATAACTTTCCTTTATGCTGTATATTGTGAGCGTTGGTTTGGTAATCCTCTCGTGGTGTCGATGGAGGTAATGTTAGTCCCGTCTCTCCCAACCAGGAAATGGGAATCAGGAGTCACCTCGGATAAGGCAGGCAAGGGATCAGACTCTGTAGGCCTCGTATACAACAGAAATTAAACACGTCAATGAGAAGGAAAACAAAACATACGTCCCTTCACTCAGGAAGTTGGGGCAAGGATACTCCAGCAAGTGTAACGCTTCGCGACGACAGCCTGCTTCCATCCGTTGCAGCCGTTCGTTCGTCTGCCCGTGTCGTCGTCCTTGCCGTCTCTGCCGTAAGTTGACAGCTGCTTCTCTTTATGCGCCCCCTCTCTGTACCTCGCTCCCGCTGATAGGTAGATTTGTAACTGCTCAGGTATGTGTTCAGGTGAAAGTGATTTGGTAATCAATTAGTCCTCATAGGCAGTCTGTGTGAGCAAAGTAGTCTGTGCAATTTCACACGGTGCATGTAAGGAAAAGATCACGGCAATACAAAACGTGAACAGTGAATATACGATCACAGCAATCAATAATTGTTACGAGCACAGCAATCACAAAATCACCACACACAATATTTGTACAATACAACACCTAGACTGTCCTAATAGGCTGACAATTACCCCCCCACTTTGAATATAGTCGTCCCGACTAGCATGGACTATACCGGTCAGGTTTACTACCTTGAGTAGAACGGGTGGAGCGACGCAGGGGTAAGTCGTTGCTACCTTGGAGAGCGACAACAACCCGGGGTCCGGACAGCCCAGGATCGGCGCTAGCTGGCGCATCTTGGACGGGGCTGTCTGGTACATCGAGAGGGTCATCAGGGATTACTGGGGGCTCAGGCTCTCTTGGAGGTGTAGGTCTTCGACCATAGAAGGTCAGGGGCCAGTAGGTCCTCCTCTGGTTTGCACCGGTGCCACTCTTGTTTGCGGTTCGCCTTGGTGGTGGTTCTGGTTCCACTGCGATTGTCGGTTCTTGGGGGAAAGTTACAGGGCAAGGCCGTAGATTGTTGCGATGTGCAGTTTTGGTGGGCCCCTCCCTTCCCTCAGGCCTAATGAGGTACACAGGTCCGTCAGGGTACACCCGTTCCACAATCACAAAGGGTGTGGGGAGCCAACGGGGAGTCAGCTTACCCTGTGCTCGCCGTCGAAAATGTCTTAACAGCACCCGCTCACCTGGAAGGAGGTCAGGTGCACGTGCCCGCCGATCATAACGCGCCTTGTCCCGTCCTTGCTGTTGCCTAGAGTGTTTCTGGGCCAAGCGGTAGACCTTCCCTAGCAGCTGGTGTTGGTGTTGGACCCAGCCGTTTGCAGCATGGGTATCCCCCTGTATTGTTACTCCATGGATCCAGTCTACTGGCAAGCGTGCGTGGCGTCCAAAGACCATGAAATGGGGTGTCATGTTGGTTGTTCTATGTGTCGTGTTGTTATATACCTGGAGCAAGGCTGGCAGCTTTGCCTGCCACTGCGACTTCTCCTCTTCCAGTAGAGTCCCCAACAGCCCCAAAAGGGTCTGGTTGAAGCGTTCGCAAGCTCCGTTTCCTTGTGGATGGTACGGTGTCGTTCGACTCTTTTGGCATCCGTAAAGTTGGCACAACTCTGTGAAAAGGGCCGACTCAAAGGCACCCCCTCTGTCCGAATGGATCTTCTCTGGGCAGCCGAAGACTTGGAACAGGTGGGTCCAGACAGCTCGGGCGGTAGTCGTGGCTGACTGGTCTTTGGTAGGGACAGCAACTGCGTACTTCGAAAATAGATCAGTCATAACTAGAATGTAGGGGTGGCTATCGTCAGATCGCCCAAGTGACAAATAATCTATACCTACAATCTGGAACGGGTAGGTGGACTGGATAGACACCAAAGGTGCTCTTACCGCAGGTCCAGGCTTGTTGGTGATGCACTGACGACACTCTTGGCCCCAGGTGGCACCGTCCTTAGCCATTCCAGGCCAGAAATACCGTTGACGTAGGAGGGCGGCTGTCCTGTCTGGGTTGGCATGCCCAGCTTGTCGATGGTATTCCTCCCATAAGGTCCGGCTTCTCTTTGGTGGTACCAAGACTTGTTGGCAAGGCTCCCCGGTTCCCTGCTGCACCCTCTTCCTCAGCAACACTCCTTCCTTGTTCTCCAGACGAGACCATTCCCGCAACCATCTTTGTAGGTCCACACTGCTGTTCTCCCTCTCCAGGGCGGTAGGTGGGGAGCCCCTCTGCAACCAGCTCGAGAGGCGACACAGGTCAGGGTCTTGTTGTTGTTGGTAGGCCCAGTCCTCGTCGGCTCCCTGTTGGGCTTCAGTCTCTCCTTGCAGCAGACGTACCGCAGCCACCTGCTCCCCGGGCAACCTGGACAGGATGTCTGCATTCTGGTTAATCCTCCCTGGTCGGTATCTTAGGCTGTAGTTGTAGTTGGCCAACTGTGAGGCCCACCGTTGTTCTACAGCTCCAAGCCGGGCTGACTGGAGATGGACAAGAGGATTATTGTCAGTAAATACCTCAACAGTAGCCCCCCAGAGGTAATCCTTACATTTTTCAGTCATAGCCCACTTTAATGCCAAGAATTCTAATTTAAAGGAGCTATAGTTCTGGTCATTCCTTTCGGTGGGGTGTAAGCTACGACTAGCATATGCTATTACCCTCTCTTTACCGTCCTGTACCTGAGATAGAACTGCCCCTAGCCCATCTAGGCTCGCATCAGTGTACAGGCGGAACGGGAGGGTGAAATCGGCATATGCCAGAATCGGGGAACTCACCAGAGCGCTCTTCAATTGTTGAAAGGCTTGCTCACATGTTGTGCTCCACACCACTGGGGTATTCTTGCTCGTTGCCCTACCCCCTTGCAGGAGGCGGTTTAGTGGGGCTGCGATTTTGGCAAAGTCCTTGACAAACCGACGATAGTAGCCAACAAAGCCGAGGAAGGAACGTAGCTGCTGGACAGTGCTTGGTGTCCCCCACTGTTCCACTACTGCGGTCTTTGTCGGGTCTGTAGCTACTCCCTCTTTGCTAACCACATGGCCAAGGTAAGTTACCTTTTGCTGGAAGAACCGGCATTTCTTGGGCTGTAGTTTGAGCCCCATCTCCTGCAGGCGGCGGAACACCGTCTCCAGGTCTCGCAAATGGCTGTCGAAGTCTGGGGAGTAGACAATCACATCATCTAAGTAAATAAGCAAAGACTCGTGAATCATTCCCCCCAGGCACCGCTGCATTAGTCGCTGGAAAGTCGCCGGCGCGTTGCACAAACCGAAAGGCATCCGATCGAATTCATATAGCCCCATCGGGGTTGTGAAGGCGGTCTTCTCTCGGTCTCTTGGATCGACTTCGACTTGCCAGTAGCCAGCAGCTAAGTCCAGAGTGGAATACCAGGCAGCTTTCTTTAAGCAGGTCAGTGACTCTTCAATGCGTGGTAATGGGTAAGCATCTTTGTGTGTTACCGCATTTAGTTTTCGATAATCCACGCAGAAGCGCCAGGAGCCATCTTTCTTTTTAACAAGGACAATTGGGGCTGCCCATGGGCTGGAACTTTCCCGTACTACCCCAGTCTCCAGCATGCCTTTCAGCAGACTGCGGAGTTCAGGATAGAGGCTGGGTGGCACAGGCCGGTATCGTTCCCGGCTGGGTGGTGCAGAGCCAGTTGGAATTTGATGTTGAACGGCCCCGGTTTGCCCAAAGTCTTCTTCGTGTTGTGCGAACACAGCCTTCCACTGGTCCATCCGGCTTTTCACCCTCTGTTGTTGTTCGGTAGTCAACCCTTCACTCAGCACGGGGGGCGCTGCTGAGTCATCGGTCTGGAGGACATCAATGCTATGGATGGCAACCTCGACAGTCCCGGTCTCTTCCCCATGTAGGCAAGCACCCGTTGGGCTTGGACATCTTCTGCCGAAATCCCGTGGAGTTCTGCAAGGACTGTCCTGGGGGCAATCTCGACAACATAAGGATGGGGATTACACAGGCGGATTGGCACATAACCCCCCCTTGTGGTGACTAAGGCCCTCCCCACTCGCCATTCTGCATCATGCTGAGGTAATGGTTCAACTAATAGGGTACGTCCCGAGGAAGACGACTCTTCGCTGGTCCGCCCCCACACTAAGAGTTCAGACTCTGCAGGAACCACAATAGTCTCTGATTTTGGGAGTCTTACATGCCCCTGGAAAGGTGGGCTAGGCCCCATGCTGGCTTGTTGACAGACAGCAAATGCTTTCCCCCACTCTCGCTCTGCTCGAGGTGGAAGCTGTGACCGAAAAGCTGCCTCTCCAGGATGCAGGCCATGCATAAGTTCCTGCCAGCAGTCTGCTATAATGTTCATTCCTAAGATGGCCCTTTCTGTACCCAAACAGCCATCATTAACAATAAAAACTCCTTTATTTTGCAGCTGAACACCACCCACCTCAAAATCCAGTAAGGCATAGCCAATATAGGGGATTTGCAAGCCATTTGCAGCTTTCAATGACACCCAGCGCGACACTTCTCCCACTTCCAACCCCACATTCCCCAGGCGCTGTCTAAAAAGGGTTTGGCTCATCAGAGTCACCTGTGAACCGGTATCAAGTAGACAAGGAATTATTTGGCCGTTAACTTCCACCTCTACCCCTGGACACTCACCTATTAGGGCAGGCCGCAGGGAGGGAGCTGAGATGTCCTTCACCACCCCCACCGGCCGGCCCGCTGCGGTGGAGGGTTCTGAAAATCCCTTGAGGGTCGCTGCCGTTTGGGGCAATTCCTCTGTACATGACCAGCGTCCCTGCAGTGTAAACAGATAGGTCGGCCTTGTGGGTCCCACTGGTAACTCGTCGCATGGCTAGGGCCTGCCTGGGTTGGAGGGGATGTTGTATACTCTCGCGGCTGCTCCCGGGGGCTGTCCCCTGGTCGGCTGTTGGAGGTAGCATGTCCCCGCAGCTGCTCTACTAGCTGTGTGCCAAGGGCCTTCACCTGCTCTGACAGTTCTTGTTGCAGCTCACGGCGCAGTTCTTGCTTCCAGTCGTCCATCTGTCTGTGGGTCGGTCCAGCTGGCTCTTCTCTTTCCCTCATGGTTGTTACACGGGCAGGAGTGGATCTTACCGCACTCGCCTGGACTTCCTCAGCGTCACTTCCCAGCTCTTCTTCTAGGGCTCGGGCTTCTGCAGTCACTGCTTTAAACCCTCGAAGAGGCTGTCGACGCAGGTAGCGCTGTAGTTCTGTTCTCACAGGACCCGCCTTCATGCCCAGCACAAACTGATCCAGTGGTGCCTCGTCTTCCCCACCCGCAGCGAGTCGGTCAAGCAGTCGCCACTTCGCATGACTTTCCCTCAGCCGGAGAATAAAATCCCCCACCTTCTCGTCAGGGCTTTGTCGGCACTTGAAAAAGGATGCTCTGGCTTGTGCTGCATTAAGGGTCTCCCCATAAAGTTCCTTTAGGGCAGCAAGAATGTGTCTGCCAGTGTTGCGCTGTGCTGCATCCAGCAAAGCCACTTCGCGCCGGGCTTCTCCTTCCAAGGCGCTGAAGATGAAGTCAGCTTGCTGTTCGTCTGAGAGTGGTTGTGCACGCAGCATAGCCTGCACCTGAGCACGCCATTCCCCGAATCGCCGCCGCTCGCCATTGAATTTTGGAAGCCAAGGAGCGCTAAAAAACCATGGCATAGTTAAGGGGGAAGCCGGAGTTAAAGGTGCACTATTCTGTGGAACATTTAATCTATCGGGCGAGCCCGAGTGGTCTTCTATGTCACTGGGCATCCTGCCGAGCTACGCCAGAAAAGAGGTGTCAGCCGTATGACCCTCGCCTTCAATTCCGGAATGCCCAGGACACAGAAGATACCACACAATAAATGTATAAATATAAAAATACTTTTATTAGGTATTTAAAAGTATTAAACGTTGCAGTTATATTTTAAAAAGCAGTTATAAAGAGTCCAATCTTCCCAAGGAAAGTCCAATCCCAAGTTGTAGACAGCTGGGGTCCCTCTGGAGTCATCCAGTCGCGAACTGTGTAGTGCAGGTTATAGAGTGCTGGGAGTGACGTGGTGGCCGACGCCCCCTCTGTCAAAGGTTTCCCCGGAATCCCCAGTGACGTCAGTCGCGGCCTCCGGGCACCGTCTCTCACCACCGCCAGAGCAAAATAAATAATTAAAACACAGTTATTCAATATACAGCACGTTAAAATCAGGATGGCAAAATAACTTTCCTTTATGCTGTATATTGTGAGCGTTGGTTTGGTAATCCTCTCGTGGTGTCGATGGAGGTAATGTTAGTCCCGTCTCTCCCAACCAGGAAATGGGAATCAGGAGTCACCTCGGATAAGGCAGGCAAGGGATCAGACTCTGTAGGCCTCGTATACAACAGAAATTAAACACGTCAATGAGAAGGAAAACAAAACATACGTCCCTTCACTCAGGAAGTTGGGGCAAGGATACTCCAGCAAGTGTAACGCTTCGCGACGACAGCCTGCTTCCATCCGTTGCAGCCGTTCGTTCGTCTGCCCGTGTCGTCGTCCTTGCCGTCTCTGCCGTAAGTTGACAGCTGCTTCTCTTTATGCGCCCCCTCTCTGTACCTCGCTCCCGCTGATAGGTAGATTTGTAACTGCTCAGGTATGTGTTCAGGTGAAAGTGATTTGGTAATCAATTAGTCCTCATAGGCAGTCTGTGTGAGCAAAGTAGTCTGTGCAATTTCACACGGTGCATGTAAGGAAAAGATCACGGCAATACAAAACGTGAACAGTGAATATACGATCACAGCAATCAATAATTGTTACGAGCACAGCAATCACAAAATCACCACACACAATATTTGTACAATACAACACCTAGACTGTCCTAATAGGCTGACACGTACACACACACACACACACACACACACACACACACACACACACATACACACACACATACACACACACACACTCAAGGTGATATATTTTGCTTATCTATACCTCTCTCACATACATATCCAATGTGTTTCTTGTTCTATCACTTTCTACCCTCCACACAAAGCACTCTATTTTTCCTCTCTCTCTTTCTTTTTTCTCTCTCTCTCTTTCACAGACACACACACACAGCTATAGTGTATACACAGCAACTGCTCTCATACAATAAAAGACACAGAATCTCCCCCTCACACAAATGAAGATATATGATCTGCTGCACGCACGCACACGCACGCACACACACACACACACACACACACACACACACACACACACACACACACACACACACACACACACACACACACACACACACACACACACACACACACACACACACACACACACACACACACACACACACACACACACACACACACTCCTCAGTGGGAGATGCTGTTGTGAGAGCTTGCTGTGGTGTGAGTTTCTCCTGTTTTTCATCGTAGCTATAACTCCTGATCCTCCTCTTCCTCTCTATTAGGCTTCTCCTGCTTTCTCTCAGACTTCTCCTTTATCTCCTCCTCCTTTGTACTGAGTGCTGGACGTGTGGTGTTGTATTTAGTTTAATGACCACACAGGACAAGGATGAGAGGGAGAGGATGGAGGAGGAGGTTCTGGCCTTGTGAGAGGAAGCTGGGAGGTTGTGATCAGTCCAGAGAGAATGGCCTTAATATCAACAATGAGCTACCACTGAAGACATTTGCATGTGAGCTTCAGAGCACAGTGAGGCTCCTGACAATCATAGAGGAGGAAAGTTGTGTGTGTGTGTGTGTGTGTGTGTGTGTGTATGTGTGTGTGTGTGTGTGTGTGTGTGTGTGTGTGTGTGTGTGTGTGTGTGTGTGTGTGTGTGTGCGCTCAGAACTCAGAGAGGGTTACTGCATTTCACTGTATTTCTGATTGGTGATAAAATGAAAATGAAAAGCAGACGATATTGCTCTGTGCTTTGTGCTCAGCCTGGCTTCTCGCACCGGCCCCACATGATGCATTAGGGTCTTCTTCATACGCACTCGTCCTGCTCTGACTGCTGCTCTATTAGCAGGTGCAGGAGGAGGGAATTCATCTGCTCATCTGAATTAATCACTCCTGCTCTGCTTCTGTCCTCACTTCAAATTTGAGCAATTTCTTGGAAGCAATTTGGACATCTCTGTGCAGTTGAGAAAACTCACCCCTAACAGTGCTTTGTTTTGTGTTTCATACATCCCCAGACCCACTGCATTATGTTATCCATGAAATACCCACCCAGGCCACATCCCGCACAGAGGCACTCAACATGAAAGCTGGGGCTGTTTAACCTGCAGAGGGAGTGGCTTTCCTGTTCACTCGAGTTTGTTGATGGAGGTGTGTGCCTGTCTCACGGTATAGAAAGTGATCACATTTGGATGCACAATCTTACGGTCAAGTATGATAATTACTATCAGCCAAATGATGCATACAGTCATTTCTGACTGTTACAGCTGGCTCCTGGGACCGCAACATACGGACGACAAAGCTATATTTGTAAATGATTTTGGAATGTATTAAATCATACGAAAATATAAAGAAAAGGAAAACATGTCTAGGGGTTTGATGTCTGGATGGATGGATGTTGGCAGTATGAGGGTGGACAGGAATTGAGAATTGAGGTGTCCACAGGCGTTATTATCTCCCACACCCTACGAAGGTGTGGGTAATCAGCCAATCAGCCAATTGTCCTCCCTGCAGGGCATTCATGGCCACTACACCGTCTGCAGGAGGTAGTGGGGGTCATAACACTGACAGGAGGACAAAGAGGTTGAAATGAAACTCATGTTGGGAGTGTTTGATCTGATCACAGTGAGGTTTCAAACAGCACACATGAGGAGAGGGTGTAGAAGAGGGAGGGAGGGGCAGTACTGGCCAAAGTCCATTAGGGAGGCCCTCTGACTCAGATCAATCTGTCACCCTGCATGGGGGCATTCAATGGGTACACCTCCACATAGTGTCGCCATGCAACAGCCATTGTAACCAACTAAGATGTGTTCATTATTACTCTTTTAACGATGGTCGGTGCACAACACAGCCGTTGCAAGAGCCCGTGGTCACAGCAGCTGATAAAGGAGGGGAGAGATGGAGTAAGGGAGGGAGGAGACGAGAGGAAAGAAGGGGGGAGAGGAGTGAAGGAGGAGAGAGGAGAGGAGAAGAGAAAAGCAGCGCAGTATTTATGTACAGAGGGATTAAGTAAGTCAGTGAGGAAGGACAGTGAGAGTTTATGTGAGAGAAGTGAAGCGACACAAAGACTTGTGATGTTCAGCTTCTCTCTCTTTCTTCAGGAAACTGTCAAAGCCTTATCAACAGCAGCCATGCCTCACTAATCATCAACTGCGCCACAAGTGAGAAAGGGATTTAAAGAACGGGTTTCTTTTACTGTCATTTCAACTCTATGTGTGTGAGTGTGTGTGTGTGTGTGTGTGTGCACGTTTGTGTCTGTGTCTGTGTCTGTGTGTGTGTGTGTGTGTGTGTGGTGTGTGCCTATCTCTAGCACTGCTGGTTATGAATATTGCCAAAATAATAAAGCATCTTCCTTTGAACAAAAGTTAATCAGGCTTCGGATGAGTAAACACTAAAGTAGAATGTTGTTGTCATTAGGCTGTTCATCTTCCCTGCTCATAATCCTCCATTTCCTTCCTTCTTTTCACCAAAAATAAAAAGAGGCTAAAGAAAAATAATGCGTTGGGGAACACAGCAATACAAATGATCCAGTATCCAGATCAGATCACTGCCAGGCCTGTGCTCTGCGTAGTAATTATGTAGTGCTGCTCTGTGTAGTAATTATGTAGTGCTGCTCTGTGTAGTAATTATGTAGTGCTGCTCTGTGTAGTAATTCATTATGTAGTGCTGCTCTATGCAGTAATTAATTATGTAGTGCTGCTCTGTGTAGTAATTAATTATGTAGTGCTGCTCTGTGTAGTAATTCATTATGTAGTGCTGCTCTATGCAGTAATTCATTATGTAGTGCTGCTCTGTGTAGTAATTATGTAGTGCTGCTCTGTGTAGTAATTCATTATGTAGTGCTGCTCTATGCAGTAATTCATTATGTAGTGCTGCTCTGTGTAGTAATTCATTATGGAGTGCTGCTCTGTGAAGTAATTATGTAGTGCTGCTCTGTGAAGTAATTATGTAGTGCTGCTCTGTGAAGTAATTATGTAGTGCTGCTCTGTGTAGTAATTATGTAGTGCTGCTCTGTGAAGTAATTATGTAGTGCTGCTCTGTGAAGTAATTATGTAGTGCTGCTCTGTGTAGTAATTATGTAGTGCTGCTCTGTGAAGTAATTATGGAGTGCTGCTCTGTGAAGTAATTATGTAGTGCTGCTCTGTGAAGTAATTATGTAGTGCTGCTCTGTGTAGTAATTATGTAGTGCTGCTCTGTGTAGTAATTATGTAGTGCTGCTCTGTGTAGTAATCATGTAGTGCTGCTCTGTGTAGTAATCATGTAGTGCTGCTCTGTGAAGTAAGGCTGTCTGAAGTGGTGCTCCTCTGTTTAGATTTGCATGAAAAGATTAGTTATTAAGCTTATATAACAGTCTCCTCAATTTAACTTGTAACATTAAAATAAAAAAACAGGTAGAAACCCTTAGGGTGCCTTTAGCATTTAATTAGTTCATATTACACACTGTAGCAACTGTTAAGATGGATCCCTCAGCTAGAGATAGCTAGGAAAGTTCAAAGCTAGGTTAACTGGCAAGAGACCTTGCATGTTTTACATGTAGAGGTTCACACTCCGTAGCATCCCAATAAATAGTCTGATGGAACTGGAGACTGTCAGAGATGTGTGTGTATGTGTGTGTGTGCGTGTTTGTCAAAGAGAGAGAGAAAGAGAGTTCTTTCCAGGTCATTTTACCACAGCACTCCTGGAGGGCTGGCCTGTGATTGAGTGAGGTGAGGCAGTTTTGCCTGAACCCACCGGGTTAGCACACACGCACACACACACACACACACACACACACACACACACACACACACACACACACACACACACACACACACACTGTGCTCCTGTGGTTCCTCCTCTGAAAGGTACACGCAGGCTGTGAAGCAATGAAGAAACTTCAGGCTAGCGCAGCAGCTAACAGTTAGTTTAACGTGCCATGAAGCAGACTGAATGATGGATCCCGTCCTCCATTTGTACTCAGAGACCTGTAACGTAGGAATGGTGATTTACTGTAGATGAATTTTAAAAACCTGGGCACAGTTTGAAAGATGAATAATGATTTTTACTGTTTTTACACACAGAGAAAACACACACACACACACACACACACACTCACGGAGGCACTTCCCCCACACACTTACAGGCACAGAGCAGCAAATTGAATTCATAAATCCACAGTCTACTAAACAAATATGTGAAAGCCATTCATCATGTGGTTTGGGTTGTGTGCCCTGTGCTTTCACAGCTGCTGGGCAGAAACACTGTGTCATTTGGCCATTGGCTTCAATTAAAGCAGGTTCTCTATGAAGCCCCCCCTCCCCCCTTCTCTGACAAAAAATGTGAAATGAGCTTCACCATGAGCTCTCTGCACTCCGCTACGCTATCTCTGCTTGACCAGGCTGAAAGTTAGCCACCAAACACACACACACTCTCAAACACACATACACACTGATGAGACGATGTATTCCCCCAGTGTCCAGCACCCATTTTATGACTCAGGCTGGCAGTGCCTACTGTGGTAATTAGTACAAGCTGAGAGCTGTGCAGACACACACACACAAACACACACACACACACACACACACACACGCACGCACGCACGCACGCACGCACTCACACACACACATCCTCCCTGAAAGCCTGCATCTGTCCAGCCCTGATAACATTGATGAGCTGTTACCTTGAGACTACCCATCAAACACCAAGCTCAGGAAGACAATAGCTTGGGAGAGACAGAGAGTGTGCTGCTGTGGTGTGTGGGGTGTTTTAATTTGTGTGTGTGTGAGAGTTTTGGTACATTTATGTGTGTGTGTGTGTGTGTGTGTGAGTAGGAAAGATAATATATATCTGTAACATGGGTATATATATATATATATATATATATATATATATATATATATATATATATATATATATATACTGTTTATATGTGTTTTATAATGTGTTTTAGATTGTATTTGTGTGTGTGTGTGTGTGTGTGTGACAGAGAGGGAGAGAGGAGAATTCAAAGGAAAAGAGTGATGTGTGTTTATGATTGTATTTGTGTGTGATTTGTGTTTGTGCAAGGAGAACAGAATGGAAAAGAGTGATGGACAGTCCACAAGGCTGACCTTCTGTCATTAGAGGTATGACCTGAAGAGATCAATCCAAACTTTGGTAATCGATACGCGATCGAACAGCTTTTCCAGGCGGCGAATTGTTCTCCTCCACACTCCTCTCTCCTTTCTCCTCGGGTTTGCCAAATCATTTAACAACCCAACACAAAAACAATCAATGCCACTTAGACAGGGGTCCCTCCAATGCTCTCTAAGAATAACTGCAGCATATCGATATGAAGCAATTAGTGTCTGTAATATGGGTACGGGGCACACATTAACAGATGAGCGGAGACAGAGTACAGGGACTGCACAGTACTCATGATACATTCAAAATACATTCCAGAAAAGCCTCTGTTCAGGAAATACAAGGAACATGGACAAGGTCAAGGTGTGTGTGTGTGTGTGTGTGTGTGTGTGTGTGTGTGTGTGTGTGTGTGTGTGTGTGTGTGTGTGTGTGTGTGTGTGTGTGTGTGTGTGTGTGTGTGTGTGTGTGTGTGTGTGTGTGTGTGAGAACCTGAGAGCAGAGCATTGATCCCAACGGCAATTTCACCCCCAAGAGTGGGTCATGTTAAAAGAGGTTCACAGAAGACACACAAACACACACACACACACACACACACACACACACACACACACACACACACACACAGACACAATGGGATTTTAATGTGCATGTGTAAAATCCCGCACTCTGTTCTGTTTAGCTCTGTGGGGGTTGTCTGCTGTTCATTCCACATCACCAGTGACATTTGCTGTACCTCTGTGGTGGTAATCAAACGATGATGGTCCAATCACCCTAACTCATTAGAGAACAGAGTCTGTGCTGTCATCCATAGACTGATCACATGCTGTACAGTAGATACAGTGATCCATACAGTGATTAGTGCTTTTGATGTGGACACTTCACAAAATCAAACTCTGAGTGGACACACCAACACATAGACACACACACACACACAAAACACATACGCAAACATATACACACAAAGACACCCGCTCACGCAAACACACACACACACACACACACACACACACACACACACACACACACACACACACACACACACACACACACACAGACATACATACAAACAAACCCAAACACACACACAAAGGCACAGATATAAACCTGCAGGCAGTCCTCTGAAAGTCTGTGTCATTACAAAGATGCAAGGCACACACACAAATACACAAAGGCACACAGATATACACTTGCAGGCAGTCCTCTGAAAGGCTTTGTCATTACATCCGTGCAGAGCACACAGTCACTCACACACACACACACACACACTCACACACACACACACACTCACACACACACACACTCACACACACGCTGGGGTAGGCCCTGAGCAAGGCAGTGGGGGATATTGTGCAAGGGGCGGTTTGTCAGGTCAGCCGTGACAAGAGCGTCCACCACCAGCTGTTCACTACCACCTGTCCTCATAGTAGAGGACAGAGGTGACAGCACCAGATCAAGTGGTCCTGCTGTCACTAACCATACACAAACTCTCTCTGTCACACACACACACACACACACACACACACACACGAATAAGCCTGCATGCTCCCTGTCCCACTCTTACACACACGTCTGCATGGTCTCAGCCTCTTTCTCTATCTCTCTCTCTCGTTACTACTCACACATGCTTGTATGCACACACACACACACACACACACACACTCACACACACACACACACACACACACACACCCACACACACACACACACACACACACACACACACACACACACACACACACACACACACACACACACACACACAAACACATATTAATGACTATTGCTCCACCGTGGCCACACACTCATTAGAGGGCTCAGGCAGAGAGGCATCATGTAAACAAACGTAAACAAACATTAGCTCGACCCTGAATCAATATGCTTCTGCTGCATGTGGAGGTTGGTGTTTATTACACTTACAGACCTCATCTCATGTACTGGATCAGGTCAGGACCACATTTACAGACCTCATCTCATGTACTGGATCAGGTCAGGACCACACTTACAGACCTCATCTCATGCACTGGATCAGGTCAGGACAACACACAGTAATGGAAGGAATTATTCATTCTTTTCCACGTTGTTGTCCACCCTTTTTATATTGCAGTCACAGGAGCCAAGCCGTAACACTGTACATTTGTGTGTGTGTGAGTGTGTGTGTCTGTGTGTGTGTGTGTGTATGTGTGTGTGTGTGTGTGTTTGTATATATATGTTTAGGTGTGCCATAACACCGAAACAAGCACACACACGTATCCACAGGGTCACATCACTAATGGAATGCTAATGTATGGTAGTGTCAGGGTCCATGCCCGTTACATTATATACAGTGGCGGTGCGTCAATACAGGGTGCTGGGGCGCCGCTCCTCCTACAATTTTGAGATGAAAAAAACATTATAATTAAAATAAGAAATGTACTGTTTTAACGCGTTAAATGTGTGCGGGAGGCCTTAAGCCCCTTTCAACAACCACGTAAATGTGACCAAATATAATATTCGTTATCTCTGAATGAAGCCACTCCTCCCCGACAAAGTTCAATGAGAAGCTGTCCTTGCTCAAATGTTTCTGCCCATTTTTCTGGCTCCCATTGACACTGGGAGCCAGAAAAATGGGCAGAAACATTTGAGCAAGGACAGCTTCTCATTGGCGGATGACAGTTCGATCTGTGGGCTCACATTTTTTTAAGATTGACAGTTAGATATCGATACATTTAATTTGTAGCCAATTCAGTGGCAGTAATAGTTAAGTAGTTAAACATACTGAGTGCCTAGTTTTCCAATCATCATTGGTTCAATACGTATGTGAGGCATTGTGTGCGTACCTAATAAAAGTAAGTGTTTTTCATAAAGTTATAGTGTTTGTAGTGGGCTTTACATTGCTATTAGCAGCGATTAGCATAATAATAGCGATCACCATGTTCTCTTATACAGACACTGCCCGAGCAATATGACCAAGCAACCTACAAGCAGAAATATACAGTCCTTTAACCTCAGTAACAAATATTCTACTCAAAACCTCTGTTTTCTTTTCATTGTGGAGTGCCATTTAAACCGCGCTGCCCAACTGCGCCCCCCAACTGCGCCCCCCCTCAAAACAATTCACCAGCCACCACTGATTATATAGAACTGTTATAATGACCTGTGTTCCACACACAGTATCCATAGAGGATAGACATGCAGTGTGTGTGTGTGTGTGTGTGTGTGTGTGTGTGTGTGTGTGTGTGTGTGTGTGTTTGTCTATGTGTATGTCTTTGTCTGTGTGTGAGTGTGTGAGAAAGTTTTTTCTCTAGACTATTCATGGAGGATTGATATGCTGTGTGTGTGTGACTCTCTAGCCAGGGTGTGAGCGTGTGTGACATGACAGACTTTGTCTTCTAGAGGTACAGATGGAGCTAGAGAATTAGCATAAAGCATTACATGAAGGCAGTTTATTTATGAGCATGCTGTGGTCTACACTGCATAAACGTAACATTCGCCTAGGATTTGCATCTATAAATAAAGTGCTAAAGCAGACTCTGTTTATTTTATTGTTCCACAGTTTAATGTAGTTATTTGAGAAAACTCTGCTCTGCTGAATATTTAAACTGCAATTGAGTCGTAGAATAGAGTAGAGTAGTGGAAAGTAGAGTAGAGTAGAATCGAATAGAGTACAGTAAAGGAGTGGATGTTAGAGTAGAGTAGTGAAGTGTAGAATAGAGTAGAATAGAGAAGTGGAGGGTATAGTAGAGTAGAGTAGAGTAGAGATGTGCAGGGTGCAGTGGAGTAGAGTAAAGTTGTGGATGGTAGAGTAGAGTAGTGAAGGGTAGAATAGAGTAGAGTAAAGTAGAGTAGAGAATAGTAGTACAGTAGAATAGTGGAGGGTAGAGTAGAAAATAGTAGAGCCTGGGGCTGCTGCCAACACACTTCCTGAGCCCCAGCAGAATCAGCAAGCAGTATTGACCCAGCACTACAGGAGCTAGAACCTATACTCTGCCCACAGCAAGATGGGAGCTAGAACCTATCCTCTGCCTACGGCACAATGGGAGCTAGAACCTATCCTCTGCCTACAGCACTACAGGAGCTAGAACCTATCTTCTGCCTATAGCACGATGGGAGCTAGAACCTATCCTCTGCCTACAGCACGATGGGAGCTAGAACCTATCCTCTGCCTACAGCACGATGGGAGCTAGAACCTTTACTCTGTGCCTACAGCACCTAGAACCTCTTTTCTCTCTCTGCGTTTCTACTGTTGAATTACAGGACCCAGGCGCTCTGTTCACTCTGCTGTCTTACAGGAACGAGAACCTGTCCTCTCTCCCTCTGTTCCTATGTGGCAGCAGAGTGCAGGGATAGTCAGGAAAGATTAATTGTTTGTAATGTGAGCTTTGCTCCTTTGGTAAAGGCTGGCGTGAGATCAAACAGCGTGGTCCACACGCTATGTCTCCCCAAGGGGTTTCTCACTGTATGACTGGAAATGTGAAGGCGTACTGAACGCTTTGAGCCGTGTCTTTGAGAGGAGGCCGACTGCGGACTGAATAGAACATGTTAAAGCCAGTAATACTCCTCATGCTAAGTCAGACCACCTCCAGAGACCTCCCCATCTCCTCTGCCCAGCAGGAGGTCTCGGCCCTGGATCCCCACAGAATACCAACACCCTCAGCTTCACAGGAGACAGCAACCTTGGGAGTCTGAACACGAGAACACTTGAAGTCTGAACACGAGAACACTTGAAGGTGAAAACGAGAACACCTGCCTACAAATATCAAGAGAGATTTTGGCCTTCTGTTATGACACTGAGCAAAGGAAAGTTATCCAAGGGTGTTTGAAATAGGAGATCCCTCCTCTGTTCATAGTTTATTTAAGCAAAGAAACACAAAATTAACCCCTGTTCTCCTGCACTTGCCCTAGGTGATGTCAAATATGTGTGTTACAGCTTGATGGAGCCTCCTTTACCTGGTGGCTTGGTAGTGCTCCCTGCCTTGGCTCTGCTTAGCTGGCCCAGTCCAAGCATTCTATTTTTGCATTCAGGTCTTCCTGTTGCTTTTGATGTTGGTGGTGGTCCTGGAACACAGCAAAATGGCAGACACTCACAAATGGCAAATGCAGATAAGGCTGCTGGCTCCAGCTCATGCTGACATTTTTTACTTTGAGCCCTAAATGCCAGGAGAAGTTTGCTTTTGCCCAATTAGCCACACGCACTGCAATCACCGAAGCTTTGCCTGTCAGTCGGTGCTTTCTCTATCATGTGACCTAAACTATCCTAACTCCTCCTCTTACAAAGCTACCTGCATGAGGTGAGTTACAGAGCCTCTCCTTCAGCCTCGAGGGCATAAACTGCTATGAGGTTTATTACAGTAAAAGCCTCTTGAGGTTAATTAACTCTCCTGCACAAGACCGGTCACATGACCCTCTCCCTAAATACTGATTGGAGAGTGAGGCTGATGACCAAAGCATGATGACAGAGGAATGATGGTTGCCCTCTCTGATTGGTAGAGGACTAGGGAGAATGGAACAGAGGAATGATGATTGCCCTCTCTGATTGGTAGAGGTCTAGGGAGAATGGAACAGAGGAATGATGGTTGCCCTCTCTGATTGGTAGAGGTCTAGGGAGAATGGAACAGAGGAATGATGGTTGCCCTCTCTGATTGGTAGAGGACTAGGGAGAATGGAACAGAGGAATGATGGGTACCTGCTAGGGTCAGACTGGAGGAAGAGGAATGCTCGTTGCTCCCAGGCAAGGCCATGTGAGTCGGGGCCTCTGGTCTCAGCCATATGTTCCCAGTTTCTCCTACCCAGCAGCTTGCCTCTGAAGGGTCATTTAATGAAAATTTACTGCTGCCCATTCCACACAGCACTGTCGTGCGTACCACCATATTCACTTCGGTGTTAATAACCACTATGGATCTGAAGGAGCTGACATGTGGGTTGTGTGAGTCATATAAATGGTGTGTGTGTGTGTGTGTGTGTGTGTGTGTGTGTGTGTGTGTGTGTGTGTGTGTGTGTGTGTGTGTGTGTGTGTGTGTGTGTGTGTGTGTGTGTGTGTGTGTGTGTGTGTGTGTGTGTGTGTGCTCGCGCGCGTGCAGTATAGCCTGCTGTGACTATGGGGCGTGCATTTCAGCAGGAGTCTTGAGATGGGCCATGCATCACCTCAGGAGAGACGCTTCTGCACTCCGACACACAAAATTAAACCTGCTTTTCATTTTCCAGCAGGACTGAGACAGACTGGTGCGATCCATCACCGTGAGCATTTAAACAACTGAGCAGATAGGAAGGGAGGAAGTAAGAGAAAGAGGGAGAGAGGGAGGGAGGGTGAGAGAGAGGGGGATGGAAGGAAGGAAGGAGAGTGAGGAAGGGATAGAGTTAAAGAGGAATGGAGAAAAAATTAGAGAGACAGAAGAGTTACTGAAATCATTCACACTAACTCCTCAATAAAATCGTGGGTGTCATGTATTCCCACCAGACTACATTTAACAGGATGCTACAGAGTGTAAACCTTAACCTAGCTATGAACTATCCTAGCTATCTCTAGCTAAGGGAACCATCTTAAGAGTTGGCAGGTTAAGGCAGGCAGTTGCTAGGGTGTGTTAATATGACCTAATTAGCTGTTAAGTTAAACTCACACAGGCCTTTTTGGGCAAGAAGCCCCTCCTTTTCCTATTGTTGTTATAAGTTAAATTGAGGAGATTGTAACATCAGCTTGATCTATCATTAAATAGCTGAGAGTCTGCTTCATTTAGCTACCATTTCATGCAAATGGACTAAAAGGTTCCTTACCTAGCCGGCTAGTTAGCAAGCATATCCATTAAGCAACCATAGCAACCTTGGAAAAACATTTATTGCATAGCCTGAAGCAGCATTTAATTTCTCAAAATGAGCTCATCAATAAAAGGAAGTCTTGGGTTTAAAGTGATCAGAATCACCTGCAGATGATGTTAAATGGCTTCACATAGACATTAAACATCCCTGTGAGAAGTAATGGGATGGCAATAGGGTAAGGGCTTACTCTGATGTCAGTGTAGCGAATGATCCATCAGTGTAGTTAAACCAGTGGTCCTAATACCCACAGGAGCCTTGTCAGAAGAGTGTCATTAATGTAAGTAGGTTGCCACGGGGATAGATTAACGATTCAACTTTAACGCTGAGCTTCCATTCCCACACGCCACCATGACAATAAAAGAGCGACAAATCAATGGCTTTCAGTGTGAGTGTGAATGACATATTAGATATTCAGTGAGAGAGAGGGGATCAGAGAGTGTGTGAGAGAGAGGGGGTCAGAGACTGAGAGAGAGAGAGGGGGGGGTTAGAGAGTGAGAGAGAGATAGAGAGAGGGGGTTAGATAGAGAGAGGGAGAGAGCAATGTTTGTTGGGCCCTTTAGTCTTAAGTGCTGCTGTCTTGGCAGGCACTCTGAGTCTCTGGTGACACTGAGGACCAGACTGGCTCGCACACCAGAGACATAAAGATAAAATTTGAGTGTGGAAGGAGAGAGAGCAAACGGCTTTCGAAAGGGATGGAACAGATCTCGCCCAGTGCTCTTTGACTCTCTGAGTTGTCAGAGCCCCCGCTGACTGGACTCATCCCTTTGAGCGATAGCCAGATAGCTAAACCCCTGAGCCCGATGCCGATTCTCTCTCTCTGCTCCCAGTGATGAGGGAGAGAGGCCCTTTGATTCAGATGCAGCGTCACAGGAGACCAGCGGACTGCACACATCACTCAGGGGGACGTTTGAAGCTGCTGGGAGGGATTGAATGACAACACACTGTTGTTTGTGTCCACACATGCGCTCTTTCTCTCTCTCTCTGTCTCTCTCAATAAACTTTACATCAGTTCAGAGTGATGGTTTCATTTTGTGTCTGGTTTTATTAGTACTACCCCCAGACACACCAACCGGTGTGTCTCCAACTCACACATAGAGATAAGTACGCACATTCATAAACATGAAATGTCACACACAGTATGTATGCACATGGACCCACACACACAAACTTACATTTATATAATGTCATTTCCACAACCATTCCCTCACCACACACCTGCAGACTTGTGTAGCACACAAAAGAATGACATTCACACACCCCTGCCATCTGGATGAGGATGTTTGTGTGAAGAGGGCTGCAACTGGATGAGTGTGTGTGTATATTTGCATGTTTAATGTATGAGTTTGTGTGTGAGTGTGTGTGTCTGTCTTTGTTTGATAATTTATTTAACTGGAAGATTATATTACAGCTAACCAAACAACAACAGCAGCAGCAGTGCACACACACACCCACCCACCCACACACTGATCCACGCGCGCGCGCGCACACACACACACACACGCAGACACACAAACACACACACACACACACACACTCACACTCTTCCAGATGCAGCCCTCTTCACAAAAACATTCTCATCCAGATGCACACACACACAAACACACACACGTTAATATGTGCATCTGCATTTTTCTTAGTTATTTAACATCCCTTCACCTTGTTCTTGTCCTTCCTACAAGCTCTAATGTGACAAACACACACACACACACACACACACACAGGTCCTTAATTTATTCATATTTAAGTCTCCGATATTTATGTAAAGTGGAATGTCACCTTAGCCGGTTTCTTGTAAAGTTCTTCTGCTGTATGGAGAAAGTTCCGTCCCCTGCTCCTTCTGAAGAGCTGCAGAGAGATTTAGGACCGGCGTCCATCCTGTCCCCTAAAGGCTGCTTGTGTAAACCCAAAGCTCTGATCATTATTATTATTATTTGTATTATTAGTATTAGTATTATTACATTATTACGCTAACACAGCTGATAAGTCCTCTGTGTGTTTGTCAGAGGGAAATGAAGAAGACACCCCGGATTCCTGTTGCCTTCCAAAAGGCTTATGGGTTTCACTGGATTTCGGAGAGGATAAGTAAGGATGTGAGATTCACAAGTGTACAGAAGTTGAAATAACAGGTAGGTGAGTGAAAGTGTGTGTGTGCACAGTATGTGTGTGTGTACACATGTAAGTGTATTTGTGTGTATGGTTGCAACATCTGGTGATTATGCTTCTCTCTCCCTGCTACTTTAGATTAATCTGGGCTGTTTAAAAACAGCTCACAGACACACACACAGGGGCACCAGCAAACACATTGGCATATTCTCTCTATATATATTGTTTTCCTTTGACTTACTTTTTGTACTTCTTCTTGCTCTTTCCTTGACATTTTCTACTTTTTTACAACACCAATCTGCTACCACACACTCTCTCACTCACACACGCTCTCTCTCTCTCTCTCTCACACACACACACACACACACACACACACACACACACACACACACACACACACCCAGGATGAGGCCCCTATATTGCCCCACGCCAGGTGCACTGACACATCAGTGCTTTAAAGTCCACATAACCACTCTATAAATATGATCAGTTTAAAGCCAAGGATAAAATGTATGTGTGTAGTAGACTACACTGTAGACAATGATAAACCAATAATGTAAATGTATACATATTTCCTTTCATTCAAAAGCAAAAACAAGGCTAAATAGCCGGGGAATGACCATTATAGGTTACCTCAAATAACGATCAAAGGAGAGCCTCACCTGTCATCATTAAAGTAAAAAAACAAATAACGATCAAAGGAAATACATATTTTCTACTGGTCTGTGATATAAATGCATGATTCCAATCATTTCGAGCAGTTTTATAATCAAAATCGCTGAATTTGCGCTTGTCCTGTTCAAACAGACAGAAGACAGCAAGATGGTGAGGCAACGACGAACTGTGCATCATCTCAGATTGCGCAATGCCTCACAAACTGGATTGAGCGTAGAACCTATTCAGTCCTGCTGATCTGGCTAAAAACCTCAGTGAAAACCTCTTCACTTATATTTGACCATGACTGCGAAAATGGAAGATTCTACAGCTAAGCTAAAACATTTCACTTAACTATGTCTAACTGGCTTGCAAATAATTTGTCTACAATTTTCAATGAATTAGCCTAATCTGCAGCGATATGCGTGAGGATAAGAACTCATACATCTTCAATTGCTGAAATAATTTACATTTTATTAGGCCTATTTAGATGGAACCGGGAAGCCTGGCTTGTTACCTGCATCATCGTATTTGAACGCACGTTATTAAAAGCGTTTATCCCTGTCTTAATGCGATGTGGTGCGAACCAAAGCAAAGTTTAGAAATGTGAATATATCTTCTTCAGACTTACTTTGCACTTGAGGGCTTTTGCGATTAGAGGGTCACTCTCGTGCTTTCTTTGACCGGCCATATTCATATTATTATTTTTTTCACTCTGAATGTTTCTAATGTTATGCGCGGTGCTGTTGACTCACTCGACATCGGCAACCTGAGGGCCCCCTGGTGGCGAGGCCCAGGGCTGCAGCCCCTAAAGCCCATTGTCTTAATCCGGCCCTGCACACACCCACACACCATTATCTTTCTAATTTTTTTTCCTGCTTTAGATTCAACACTAATCTGTGAGATGTTGTTCCTTCATTCCTTCAAGTAAGTTTGGATGCAGAATGGACACACATATGAGTACCTAGTTATTTTACGTTTTAGACCGTAAACATACTCCTGTCTACACCCTTTCTGTCCAGTGGTGGAAAACACTGAAACACACAGGCAGGATTGTCTGACAGAACTAACCATCACTGTCTGCTTTACTGTAGTGTGCTAAGCCTTTCGGACTCCCTTTCCCAAAACATGTGTGACATTTTGACTTTGGCATTTTGCAGTACAGCTCACTGGTAATAGAAGTGTATAATGTTCTGGATAACGACTTGTTACACACACTCTTATACCCACCATACTCCTTGCATGTGTGTGTGTGTGTGTGTGTGTCATTCATAGTGCATATTTCTGCCCGCCATTAATATTAATCGTTACTAATGGAATAAAGCAAAGTGCTTTTCAGACTGCTACCTGAAGTCCTTCATAGCTCTTGGCCTCTGGCTGAAGGCTCTGAATAAGCATTACATATCTGCATTAACATCCTACGCAGAGACCACACTTACAGTTTTTCTCAACTGTTAAGAATCAGAATCAGATTTTATTTTTAAAGACAAGCTAAATTAAACTAGGATCTACTTAATCTTCATCATCACGTTCTTAGGACAGCAGATGTCTTCTCTTGGAAATGTGTTCACACTTTGTCATTGTTTTCACACATCTCTTGAACTCTTAAAACAGTAACACTTTCAAATCCGTTAAAACATTTCATATAAAGGGACCCAGAACTTTATTGAATTAACTGTGCCAAACAGCAGAAAAACATCTATTCAAAGCTGATATAAATTCCTTGCTTAATTATGGCTCTCTAATGCACCTGTGTGAAACTCCTTTACACGACTCTTTATTCAGCAATCAGTCCTTGGAAAAATATGTTGCTGTACAATAGAAAAGTTTTTAGAGTATTTCTGATTTTGGGTGAAATTCTTTCTTTAGTGAAGAAAGAGTGCAGTACAAAAGCTTCACCATACTGAATGCCTGGATTGTCTAGTCTAGGTGCTTAGTGTAGGACAACAGGCCATGGACATTGAGAGAGCTGCACATACTGTAAGAATAAGATGAATGAAGCAAACCTTTTTAAATATTTCAAACTAATCTCCAAAAAGCATACAAAGTGTAGCAGCGTTGGGAGAAAAGCCTTTCAAAAGGCAAACACAGCTGTTCGTCTTGTTAGACTTTTCCTATCACTTAATACACACTAGAGTGATATATCTAAAACACTCATATTTTGTTAAAGTAACATTATGAAACAATTTCTTAATGCAATAATTCTCAATCATTTTGGTGATACACTGACTGCCACAGCATGCCTGGTGCACCTGGTAATTAACTATTTCACTTTTGGGTACAGGGTTCGAGACCTCTCGCAAGTACTATGTAATGCTTCATGGCACCACCTCACGCAACAACAACAACAACAAGACCCATGCACTAGCTACTGCATAAGAGCAAGCTAGCACAGTATTATCTGTATAGATATTGTGGCAGAAGCGACGAAGAATCCGTGGAAGATGTTGGCAGAGGATAGGAAGAGAAAAATGTTTCAGTTTTAATGACGTGCCAATTTTGTGTGTAAGCAGTTGAGTTTTGTGAATGCAAGCGCATTGTTCAAACTAAATGAGTCATTTTGGCTAGTCAGCTTCTGTTTCAGGCCGTGTGTAAATTGTGTCAAATGTGTTAAACCGTTTAAAAACTGTAATATTCTTAACACACTCTCTAAAGTTTGAGTTAGCAGTGTGTGAAAGAGTTAGTGTGCAGGCTAACTTTGAGTGGAGTCTGGAGCAGCAACTGGGCTGTGAAGTGATGAAAACTGACAGTCTAAGCAGAAAACACCAACTCCATGTTGACCTGTGCCTTCAGAGAGTTCACACATCATTAACTTCTGAGTTGACTTGCCTCTGCTGGTCTCTTCTCAAACTATCTCAACTTCGATTCTCTCCCCAGTACTTCAGCCTCAGCCTCTGTATTCCACATGAAGGTGCCACTGCTGGAGGAAGGCTGCGTTTGATGTGAACTGCTAAGGCTGCTGACCTATGGGTAACTCTACTTCAGAGCTCTGGGGAATTCTTATTTTCCATCTTGAAGAATGCGTGTGGGGTCTCCTCTCCCACAGTAATTCTCTCATCTTTCTTTTTCAGGTCATTTGGATCTATCTATCACCTGTTCTCTATCCCTCACCCCTTCTCTATCCCTCACCTCTTCTCTATCCCTCACCTCTCCTCATCCACTCATCTCTCATCCACTCATCTAGTCTCTCTCTCATCCACTCATCTAGTCTCTCTCTCATCCACTCATCTAGTCTCTCTCTCATCCACTCATCTAGTCTCTCTCTCATCCACTCATCTCATCTCTCATCCACTCATCTAGTCTCTCTCTCATCCACTCATCTCATCTCTCATCCACTCATCACTAGAGCCCCATAAACAGAGGAAGAGACTAGCAACAAGATTTTGAGATTTTGCAGGTGATTTTTTTGAGTCAATGGGAGTGAATGATACCGTTGACAGACAGATGATGCCTGGACAGAGTTCCCAAAACCTTGCCTGCAAGGAAACAAACCATCTTTCAACAATTACGGAGATCATAGTACATCTATTATATTGCTGACTGTTATATATTTAAAATAATTAACATGGGTGAAATATTTCCAATTCACTGCTGACCTATGTGAGTACAGACTAGCGATATGTTTATTATCTTGTTTATGCTAGTATCCAGCTAGCTAGCCAGCCTACTGGTTGGTGCCCTCGGAATCTTTAACTTGGTAAACAAACAGGGAGGATTCCTTGGCAATCAGATCTTGGAATGCCCACCAGTGAACAACAGGCAGCTACAAATCGATGGGTGACGAGTGAGCCCCTTTACCCTCATCCACTCATCTATTCTCTCATCCACTCATCTATTCTCTCATCCACTCATCTAGTCTCTCATCCACTCATCTCATCTCTTTCCCTCTCTTACTTTTATTTTCCTCTCTATCTCTCTTATCACATCAATACTTACAGTAATCTCTCTCTCTCTCTCTCTCTCTCTGTCATCCACTCTCACCCTTTACCTTTTCCTCACCCTCCCCAATCTCTCTTCCTACCCCCTCTCTCTCCTATCTTGCTTTCCCTCTCCCCCTCTCTTTCCTGCTTTTTTCTGTCCCCCTCTCTCTCTCTCTTTTTATGTATATCTCTCCCTCCCCCTCTGTCTTCTGGTCCCTCATCTCTCTGTCCTCTAATATCATCTGAAGGGTCTCATCTTTGTGTTCACACGACCGTATCCATTCAGCTGGTCCTCTGAGGCCCATCCTCTCTCACAGGAACATGTCTGCCTCCTCCTCAACCCTTCCCAAGTCACAGAGGGGGCTCTCCCCCCCCCCACACACACACATCTGCACATGTGCCCCTAAGTCCACCCTCTGTTCATATCTGCCCTCCCCCCCTTCCTCCTCTCACTGCTATCCTTCTATCCAACTCCCTATATCACCTAAGGGACTCTCCTCCATCTCTTCACATCTGCCTCTTCACTTTGTCTCACCCCTGTATCCTCCCCCCATCTCCATCGCCTCACTGCTGGGGTTCAGCATCTGCTTCGTTTCTGCCTCCATTTATTTCTAACCCATCATGCTCTCGACAGTACGGCTCCTCAAGCTGGCCTGTCCTGAGGGATCCTGGGATGTTGGAGTCCTCCAGAGCAAGGATGCTGTTCAGAAACAGAAGCACATCTGTCACATGATGTAGTTGTGTGTGTGTGTGTGTGTGTGTGTGTGTGTGTGTTTCCACTCCATCCTGATGGTAAGAAATACCTTCGGCCTCCACTGTGAATACAATTATGCTAGACATGATTTATAGTGAGAAGAAAAAACACAATTTCATTGAGGCCCAGTTTTGCTAGTTTTGTCAGCAGAAACCTACTTTTGTTCCCAGGGATTCACTGCCGAAGAGAAACCCTTCACAGCTCTGTGTGCTTCTGTATCGTGTGCGCACAGTCCCGTATGCTCCTCTAGAATACGCAGCTGTTTCAACTGATGAGCTGGAAAGAGAGCACTGGAGATGCTGCTTGTGTGTGTATGTTTCTGTGTGTGTATGTTTCTGTGTGTGTGTGTGTGTGTGTGTGTGTGTGTTTACACTAGTAGATGCCACTATCTGGGCAATGTGCCACTCATGTTAGGCGTCCAGGTGTGAGGCTAATAAGATGTGCCGAAGGAGCGTTACTGTGAGTGTCCCCCAACCCCCTCCGGCGTGTGTGTGTGTGTGTGTGTGTTAGTGTGTTTTTCCAACCCACTCAGGTGTGTGTGTGTGTGTGTGTGTGTGTGTCCCAATCTGCTCGGGTGTGTTTGTGTGTGTGTTTGTGTATGGGTGAGAGTATATGAAGCTCATTTGTGTTGATAAGATGTGTGTGTAGACAAAGGTAAAAAAAAGACAGCATGTGATGTCCAGTAACAACACAGTAAAAGTGATGAAACTCCACATAAAGTTCATCTTCATTTCCACAATGTCTGTTTTCAGAACAGCATTGAGAAGAGCATCAGCCATGTGTCTGATCATTCAGCTTCTTCACTCAGTACATCAGTCAGTCTAGCTCCATAGCTGCTGTATCCTCCTGACAAAAAAACTCACCATGCATACAAACACATTTACATTCATTATATTCATTAAATCTAGCAAATTGCTTTCTAGAAATTGGTTGTGCTGCCTGGAGCTCTCCAGGGTTCCTCTAGGGTTTCTTGAGCATTACAACCTACGCAGACACCATACCCTAGGTATGACATAACGCTCCTCTGCAGACACCATAGGTTTGGCAATTTGCTCCTACGCAGACACCATAGATATGACATAACGCTCCTGTGTAGACACCATAGGTATGACATAACGCTCCTGTGTAGACACCATAGGTATGACATAACGCTCCTGTGTAGACACCATAGGTATGACATAATGCTCCTAGTGTAAGATAAAAATCAAAATGTATCGATATAGCATGAGAAATATGGCGAGTGAGGTTCACATGGGAAAAATGTAAAAGACCAAGAATACAGCAGGCCATAACTCTGAATGTCAGTGTGAGAAAGGGTGGCATCCATAGACAGACAGGAAGAAACACTTGACATTTCAATGTGAAGACCAGCACTTAAATATACAGAAGTACTCATGAAAAGTACCAAAACATCTTGTGTTTCTACTGTGTAAAGAGGGGACCAGACTATGATATGAGACCATCGCATGATTATGGGAGGGGGGCCCTGGGAGGCCCAGAGTGACATCACAGAACTAGGCGTTAAAAGCTTGAACATTTCTTGTGTTGGGCAGAAGGCCTTCTCCGACTATTGATGTTAATGTTTCATTCGTGACTGCATTGCATTGATGGTTGTATTGTGTCATCATTTACTAAGTAAACTCATCTTGCTACAAAAAAGCTTTGTCTGGTGACTCTTCTCTAAACCAGCACGCAGGTATAAGAGAAACCTAACACTATGTAGACACCATAGGTATGACATAACGCTCCTAGGCAGACACCATAGGTATGACATAACACTCCTAGGCAGACACCATAGGTATGACATAACACTCCCATGCAGACACCATATGTATGACATAACACTCCTATGCAGACACCATAGGTATGACATAACGCTTCTATGCAGACACCATGTGTCCTGTAATAACAGGTCAGCTACTTCGCTTAATGTAGCAGCACACTAACATTTCCACATGTATTTAGAGGAAAGTGGAGCTAGAGCACTTAAAAACATTCAAATGTGTCCATATACTTATGGGCACCACCCTACAATGTAATTTCTCTGTACACGTGTCCTGCCCAATGGGTTAGCTTTGAGGCAGAAATCTGCTCTCTGCAAGAACTCTATTACCCCTGCAGGGGTAGTGCCTTCAGCAGTATGGTGTTAAAAGGCCTTTTTAAAGGGATATTGTAAAGCCCCAAGAATGAGCTAAGGGCCCGATGAGAAGCAATCAGTGAGGTGCCTGATCTTTCTCTTAACTACACTAACGAGGTGAATAAACACATCCATTGGGGTTTGACTTGTCTGTACTACACTAACAAGGTGAGTAAATAAACCTAATGCGGTTTGACTCTCTTAACTGCAGTAATGAGGTGAGTTAGCCCCATCTAACAGGGTTTGACATGAATGTAGTACTTGGAAGCTCATTGCATTTAAATCACATTGCATTTTCGTGTTCATCTGACCAAAAAAAGATAAGCTTTCCATTCAGTTGATTTCTTTTATATGTGGAGTGTGCTACCGTAATTTCATCTCTACAGCTATTCTAAAGAGAGACCTAGTCAATTCTGGCAAACAGTCCATAAATCATCTACCAACTTATCCAAAATATCCATGTATCAAATGCAAACCTGTCAAATGTAAAAGAAAAAGAGCAAAGAGGCTAAAGAGATAAGGTGGGAATAAACGCTGCAGTGACTGAATTCTGATTTGCACTGGCTTCTGATTGGGTTGATAGAGAGTTCAGTGGTGCTGCTCCGTGTGTTCTCACCAGCGTGCAGTATCTGGGCATCATGCCACTGGCACCAGGCTCCCAGATGTGAGGCTAATGAGATGCGGTGAGCATACGGCAGGGCGTCCATCAGCCCAGGCCCCTTCTGATGGAGTTGAGAGAGAGGTCGCTTGGCCTGGGTACTCTACGGTCTTAGGAAGAGGTCACAAGGCCTGGGCCCTCTAAGGTCTTAGGAAGAGAAGAGGGAAAACTATATTGGGAACGTCCACTAACCAACTCACTATACAGAAACATCTATTGAGTTCACTAAGCAGGGAATCAGAAGCAGATGTTTTAGGTATAATATCCCGTCACAAGGTGAGCATAAAACATGTACAAACGGATACATGGCCAAAACCACATTCTACTTTTCTGCTGCAGGAGCACAGAAAGACAAGTTGTGCTTGTGACTTACCCTGAATATGAATTCGTATGAGGATGGTGGGAAAAGTGGGATTTCTTTTGGGCATTATTATAGTAAGAAAAGCGTAAGGAGTGACTCATTTTGTGTTACAATTGTCCCAAGCTGACCTATTTTAATATGAGATAATTGGAATATGTAATGTATTGTATGCAGCATTGTATACTAGCACCTAGATCGGAAATCGCTAATCACAACCACCTGTTACTTGCGTTACTGTCAAAACTCATCAATATTGTGAAGTCAAAATCTTGAGAAAAACTTAATGATACAAATTTGCCCAGAATGACTCCTGTCTATAACATTTTGACATAGATTGAGACAAAACCTGACATTTTGAAATGATAGAATGCTGATGCCATCACACATGTTATCTGTGAGTGTTGCATTACTTTAGACACAAGCTGAGAAATGAAGCATGTTACTGTCCCCTTGTTACATCTGTATCAATTCTCCCCTATTAAATGTAGATGCACAAAGAGTTTGAAGTGCTTTTGAGTGGTGTAGGATTACTGCCCTGTATTATGTCTCTATTTGATGTCACCTTACTAGCATGACAATCTATTTTGATTCCTTTTACAGTAACATCAGCCAGCGGTTCCATGAATCCATTTAATTGCCAAGCTGTTTGCGCTGTGCTTTCTAATGTACATCTGCCCCTCAGACATTACAACAACTGGCAGATTTCAGACACTGCATGCCAAAACATGCAATGTTGGTAACTTAACAACATAATGCTTACATGGCGACGGAACTGCTTCCCTTCAGTAAAATTAATAAAAAATGATTACTGTGAGACAATGAATGTGATATTGAGCTACAGATTGTAGACTATATTTGCCATATTATTCAAACGTTTAATGTGGTTTCCGTTTTAATCACAATTCAGATTGTTTTCTTGATTAACTTCAATGTAGCCTTTGCAGCAGATGGCCCTCACTGAAATAAAACCTGGGCCTTAGAGTGATTTTTAACAGATCAGATAGGATGGATCTCTCATTCCAGGTAATCATCAGTCATTTCTGATACCTTAGAGAGAATGTGTACGAGCGCGTATTTGTGTGTATATGTGTATGTGAGTGCGTGCATATGTGCATGCTTGTGTGTGTGCCGGTATCTGTGTGTGGATGCTGTAGAAACAGGTGTATGTGTGTGTGTGTGTGTGTGTGTGTTTGTGTGTGTGTGTGTGTGTGTGTGTGTGTGTATATCTGGGCACCGTGCCACTCTTGCCAGGCCCCCAGATGCAAAGCTAATAGGATGAGCTCTACGTGTGCCAGAGCACCATCGGTGCCACAACTACCCAGGCACTCATCATCGCCACGGAAACCAGATGCATCCTCTCAACACAGCCATGAGTCCACCAGTGTCCTCTCTTTAGCTCTGGCCCCTAGAGGACGAGACAGAGGGAGAGAGAGAGAGAGAGAGAGAGAGAGATAGAGAGGGAGGGAGAGAGAGAGAGAGAGAGAGAAAGAGTGCATTTGTGTGTGTGTGTGTGTGTGTGTGTGTGGGCTGCCCGGTGGGAGTGGTGGGGGTTTCATGGCACTAGCGGAGGTGTGAGTGTGTGTGTGTGTGTTTGTGTGTGTGTGTGTGGGGTGGGGGCTGCCCAGTGGGAGTAGTGAGGGGTTCAGTGCTTCAGCTCTCACTCAAGGACACTGCAGCAGGCAGCCAGGTGGAGCTGGACAGCAACAGGACAGCCTGAGTGTCCCAGGTGACACACACACACACACGCACGCACACACACACACACACACACACACACTACAGCTACGATGTGTGGCATCCCTTCAGTAGTGTGGGTGGACTAAGACCTCACTGTAGGTCACCATGACATGAGGTTGGGTGTAGTATAGAGCTCCATAGGTAATATAGCAGAATCTCAGTGCCGTGAGGTAGGGTGTATTATAACACGGGTAGATGGAATCCACCATTCTGAGAGTGAGTTCCGGGGTGTGCCTTAATCAACTTAATTGACTCGGTTAGTTGTTTCTGTGCTACACGAATGTTGCAGAGTATTGTAAGTCTTTACTGAAAGTCTCGAATATTATTTGTAGGTGACTGCTAACGCTTAGACCAAAAACCCATTGAAACACACGCAGCTCTCACACGCGAGTTAGTGGCGATATCCAAATCAATACAAAAAAATATTAACAAAGTTGAAAGTGTCCCATTGTCGTAATTGTTATTTTAATGGCAACTTTATAAAATGAGCAATGTGAATGAATAAAATGGTGCGAGATCAATGTCGATCTCCTAGCTAATCATCAACAAACTTTTTGTGCCAGGCTAACAGATGTGAAGTTCCAAATGCTATTTGTCTGCAACAGCCACACAAAGGGGGACTATTTTCTATTGGCTACTGAAATGCGATACACAACGTTCCATGTCTACAACTTTTTTTGTGCTGAAAGGCAGCTTACTGTTTATATTTTAATTGTTATTAATATTTATAAAGTCGCTGGCAACCGTGTTATAAAAGCAATAAGGTACTCGAGGCAGTACTGTATCGTCAATAATGTACTTGTTCGAGGGTTTGCCGGCCCTCCGCTGCGCGTCAGGCCCAACAACTCCCTCGAACAAGTAAATTATTGACGATACAGTACTGCCTCTCGAATCTTATTGCTTAAGCATAGAGTTTGATAAGTAATATAGCATGCTCTCAGAAGATGCCGTGCTGAGAGGCTGGGTGGGGTCCATACATGCTGGCCTTCACTGGATGATGCAGTGCTGAGAGGCTGGTTGCATAGAGCATTTGAGTTCTCCCAGCGGCATCAGAGAAACTGTGTAATTATACTGCTGTCAATATACTATGCGACAGAGAGATATACGTATGGCAGAGATCAGAGGTCTGTTTGCGCTGGAAGCTAAGAGAAACATGGATACATGGCGCTCCCCTGATTAGTTCTAATGCTAACACAACCATTCATGTGGAACAACACAACGCATGACAGGAAAATCACAAATGAGTCAAATTATTCTCCATGTTGTGTGGTCTCGGTTGTGTGGCCATGCTATGTGGCATGTGCATCAGCTGATGTATTTAGCTGTACTAGTCTGTATGACAAATTAAACACTGCCCTAATCTACTATTTATTCAACCGGGAAATTATATCGTTCTTTCTTCTGTTGACCCCCTCAAAGCTGCAGATACAGGTTCAGAACCGCTTAAATATGCACTGACTACAGTCCTGTTAAATATCTTAGTGACAAATAAGTGTATGTGCCTAAAGCCCCCCTGAGGCTTTTTAATAAGCCAATTCACGCGGGCATGAGCCACTGCTTCACTGTATACATGCAGATGAGGACATCTGCACAAGCAACCAAGGCAAACCAAGCCAGATGTTAGAGGCTGTATGGAAATATGAGACGGCTGCGTGACTGTGGGTTTAATTTAGGCATTGTGGAATAACATTATGCATCACACAGCACACAACGGCTTCACTATATTGGGCCTCTATCAGTGGGATGCATTATGATTCCAGGGATGGATGGATATGGATAGATAGATAGAAAGATAGATAGATAGATAGATAGATAGATAGAAAGAAAGATAGATAGATAGATAGATAGATAGGTAGATAGGTAGATAGATAGATCGATTGGTTTCTATAACATATACATACATGGCTGAGCATCGAATAACAGCATCAGTCTCATTATTTAATAGACACACCTTGAAAGCTGCAGAATCACAATCTTGTGCATTACATCAGAGCTTCATATGTACCATTAAGAGTTAATGTAGTGAAAACAGAAATGAATCACAAATGATGCCCTCTGCCTTCTGGCACGGCTATTTAATGTGGATAGAGGGGGGGTATCAGTATGAAGTCAGTGTGTTCACTGCCTCTATGTCATACTCTGTGGAGAAAAAAAGCCCAGTTTTTCAATGAATTAAAGGACCTGGGCTTAGTGGCCAGACAAAGAGAGAACAGAATGAGGATGAGAGCAAGTGCGTGAGAGCGAGAGCGTGATGCCTGTCCAGTGCCGCGGTCAGAAGCTGAAGCGTTTAGACACACTTCTTCCTCTGATGTGTAAATGTTCTCCTGGGGGTTTTCAGAAGGTCAGGCGCTGTGTGTAGAGGAAGAAGGCGTGGAGGGAGGAACTGTGAAAGGGCTTGTGGTCTCAGCTCCAGAGGGCCATCTCATTACATCACCTCATTAAAAAGCATGTTTGATTGTGTGTGTGTGGGTTTGTGCGCTTGGCTCCAAAGGGCTATCTCATTGCTTCACGCTTCACCTCATTAAAACGCATTTGATTGCACTGGGCCCAGCAGGCTGGACGCATAAACACTTCCTCAAACAAACAGCAGATTGGGTTCCTCCAGGGCTCCTGAGCTCGCCTGCTAACAATGCTATTAGCCTCTCCTCAGGGGGGAGGTGGGGAATGCCTAATCTGCCTCAGTACAGCCTAGAAATGCTTGTAGAAGTGTGTGTGTGTGTGTGTGTGTGGGGGGGGGGGGGGGGGGGGGCGCTCAAAGGGGCGATCTCAGAACTCAGAACATCTCAGTTTAATCAGACTCACGATGGGCTGCTAGAGGATGCCATGTCTTGTATTTTTAATGGAAACTCTCCAAAAAAAGATATTGGGGATTGTCACCCAGGCATCAAGGCCTGCAGGAAACAGCTACACAATTTCTTGGGAGTAATAACATCAATCAGGGCTCCCATCTCTACCTTTCATCTCCCAGTGGCTCAATCTGTCATCCGCAGACCCGACTTCTCAAGTGTGTCTCATTACAGATAAGACTGTTAATTGCTCTGCTTTCATCGTCGTGGTAACTGTAAGTGGCTCTCATCATTGGTGGTGGCAACCTTTTCAGAATTTTAATCCGCTGCAGACTGCTGTCATGGCGACACATGCAGATCTGGGATTGCGCTTCTGTTACCTTCTCCAGCTGAGGTGGTGTAGATGCACATAACACACACCTGTGTTTCTTAGTGGTTGACTCAATCACACACCTGAGTTCCTTCAGTGATGGACTCAAAGACACCTGAGTTCCTTCGTGGTTGACTCAATCACACACCTGTGTTTCTTAGTGGTTGACTCAAACACACACCTGTGTTTCTTAGTGGTTGACTCAATCACACACCTGTGTTTCTTAGTGGTTGACTCAATCACACACCTGAGTTCCTTCGTGGTTGACTCAATCACACACCTGTGTTTCTTAGCGGTTGACTCAAACACAAACCTGTGTTTCTTAGTGGTTGACTCAATCACACACCTGTGTTTCTTAGTGGTTGACTCAAACACACACCTGTGTTTCTTAGTGGTTGACTCAAACACACACCTGTGTTTCTTAGTGGTTGACTCAATCACACACCTGTGTTTCTTAGTGGTTGACTCAAACACACACCTGTGTTTCTTAGTGGTTGACTCAAACACACACCTGTGTTTCTTAGTGGTTGACTCAAACACACACCTGTGTTTCTTAGTGGTTGACTCAATCACACACCTGAGTTCCTTCGTGGTTGACTCAAACACACACCTGTGTTTCTTAGTGGTTGACTCAATCACACACCTGAGTTCCTTCGTGGTTGACTCAAACACACACCTGAGTTCCTTCAGTGGCGCCTCAAACACACACCTGTGTTTCTTCAGTGATGGACTCAAACACACACCTGAGTTTCTTCAGTGGCGCCTCAAACATGCCTTTTACTCTCTCCTTTGTTTACTAACACTATGTCTGGGGTCATACCTGGTTTCCCCTCTCTGGAGCTATGTGTGTATGTGTGTGTTTGTGTTTGTGTGTGTGTGTGTGTGTGTGTGTGTGTGTGTGTGCGCGTGTGCACAGGTGGTGGATTCTCTGCAACACTGTAACTCTGTTTCATGTTCTCGCCATCGGGCAGCTCTATACCGTGGCCCAGCAGGCAAGCTCAGTTATGTGTGGAGGTGAGGTGTGGGGTGGTTGGGGGGGGGGGCGCCTCTAAATCTTATTCCTTTCTTTAGCGCTTTTTAAACACTCCACTTGTTCTGGTATGAGGGTAATTACCATTCCCTACCTCATTCATAGCTCGGTGTGAAGAATTTCAATCAGTGGCCAAGGAGAGATTTAAATCCCTCAGTCCCACGTGTTGAAGCAGTGCTGCACTTCCTATTGATTCAGCTGTTAAGCTCCACTTGTTCTTTTGTTTCGGGTCTAAAAGCCATCTATTTCCCTGCTCTTCCTCCCACCTCACCCCACCACCCCCCACCCCCCATTTTATGGCAAGGGAGCCCCGAGCAAGCCACAGCATTCTCATCACTGACTATGAGGTCATATTATGAGTATTCCAGTTTTTATGTGTCTTTTTTTCTCCATTACATCCCCAGCTGACAAAAAGTATAATAAAGAAAGTTTTCATTTAAGATCTCATAAAAGCTGCCCTCTGCTTCTGAGAGAATGGTGTTGTATTCTTAGCGCACTGATTTATGAGGTGATGTCTATGGCCTCTATGGGAGGTAATTACAGTTTTTTACAATTGTTTTCACACTTGTCTCAATACCATGTACACTTTTGCAAAACTCTTCACGCAGTGTGCCTTACAATCACACCAGAGTATATCAGTGAACTTTTGGCGCTAAATGCACTAGAACCACCACAACATTTCAAACTTCACCCAAAAGTGACTCAGGCTGCAATAACTTTAGCTTATGCTTTCTTCCATTAAACTACTTTATCACTCAATGTACAATGTACAACAACAAAACACACAAAAAAAAATTAGCTTTGCTAAATGTATATATTATGTTGATGTGTCCTCTATTTTTTGCATAGTTTAGTGGTCCTTTGCAAAAGAACAGAAAACATATGACACCTCTTACAGTACAAATACAGCAAATAGGAAATTCAGATAAATGCCTCAAGATTGGTCTATGCAAATGTTCTGTGGTATAATGCAAATAAAGAATGCAGATACTTTTCATTCCCAGTACAGTAAGTGAAACAACAACACATGAGACTACCACTAGAAGTGTCCTGCAGCCAGAATGCTAATCCGTGGTGATATTTGATAAAAATTCTCCTTCACCTTGAATTTTTGGAAAAATTCAGCACATCTCTTCCACTTCTAAAATCCCCCATATTCTACAAATATTTCAAGGCAAGCAGTTGTCATGACCCCAATAACCTTTTTTTTGTGATCCATAGGTTTGCTTGTCATTGTACCATAGATACAGCACAGTATTGTGCCAGTTTGAGTGAAGAAAATGTGTCATGTCTGATCAGTGGTACAGTGTTAAGTGTTCGATTAGCTATCGATTAGCTGACCTGGGTTCAATTTTTGGGCAATACAAGATGTTATTGTAAGTCACTTGGATGGAAGTTTTTGCTGTAGTTGCATTTTTGGGTCACTTGGGAATAGTGTGTTGGGGAGGGATGGGGAGAGTTTGGGAGGAGAGTGTTGGGGGGAAGTGTGTTGGGGAGGAACTTGTTGGGAGGAGCGTGTTGGGGAAAAAGCAGGCTGGGTTAGGTAAGGGAGGGGAGGGATGGGCTGGGCAGTGGGCATGGGGAGGGATGGGCAGTGGGCATGAGGAGGAGAGGGCTGGGCTGGGCAGTGGGCATGGGGAGGGATGGGCAGTGGGCATGGGGAGGGATGGGCAGTGGGCATGAGGTGGACAGGGCTGGGCTGGGCAGTGGGCATGAGGAGGAGAGGGCTGGGCTGGGCAGTGGGCAGTGGGAGGGATGGGCAGTGGGCATGGGGAGGGATGGGCAGTGGGCATGAGGAGGACAGGGCTGGGCTGGGCAGTGGGCATGAGGAGGAGAGGGCTGGGCTGGGCAGTGGGCAGTGGGAGGGATGGGCAGTGGGCATGGGGAGGGATGGGCAGTGGGCATGAGGAGGACAGGCCTGGGCTGGGCAGTGGGCATGGGGAGGGATGGGCAGTGGGCATGGGGAGGGCTGGGCTGGGCAGTGGGCATGGGGAAGGATGGGCAGTGGGCATGGGGAAGGATGGGCAGTGGGCATGGGGAAGGATGGGCAGTGGGCATGGGGAAGGATGGGCAGTGGGCATGGGGAAGGATGGGCAGTGGGCATGGGGAGGGATGGGTTTCAGAACAGAAGGGCTCTGCAGTAATGTTGGTGAGGAGTGGGATGGAAAGAAAGGGAATGATGCCTGTGAGGAGGAATCGATTCTAACTCCAGATTCTCTTCTCTTCTGTTTGGAGGAGGAAACAGCTCAGGAAATAGCCAAGGAGGACACAGAATTGTCATACCTTTCATATCACGTGAAAAATGCAGGTTATTGTAACTTCATTCTGGACTCGGAGGAAATCTACTCAGCTTAAAATTGAAAAACAATTTTCCAACGATGTATTGTGATGTGACGTGTGTGTATGTTTGTGCATGTTTGTGTATGTTTATGTGTGTGTATATGAACATGTGTTTGTGTGTGTGTATTATGAAAGTGTGCATGTTTATGTATGTGTATGTGGGGAACATGCTGAGGAAATGAGTCACTGTGTATTTCACAGACACCCTGCTGTGGACGATCACATTGCATTCACACACAACATAATCATCTCCTCGGATGACATTAGGTCACTCAGCCACATGTAGAAAATGACCCTGGAATCACCTGGACCTGGGGGCAGGCGAAGAGGCCGACCGCAGCAAGGGTAATTACAAAATCAAAAACAGTAGTCTAGATGGAGCTTAAGATTACCTCCACTATGAGCAACAGCTCACAGTCACTGGCTGTGCTATATCAACACAGACACAGGAGGGACGTGTGATGCTGACGGAGATACCTCTCAACGGAGCAACAGAAGGATGGGAGCTGGGTGGGGGCCGTGGCAAAGTGTAAGGGCAGCAAAATGTTACCAACAGAAAACACCAGATTGAAAGGTTTACATGTGTCAGAACATTATGGGATAGTAGAACGCATTATAGTGGTAAGTTTTACAAATAAAATTATTCTGACATTATTAAATAATCAAATGACCTATACTATTACTAAACAGTTTTTAAGCTAGTTGTTAGATGTAATGGTATGGCAAACAAGGGGGTTATATAATTGGTTCATTAATAAGCAGTTTATTAATACAGTAAATGGTGAGTTTAAATGTTACAAGGATGTAAGGTAAAACTCGAACTGATGAGTGCAACTGTAAATAATAACAATTAAATACACAAATAAATAAATACGTTTGGATGTCAATTCATCCAAAAAATAATCAAATGATGAAATAAACCTGAATGCATTAGACCTTTGATTGGTCATCCGGGAATGCTGAGTCAGAGGTCACCATGGGGTCCTCCAGAGGTCACTATGGGGTCGTCCAGAGGTTAACATGAAGCTTGTCTAATCATACAGCTGTGGAAGGTACTTGCAATTAAACAGAGGTGATCATACTGTGGCATACATCACAAAGACCAATTCAAGACATACTGTACATACAATTCAATAAACTACATTCATATACGTTCCATATAACTTAGAAAAACACACACACACACACACTCAAACTCTCTCTCTCTTTCGCTCTCTCCCCCTCTTGCACACACACGCACACACACACACACACACACACACAAACGCACACACATATGCTTGGTAGAGCTGTCAGAGAGAAGCAATTAAATGTTAATGCTTTCCCCTACCCCAGCTGCAAACAAAATGAAAATATTGCTTTGCATGTTTGCTCATTCCACCTGCGTAGCGGTCTAATATTCCCCCTAAGTGAATGCAGAGGCAGTTTCTCTCCGGCTGGAATTACTGTTCTCTTGCGCTCCGTCACCGGGACGTTTTACATAGTCCTAATGGCGAAGGCTCCCCAGATAAATGAGGGCTGTAAATTCAATCAATTGCCCTTTTGCCTGGGAGTGTGAGAGTGAGCGAGACGTCTTAGTGCGCACAGAGCCAACTGTCAGTCCCATTAAAGAGAGCAAAACACATTAAACCAAAGGTCACCCATCTCGTACTCATTTCTTATATACAGGAGGAAACCGCCCAGGCTGCCGCTTGTATTTTTATCTCGGGCTGAAGCGACACTGCAGCCCTGCGTGCTGTTATTAGGTGAGGCGGAGGCGTTTGACCTCATGTAAATGTAATCTGTTTGTCTTTATTCATTTGTCCTTCTCAGGCGCTCTCTGCGTGTCCTGTGGATCTCCAGGCATGTCCAATCCCAAATCATTTCTCGTCTGAATTGGATGACTTTCTCAACACAAAGAACAATCAGCCTTTACCCCTGCAATATCACTGCGGGAAAACAGACAAGCACTTACAGACAATCATCAACTGCTATCCTGCTTTGCCCGAGAGTGTGGGACCTTGGGTTTCCGGTGATATGGTAATAAAACCAGCTGTAGGCATGCACAGGACACACACACACAGCCTCAGAGACAAGCAGTGGAGGTTTAAGGGCATAGGTGGCATTGGCAATTGTGCTAGTGTTGAGGGGCTACACAGGGAAGGGGAAGCAATGACTACGAGGTGCTCCCCACCTATTTATATAACACTTGACCTGCATAATAATGTTACACTTCACCTGTAAAATCAAGTATCACTTCACCTGTACAATCAAGTATCACTTCACCTGTACACTCATGTAACACATCACCTGTATAATAATGTGACACTTCAACTGTATAGTAATGTAACACTTCACCTGTTCACTCATATAGGTAATACTTCACCTGAACACTAATGTAACATTTAACCTGTTCACTCATGTAACACCTCACCTGTTCACTCATGTAACACCTCACCTGTTCACTCATGTAACACCTCACCTGTTCACTCATATAACACTTCACCTGTACACTCATATAACACCTCACCTGTTAACACATAACACAGTTCCTCCTGGAGCAGTGCATGTACATTCAGAAGAGAGAGTGACTGATGCACCTGCTCTGGTTTAAAAGATCTGGGCCTCGTTTCCCGAACGCGCACTTAGCCTAAAAAGCACTTGAAATCGTTTGTAAGAGGAATCCTACGTTGCAGATGGGTTTCCCGACGCGGCACTTAGCTTAAGTGTATCTTTCGTTGAGAAGAATTCTACGTGTGGTCAGGACCAGTAGTAACTTCACACTTAGTGATGCAATCCACCAGGGGCGTCGTTCGCCCTATTATAGAAGAAATCCAAAGGATGTTTCTGTGTATAGCACATCATGAGAATGTCTTTGTTTCACCTGCCTATTCCCATCAAAATAGAAATAAAGACTATTGAGTATTTGAAAATAAAGATTAGGCTATACAAAACTAGTTCAGTGCCCGTAGGAATTATGCATTCTGTAGTGTTAGCAGACGTAGAGCTGTTGGGTAGTGTAATGGCAAGACATATTTGCACTCCACATAGGTACAGGTTACACTGAAGTATTATTGTGATGCATGTTTCCTTTTCATTAAGAAATGTGTTAATGGTAGCCTTTTTGGAGAGTTAACAAATAAAGTTTGAGATTATGTAGTGGATGCAGTTGAATATAGATGTCAACGTTGCTGTCTAAACTATAAACTAAATGTCATAAAGAAAGAAATTATTTAAAATGAAGTTATGGTTGAAATAGGATCACTTCTTTATTGTAAGGGTAAGTGTAGGGTAAGAATGGTCATGCAGTTGGACTCAAATGTAGGTTAATTTTATTGAATGTATATAGCCTACTCTACTGTATGACTTTGATGATGCTAGCTTTGACAGCCCACTCTCAGACAGATCGTAATAAATGTCCTTACAATGGGAACACAGTTTAAATACTCTGCTGGAGATGTCGTTACTATCCCCGCCCCGAATTCAGTGCACAGTGCACGTTCGATGCACGCATAGGCTAGCTAATTTCACAGCAATTAACGTAAACAGGTTAACGTGACGTAAACAGCTCCTAAGAGATACTTAAGAACTCGTGCACGTTGCGCTCGTGCACCTGACTTTAAGTTGATGGTTGGGAAACGCACGTAAATAGAAAGTGTTACTTAGTCTACGATGTCGCGAAAATCCACGTAGGCCGTTAAGATACGTAGTTATCGGGAAACAAGGCCCTGATAAAGTTGACTGAGGGCCAATACAGCTGAGCAGACTGATAATTAGCTTCAATTGGTGAGCAGTGTGTGTGATTTGACATGGGCGCAAGCTGGCACACATGTCAAAGAGATGCCAGAGCAGAGCAGTACCTGGACCAAGGTTATTATCGTTAACGAAAACTAACGGAAAAAACTAAAACTAGGTGTAATTTATTTTTTGTAAGGCTTTAGGCAAAAACGATAACTAACTTGTGTCTTTACAAAAAAAGAACTAAAATAAAATACAATTATATAGAAAATGTCTTTAGTTTTCGTCGTTGTCAATGTATTTCATAGATGTCAATTTATTTCATACATAGCCTAAGTCTATCTTCCGCTGTACCACTTTTAGTACACGCCCCTCGCCTGGTATCATGCCAGCAAAAGTCGGGAGAAAGCGACAGAGTCCTATTTGGGATTACTTCGAACAGTGACGTGTGGTGAGGTTCATGGCTGGTAAGGCACTTACTCTTTCAGAGACAGATTTACAAATATATAAACCCAATACAGTATCTTCAATCACCATTCAATTGGCAGCTTGCACATTGACAACTGGTTGTTTTTTCATACAAGCATTCTTTACACACACAAAGGTAAGGAACCTACAGTTGGCAGATGCTAGCTTGTGATGAACTCTTGATCATTTCTACTTTTTCCCATTATAATTTAAAGAGTTAAATCGAGGAGACTATAAAATCAAATATTCAAATAAACTCTTTTAATCGTTTTAGGTTTTTAAATGTCCTTAGCTAGCTCATTAGCTAGCGTAGCAACTAGATAACCATAGCAACCAGGAAACAAATAACCATAGAAACTTTAGCTGCAATTTAAGTTTAATTTCTCAAGATCAGCGCACCAATAAAATGCAGTCTTGGGTTCAAAGCAGAGGTGCGGATGGGATTTTTGAACTGGGGGGGACGCTAACATCGCCTAATCAGCTGTGCAGAGTTATTAACTGATGCAGGTCGCCTTACGTTAGGAAAGTGGTGGGGACGGATCGGGGTAACTATGAATCTGGGGGGGGACATGTCCCCCCCTTCCCAAGTGCCATTTGCGCCCCTGGTTCAAAGTGATAACAAACAATCAAACATAAACAATCCTAAGAGAATTATAGTACAAAAGAAAAAAAAAGAAATCAACGGAGCAAGAGCTTACTTTGATATCAATGTAATGTTAGCGAATGAGGGGTGAGAAGCCCCCCTTGCTAATATTTGTCTCCACTGTACGTCCAAAACCAAATCTATTCTTGAGGTTCCAAATATTTGTTCTATTTTGTCCCGTCGTTTGAAGCATACCTGTTAGCTACGGCATTGGTCTCCCTTATTGATCACTTTAGTTTTGATTGAAAGTCCAGTTTTGAGAAATGTTTTAGCTTAGCTATAGAATCTGTCATTTCCCCAGTCAAGGTCAAAAATAAGTGTAGAAGAAGAGCAACGACAGAACAAACATAAACCCGACCTGCGGGCTCTCGCATGCTCCCTTCATTGAGGAAGAGGTTCTGTTTGCCTCCCCTCCGTGCTTTCTCACTGCGGTTTTATGTCAGATCAGCAAGACTAAATAGGTTCTATGCATGCGCTGCCTCACCGTCTTGCTGTCTCTTGTCTGTTCTGACTGACAAACTTCTTTCATAGTTGTCTTTGGTGGATGGCTGTTCATCTGTCCTAAGTGAATACATTTTTTTAAATGGTAGGTTTTGTTGAGTTTTTATTACTTATTATTTATTATAGCTTGTATCTACTATTCATTTTGAGCATTTTGTTTTGCAAGCAAAAAATGAAGCTTCCCTGACTGGTCCCCTCTTGGTCTGGTGCATTCCGCGGTAAAGACTAAAACTAATACTGAAACTAATAACAATTAAACTCAAACAAAATTAAAAATAAAATAAAGTAGAAAACCCGCTTTAAAAACTAATTAAAACTAAACTAATATTGAAAACAAAAATTCAAAACGAAATAAAAACTAGTGAAAAATGCAAAACTATAATAACCTTGACCTGGACTAATCCAAAGTTTCTGCATGCCTGGATTCAGCTTCTAGCGTTTTTCTTTCAGTGGTTTAATAATATTTACTCGGCAACCGCTTTAAATAGCATTTTGTAGGGCTGAAGAAATCCTTTTTATACCTATACCTTCATCATCATAATCACAGATTCTCTCTGCCCAGAGGTGTCTGTGTTTGTGTGTGTGTGTGTGTGTGTGTGTGTGTGTGTGTGTGTGTCTGTGTATGTGTGTGTGTTTGTGTGTGTGTGTGTGTATGTGCCACTTGGGGCGTGTGTTTGTGTGTGTGAGTCTGCCTGTGAGCCTAGCTCTTGGAGGTTTTTCCTGTATTCTCCTGTTCTCTGTCTGTAAGTTCATGCAGATACACCTGCTCACATTTAATAAAGAACAAAGCTGTGTGAGGCTCTCTCTTTCCCTTCTCTCTCCTCTCTTCCTGCTGTCTGTCTCTCTCTCTTTCCCTTCTCTCTCCTCTCTTCCTGCTGTCTGTCTCTCTCTCTTTCCCTTCTCTCTCCTCTCTTCCTGCTGTCTGTCTCTCTCTCTTTCCCTTCTCTCACCTCTCTTCCCTCTGTCTGCCTCTCTCTCTTCCCCTTCTCTCTCCTCCTGTTCCTCTCTCTGTCTTTCTCTCTTTCCCTTCTCCCTCCTCTATTCCCTCTGTCTGCTTCCTCCCTTCCGCTCTGCTGTTAAATTTAGGGAATATCACTGTGACAGGTGAGAATATAATGTTGGACCAACTGTGAAATCAATGACTTGCACTGAAGTACGACTTTTTGTGAAGTAGCTTGGAGTTCTAGGAATGTTGTAAAAGTAAGATGACAAAAAGCCAACAGGAGTTGGCACAGAAGACACTCAGCAGCACCAAGGCCACTGGAAGGCCACTGCTAATGGCACATCGGGAGGGACATGAGTCTGGACAAAAGGGGATTGTGTCAGAGTCCTTCTCCCGGAACAGTGAAGAGCACTAAAGCATGCTGGGATAAAAGGTCCTCCCACGCCACTTTCTTCCACAGGGGCAGATGCCTCAAGGTGAAATATCCCCCTGAGTTTGAACTTCTGAATCTGAATCACCCAGCACTCAAGCTGGGAATCACCCAGGCTGGGAATCACTCAGAGAATCACTTGGAAGGACCTACGTTTCCAAACCAATGGCGGAACTGGAAGAGGCTGAAGGTTTCTGCGTGTACGTCTCTCTTTCCGCTTTGCTGAAATATAATATTTATTAAAGGACCCTGTCATTGGACAACTTAATACATCTGACTACACTCAATGAGGAACTCCTCGTTAGTTCCTGGTTTTAAATGTTATATGTCTACCCGTTAGGTAGGTTGACCTAACATCATTTCTTTGGATGCCTACAATCTGCTTTGACGAATGCACCTTTTACTTTTGAATACAGTAGCTGGTTTCTTCTTGGAATAATGTGGCACAGGATTTTGCAATGGCCGATTTCTAATTGTATGTTTTTTACAAACCTAAAGGTTTCCTTTCCTGCCCTACACATTCTGGGAATCGCATAGAGAATCAGACTGGGAATCACTTAGAGAATCAGTCTGGGAATCACTCAAAGAATTGGACTGGGAATCACTTTGAGAATCAGACCAGGAATTACTCAAAGAAGGCTGCTACTGGCTGAAAGCGTCCAGTGATTTTGTTTGAAGGTTTCGTGTTTGTGTGAAGCGTCTGCAAATAAAGTGCTGGTCTGGCCTTGGCAGGGTGTCTGTGTTTCTGATGCACACTCAGACGGTTTCACTCTTGCTGCCCTAGCATCTCCAGAGACAGAGAGCATTTATGAGGGTGTCAGGAAGCAGCGGCTCCTCAGACTGCAAGCCCATGAGAAGAATTTATCTGGCTGGACTCACAGACGTGAGGACACGTCTCTAATTCACCGCTGCGTCTCTGCAGTCAGTCCTGGACAGAAGTGTCCTCCGGAGAGGTGTCTGTACACACTAGTAATGGAGGGAGGCATCAACATAAACACAATCTGTACTCTGAGAAATAGAATCCCTCTTATCCCCCCCTTTGAAAATTGACCTTATTCAGACATAGGCTTTGTGTATACAAAGAATGTGAAGTGCACAATGACACTGAACAATGTGCTTTATCCTGTTCAATAAACACCGACCTCACATAGCAGGAGTTCAGCGAGATGCTAGCAATCGAGAGGGAAGGCGCTTAGAAGAAATGAATGGTTCAGAAAGTTTTTAAAACTATTTTTTTAAGCATAACAGATGGTTGGACTGCTGGAGGCCCATTTTTTACTTGTAGACATGAACACTTAAAATGAGGAGAATCCAAATTACTTGAGATTTTCACCGAAATTAGTTGAACTCATTCACTCCATACTTACACTATACACATCGTGCATTTGCCCTTGAAAAATACACATTTATAAAAATAAAGTAAATGTGGTCATTTATTCAGCTTGATTTGCATATCGTTTTCTCCAGGCTCAGGCGTATCAGTTTCTGCAGACTCCCAGCACCCATAGGGTAGTATTATATTACCCACTCCCTTTCTTCTCAGAGGAAGCACCTCGCCGTTATCCGGGCATCCCGGCGTTAACGTCCAGGGGGACGGTGCTCATTACTCCCCTCGGAGGAGCAATGTCAGGGCGGAAAATTGTGGGTATCTCACAGCTTTAATGACTCTGCGCTGGAAGACTGTGAGGATAGGGATACCTACACACAGGCCGTGCTGCACAGCTTTAATGAGTCTGACTCCGGGTATAATGGCAAATTACTGGATGCCAGTCGGCAGATGATGGCTGATAAGCAAGTAATTATTTACCCAGGCATGCAACCTGCTTGCTCACAGCCCAGGTGTCAGACCAGTCCAGGCTGGATTAACTGTGGGGGGAGTCGACGCTGAATATGTGCCACTTTTACGGCCATTAGCACGAGTGACGTGGACAGAATTCTACTAACGAGCTATTAATGCCCCTCTGGGCGTTGCCTGCTTCTCCGTGTGCACTGTAATTGTGAAAGTGCTCATCTGAGAAGAGAGGAAAAAGACACTTGTTTAAGCCAGACCTCGCTGCTCTGTGTTCAATGCATGACTGATTAAATAGTGTGTTTCTCATTTTCATCACTATTGTTACAACACATACTCATTGACAGGGTAGGCGTGTACAGTAAGTAGCATATAACAGTATTAATTTACTCGAAGAACACTCGCACAAACACTCATAATTATTCCCCTTGCATGAATACACTATACTTAATTTAAAGAGTGAACAGCATGGCTGAACACTGACTCATAATAATTAATGCAGCTCCACCCTCTTCTCTCCTGTCGAGCTCGGCTTCTGTGCCATACACACCTTTTCCCAGAGAGTTGCTTTGTTGCAGATGTTATCTCACACAGACTGCTGTCTCTCTGCTAAAAGCATGGTTGATCAACACTGACACCCCACCTAAACATAAGGAGGAGAGGGTGGTACCCTTAAGGCCTCGATATACTTCTGCATCCCTCTCCGTCCTCGAAAAAAAAATGGGCGGGCGGGGGCAGGCGGTTGATTCAGAACAATTTGAACGTACTGGTCGGGCTTACATACTACTCCGAAGGCTATGCGTCCTAAAGCCTATTCAACGCCGGACCGCTGGGTGGGGTAATGACTGTTTGTCGAGCCTGTAGCTACCCCATTACCTCTTTATTGGAAGTCATTGATTGTTTTTCCTCCCAACTGTCACTGACGCTGCTTCAGGACCTGTCGGGCAGGTGTCGTCACATGGGCCTTGGAGACATGTAGCTCAGTCAACATTAGTATGTCTAATGCTATATATTCACTTGAGAAGGCAAATGTATCTCCATCGTGGTGGTCATTTTTTTGTGAAAAACATAGTAGCGATTTATATAAAACGATATGCTTATCTTACATACAATACAGAAACTATTATAAAACGATCCAATAAAATGAATACGTTCTTATTTTCTTTGGTATTTTTGTCACATTCATATTTGCAATGATCGCTGGGTAACCTTTGTATAACTACAACGCTATGACAATGCACTCATTGGCCACGAGACGGTTGCCCTTGTCAAAAAGTGGTAACGTGAATGTGTCACTATGAAACAAAGCATGCACACTTCGAACAAAATTACCCCCCAAACTCTGAGGACAGGGCCAGAAAAATAAACCCACGGTATTCATCATACCAATCAACATGCAGTGTTATAGTTATATCAGACACACAACAAGAACATGCATACCTCAACATACAGTTGTGGGACTGCAATTTCAACCATGAATATGTTGAAAAACACATACAGGAGCACACTTACTAATGATCCTCTGCCAGGCTCTCACACCTCACACACGAAAAGTTGATTCCAAAAATCTCGAATTTAAGACAGAGTGGACTGACTGGCTATGCATTTGTGCTGCTTGTGGGCAGGACAAAACCGATGTGTTTAATCTGCAACGAGACGGTTGCCCTTGTCAAAAGTGTCAGCGTGAAACGTCACTATAAAACAAAGCATGCACACTTCGAACAGAAATACCCGTAGCGCTATGAAGTAAGGGGCAGAAAAATAAACCCACTGCAATCTTCATACCAATCCACATGCAGTGTTATAGTTATATCAGAAACCCAACAAGAGAATGCATACACATACATGCCAATAAACATGATTCTGATTCTGATACCTCAACATACAGTTGTGAGACTGCCTTTTCAACCATGAATATGATGAAAAACACATACAGGAGCACATTCACTTATGATCCTCTGCCTGGACACCTTTAATGCCCAATTTTCAAGAAGACGGTAGTCTGTGTGGTAGTCGTTTATTGTATAAATACCTCCTCCCGGGAATCCTCACAACAGCGAATGATGGCAACTAACAGACAATGGTTGATGGTGGAGCTGGACTAGTTTGAGTTATAAGCAGAGGACGTGCTTGTAGTGATTTGAGCGACAACTACAACAACAACAGAACAGGAGACAGGTGGTACCTACGTTTACTAGATTTTCCGCTAAATCAAGCGTTAGCGTATTCACAATAACTCTCAAAAGTGTGCTGCTAATGTAGCTAGCCTCGCTGCTAATAAGTACAACGTTATCGTGCTGGTTATGCTCTCACACGCCACCCTCATTGAGGCAAAAGTAATGTTTGACTCAAATGTCTTTCACGGCCGTTTTATGTAAAGTCAGTCATTCTAAATAGGTTCTACACATACATGAAATACATTTCCTATTTAATAGATGCAAAGTAATGCTGCCAGCATTACTCCGTAGCAAATTACGTTAGATGTCAGTTGAAGCTGGTTGGAGAAGGCACTTTCAACACCGAGCCACCAGCCAAGAGACCAACAGTGGTCGGGAGAAATGTACTTTTTGTGGGTTTATATAAAATACGGTAGCCGTAATGCTGCATGCTGTGCAGCTTTGCAGTTTACCAAAGTCGTACTAAAACATTTTGACAGAAAACAGGAAATGTGAGGTCCTGACGTGTGTGATTCCGGAAATTATGTTGTTTGGAAATGATGCCGTAAACTGGCCAATCACAGCCAAGGGGGTATCCGACTCTCTCCGACTCTTTAAGAAAAGTTAAGGCATCGGCATGTTTATCCAATTCACCTCGTACGACTTCACGAGAGACACGCCCTTTCTAATCTGATGATCGTACGACTCACCTCTACCTGCATGGTTCTACGAGGGGCTGTGGAGATTACCAACGGTTTATTATGATGTTACAAGGCCATTACATCATCAACAACAAACTATAAAATAAGAAATCGTTTGTTTTTATCCCGTGTATTTTCAGTTAATGATCAGAGGCTGTTGTTGTGAAATGAATTACTAACGACAATGACCAAGCTCACGGTTATTGCCGAATATTTTCTATTATTATACCACACAAACAGTTCTGCTTTGTTACGTCTACAATTCAGGTTATTTTACAATGTAATCATTAACACTGCATGCTCTGCTAACTCAAACACAAAGAGGCTGTTCGAAAACCAAGAAATGTTTTTATTATTGCTGTAATTAGACGGCGTCTCCCTATGCTTTATATGCGGCGAGAGCCACGATAGAGCAAGGAAGAAGGGAGATGTCGGTTTTCCTCCTGCATCGCCGCTGGTGCCCTTCATAGTTTTTTTCATTTTTACAAACTTGTCCCTGATCTTCCTCCAACTCCTAATATACTACTGGACCTCCAGCCCCTGGTTCCAAGTGATCTCTCAGCGATTTTTTTAAAAACGGCGGTGCTCCAGAGGCCATCCGAGACCCTCGGATGGCTCTCCGAGGTGCTCAAAGGTGTGGTCCCACTTCAAGGAGGGCGTTTTAGGGCGTGTCTCGTCGGATCGGAGAGCTCGATCGGACAACCATGTGGGGGCCTTTAGAAAAAAGCGTTTGTCTCCGACCAGCTCTCCGACGGCTCTCTGACGGCTCGGATAGGCATCAACACCTGGGTGAAGGTGTTACCAAGGCGTGCCAAGGCGTGCCAAAGTGTCCCTCTACGACCAAATCGGAGAGAATCGTAGTACTGTAAAAAGGCCTTTACAGGACCTGCTCAGTGCTGTGGATAGTAGTAAGATGACCCATATCAGCTCTGTGATTGGCAGTAAGAGGACCAATATCAGCTCTGTGATTGGCAGTAAGAGGACCCATATCAGCTCTGTGATTGGCAGTAAGAGGAACCATATCAGCTCTGCTTTTGGCAGTAAGAAGACCCATATCAGCTCTGTGATTGGCATTAAGAGGACCTGTACAGTGCTGTGGACTGCAGTTGGGAGCCACTGAGATCTACACTAAGACCCGCACAGACAATTAGGCGTGACAGCCTCCCCAGACCTCATCTGACTTCAAAGCTCCTCTCTCAAGGGGACCCCTCAGGTATAGTTAAGCACCTGCCTAAGACCCGACACACACACTCACCCACTCACACCCACTTCAAAACAAACCCACATACACACACACACACACATACCCACATACACACCACCACATACACACACCCACATAAACTCACACACACTTGATTGGCACTCCCCTTGTGCTCCACCTGTGAGGTGTCACCTTGTTAGCAGCTCCAGTGGGTTTCCTGGAGTGAGAGGACAGACAGCATGCTGGCTTCCTGTGACTCTGCCTGGGGCTGAGAGGAGAACCTGCAGCCTTCTCCCTCGTTAGGTTGGTCACTCCTCCTGAGCAGGCCTGCTGTGCCCCCGCCCAGTGCTGAAGGATCACATTTCACACTCCTCCTCTTCTACTGCCTCCCTCTCCGCCCCCTCCTCCCCTCTCCTCTTCCCCTCTCTTCTCTCCTCCTCCCCTCTCCTCGAGCTGCGGTGTGTGAGGTGTCCCTCCTCCTGAGTGGCGTCCTGTGGCTCTGGCTAGGACTCAGGATATCATTACATCCCCACTTCCTCCTTCTCTTCCTCTCCTCTCCATTTCCACCGCAAGGTGTAATGTGTTTGTCACCCCTCCCTCCTTCTCCTCCTCCTCCTCCTCTCTCCTTGGGGTGTGTTGTGTTAGGTTTTCCTTCTGTCCTCTGCTGGCCTGCTGTGGAGCCTCTGAGGTCTGAGATAGCATACCCCACCCCTACTCCCAACGGAGCCTCTGAGAACACCCTAGTCCCTGCGGGGGCTTTGATACCCCCCACCCCACCCCCAGCTTTGACAGCTCAGATGGCCCCCTGTCTGTTCTGAGACCCCTGGCGAGAATGACCTGCCAGTCTCTCCTTTGTTCTTCTCGGACACATCAAGCTCATCCTCGCTGTTGCTGTGACGATGAACACACAGAGACCCACAGTGCGGATCAGCGGTCCATATCGCCTACACGCCTCTCTCATCTCTCTATCTCTGTTGTCGTGGTTACTAAGTATAGAATGGTAGGACTCTCTGTGAGTTCCTCAGACTTGAGTTTCTGGCTCATAGAACTAAGCCCGGTTCTCCCGCTAACCCAGGAACTCAGGAACACTCCAGGATAGACACGCCCCTGATCCAGGTAAGACCCAGTACAGAGAAATGCTTATCTGTTTAAAGACAGATGCGCTGATCTGGCACAGAGTCTGCTACAGACAGATCCGTTACTCTGGGCTCTGACGCCAGACATGATACTGATCAGGTGCAGACAGATGTCAGTCTGGAGACGGCCTCCATCAGTGATGTGAATGTGAACCAAGTCTCTCTGATGGGTTAGGTGAGTAACTGGAGTCATCACATAGACTTTCAGTCACGTTGGCGATGGTGGGTTGAAGAGCTGAGTAGCCATGGGTTGCCATGGTGAGTTTCATTGTCACTATTGCTCTCATCATCATCTTCATCATAGTCTTCTCCATCATGATCATCCTGATCCTGTCCGAGGCAGAGACTCAGTGTCTGACCTCACACAGGCTGTCTGCAATCCAGGGCTTTGTTTAAGGATGACAGCAGTTTCATCAGGCTTATAGACAAGAGATGGATATCTTTTAACCATGGGGCCTGTGTCTCTCCCTGTGTGTGTGTGTGTGTGTGTGTGTGTGTGTGTGTGTGTGTGTGTGTGTGTGTGTGTGTGTGTGTGTGTGTGTGTGTGTGTGTGTGTGTGTGTGTGAGTGTGTGTGTGTTTGTGAGTGTGTGTGTGTGTGTGTGTGTGTGTGTGTTTGTGAGTGTGTGTGTGTGTGTGTGTGTGTGTGTGTGTGTGTGTGTGTGTGTGTGTGTGTGATGTCTGTGTGTGTGTGTGTGTGTGCCTGTGGGCTCCTCAGATGTCTCTCTTATCCAGTTATTCTCGGCAGATGTCCCAGCTGTTGATTCTCCTCCTGCACTGTTTTCCCCTGACCCCGCCGTCCTGGTTCTCTCTCTCCGATGAGGCCGCTCTCATTACGCCATGATGGATTGGAGGAGGCAGAGAGCAAAAATAAATCATATTTGGAGGCGAATCTAAGCCCCATGGTAAATCAATACTGATTGATTTTTGAAATCAAAGCGCTCTACCCAGACTGGTAAAAATAACTTTTGAAGAAAGCTTGTGTTGCCACACTATTTTAGAGTTTTGTTCTAAGAGGGCTACCAGAGACCAGTAAATCCTCCTTAAGACCAAGAGACTAATGCCCACCCCACCCCACCACACACACAAGGACACGTCTGAGGGGATTGGTGTGTGTGCGTGCGTGTGTAGGAGAGAGTGTGAGTGAGTGAGTAAATGAGAGAGAGACAGTGTCTGTGTTTGAGTAGGACCTGTGTGTGTGTGAGTGTGTGCCAGTGGATAGGGGTGCACTGAAGCTTCATTTCTTGACACCATGACTGATGCATTGTAGCATGAGTCAAACCCTCTGGCCAGAAGTGGTGTGCTTGCAGGGGTGAAGCGTGTGTGTGTGTGTGTGTGTGTGTGTGTGTGAGGTAAGAGCATTGTTCAGAATGATTGCTTGTGAAATTGAGTTGTTACTGTAGATCTTAGCTGTTCAGACAGTAGCTACCATATAACAGAGCATCAACACAGACAGAGTGCAATCAAGAGAAAGGTGCTCAACCTAGCTTTAGTGTGCACACACACACACACACACACACACACACACACACACACACACACTCACACTCACACTCACACTCACACTCACACTCACACACACACACACACACAATTGCACAAACAAACACACTTAGACAAAACTATACACTCACATACAATCACAAACTATAGTCATTTAAAATCAGTTACTTACGGGGGGGGGGGGGGGGGGGGCTCTAAATTGGATTTGATTTGGTGGGGAAGATGGAAATTCTGTTAATGACATAATAATTGCTAGTTGATAGCGCTAGTTACTAGGCAACAAGTTCTTACTCCTTTGAACCTTAAATTAACTTTGTATATCTATATAGTGGTTGACGTCATGAACCAGAAGGTCCATAAGCCTTTAAAGAGCTTCTAGTGTAAATGGCAGTTAGCCTATCTGGGTAACTTTTCTGGATGTTTTCTGGATGTTGGGAGCCTCAGGTGAACTCTCGATTTGCCTGAGAATGGCAGGAAGGTTTTATGGACAGGCCATTAATCTTTGTTGATTTTTAGAATATAATAAAAAGTATATAAATACATATATAAATGTAATGTTAATAATAAGTCCAAAAAGGGCAGTGTATTCAGAGGTATAGGCTGCTTGTCTGTATGATAGGATGCCGATCAGACATCCTTTTTCCCTGCCAGTAGGTTAAAATTAAGTTTTTTTGTGACGTAACCTGACCTGCTACACCACTATACAAGATCAAGTGGAGCAAAAAAGAAAGCACACAGTATATAACCAAACCCAGCAGTTACATGTTTATAATATATTTATTACACATGGGGCAAAATCCTCGGGGTGTTAGTCATCAACTCTCTACCTACAGAGACAGTGACTGCTGTGAGTACTTCTGTATTTAAGCTTGAAGTTAATGTGGACAAACAGGGCTTGTTTGTACAAGAAATGATGAGTTTTTCTGATAATATTTGCCCGTCACATGTTGCTGATAGGCCATGCATTGTGGTGCCAGAGAGAGTGTATTTGTCTGCTTTCAGTGATTTGGATGCATCCAGATTTGTTGGTAAACAGAAAACCCATCTGTTTCGCCAAAATAATAATGGAGTGAAATGTAACCCCCCCCACCTTGTTCTAGCAGATGTTTAGTGACCTTTCCCTCCTCCTCACTCCCCCATCAGTGGCATTTAGGCAGGATTCAGCATTTGCAGACTTATTTGAAATCAGTGGCACATTAACAAAGCGAACAGCACACTGCCACGGGCTAGAATAGAAGTGAATGTCTCAAAAAATAAAAAAAAATATCCAAATCAAACTAGGCTAGAATGGGGCTATACCTGTGCCACATCCAAACCACATTATGGGGATGTGTGTATTGAGCTGAAATGTGTGATGTGTGTGTTGGGTTGTGTGTGTGTGTGTGTGTGTGTGTTGGGTTGGGAAATTAAATGTATATATATGGAATCAGATCAATGCCATAAATATTTTGTAATCTGTAATATAGATTTTGTATCTGTGAAACCATCTACACTTTCAAAACCTATCTACAGAAACGGATTTCAAATACGAAATGTATCTACACTTTTAAAAACTATCTTCACTTTCAAAATCTATTTACAGATACGGATTTCAAATACGAAATGTATCTACACTTTCAAAAACTATCTTTACTTTCAAAATCTATCTTCAGATACGGATTTCAGTTACGGATTTCAGTTACGAATTACGAATTACGGATACGGATACGGATACGGATACGGATACGGATACGGATACGGATACGGATACGGATACGGATACGGATTTCAGTTATGAATTACAAAATCTTTTTGGCACTGTTTTTACGTCCTTTCTAAAGAGCCAATTAGCGCTTTTGGTAGATTTTCTAACCCGCCAATCAACACATTGTATCCTGTACTGACTAGCCAATCAGCGCTAGCTTGCTGGCAACTGCTGGGAGAGTTGAGTGAAACGGTGTATGCAGTCACGGAACAGACACCGAGAAATGGCACAAGTAAGAAGGCCTAGCGCTAGTTGAATTTGTCCAACTAATTATTCAATAGATCTAAACCTGGATCTGCCACCGCTCTGTGATAGAGATAATTTCCAAACACTATTATATTCTAAGGTCATTAATAATCAAGTGCCTTGTATTAATATATTCCTTGTATGAATTATGTGCTTATGAAAGAAGGAGCACAGCTTTTCTCTGTGTGTGTGTAACTAGAATATTAGGTGCCACTAAGTCTGCATATGAACAAGAGCATGTTTAGACCAGAGGAGATAAGAAAGGAACTGTGCTTCTTCCGACCTTGTGCAAAACTGCCACCCTTGCAAGACAGGGGGCCTCGGACGTGAGAAATCCACCACGTGATCATCCCTGCTGAAAGCCAAACTTCTTACTATATAAACCCCGTGCAAAGGGTTTATCAGGGCCTTCACTGTCAGCCTCGGCTGGTAAGGGAGCCCAATTGCAATTGTCTTTGTTTGTCTGTCTAATAAATATACTTTCATGCAGCTCCAGAGTCCTGAACTAACTAGGGTGATTTTTCACCTATCATAATTGGGGGCTCGTCCGGGATTCCAACAACCTCTTCGACTCTCCTTGCTGGGCTAATCATCAGGACCTGAACCGTACGGAGGAATACGAGACTCTGTTTTTCTAAAGACCTCGAACACGAATTGGAAGGAGGCCAGGGCCTGCCAGCAAGGAGAGCAGAGAGTTAAGGAATTGAATTTGACTATAGGGGGTGGACTCCGACTATTTGTGAGTATATTGTTTGTTTATTGTAAGTGTACAATAGTATAGGGTTCTGATTTATTTCGGTTTTGCGTACACTTGTCTTCAAGTGGGGTTGAGACTAACTTTTTGCATGTTTTGCTGCGGGGTGGAAAGGAGAACAAAACAGTTATAGGACTTCTTCCTGTATGCCCTGTGTGATGAACGAATTGCTAGAGTTAGAGAGACTTCTGTTTTAGTTTTCATGTGTGGAGCGCTCAAGGCAAAGTTATACATTCCTGTTCACCTTCCCGAGAGAGCTCTGGTTTGCCCATAGCGTTCATAAAACGAATAGGCAAGGCCTCTGAAAGGAGGAAGGGTGCCATCAGTTTTTGGAACGGTAAAGGATTAAAAACAAAGTAAGCCTGTTGCCAAAGGAAGGGCTAGCGCGCGCTGAAGATTATAAGCACTGTTCACCTTCCTGTCATTGAAAGAGAGCTCTGGTTTGCCCATAGCGTTCATAAAACGAAGAGGCAAGGCCTCTGAAAGAAGGAAGGGTACCGTTCGTTTTGGTAACGGTAAAGGCTATGTATTATGATAGGTGAAAAATCACCCTAGTTAGTTCAGTTAGACTCCGGAGCTGCATGAAAGTATATTTATTAGACAGACAAACAAAGACAATTGCAATTGGGCTCCCTTACCAGCCGAGGCTGACAGTGAAGGCCCTGATAAACCCTTTGCACGGGGTTTATATAGTAAGAAGTTTGGCTTTCAGCAGGGATGATCACGTGGTGGATTTCTCACGTCCGAGGCCCCCTGTCTTGCAAGGGTGGCAGTTTTGCACAAGGTCGGAAGAAGCACAGTTCCTTTCTTATCTCCTCTGGTCTAAACATGCTCTTGTTCATATGCAGACTTAGTGGCACCTAATATTCTAGTTACACACACACAGAGAAAAGCTGTGCTCCTTCTTTCATAAGCACATAATTCATACAAGGAATATATTAATACAAGGCACTTGATTATTAATGACCTTAGAATATAATAGTGTTTGGAAATTATCTCTATCACTCTGCCTAGGGCGAGATCTGGGGTTTCCCCTGCATGGTTTGAATACAATTGGGTGTACAAACGCCGTGGGGGAAGTTACACAAGCATGCCTTATGTCTGGCCCAAAGGGGCAGTGGTTATGACACTCATGTGGGAATGCGGTGCTTGGTGGATCACGTTTACTGTGCTTGACATGCGCTCTGCACGCGAGCAACGTGTAGTTTTCCTTGGCACAAAACTCGTAACTCTCCGCAGGCTCTGGAGATTCGGAGATCGTGAGCCTACAGAGTTATTTTTAATACACCACTAAACTGTCACCGTTTAGGTCTTTGTTCACTGCCTTCTACCACGTAAGAGCTGATGAACACCTTTAATACTTAGTTATTCTTAGGCTCTGGCGATTCAGAGATCGCTTGGCTGCAGAACGCATTGTAACTAAGAAATTGGTCTCAGCCACATCTAACAAATAGAATCTAATGAAAGTGTGGCGAGAACTGCAGCTTGCTGCCTCATATATCTCTTCCACTGAGACGCTATAAAACTCCCTTTCACAAAAAAATGCACAATAAAGCGTTTTCAAGGACTTCAGAAAATGGTTACAAATAGGCTACCCCAAAGTGCCATGAAAAGAAACGAAAATGACATTGCAAGGTGGTTTTGAAATCAGGCTGGTCATTATCCAGTTGTTGAGGATGCATATGCACTTAAAGTTATACCCCCACCACCACCTCTTCGTTAGCTACCAAAGCAGATCATAATGTCTTCCATACAACGACAAGGATCTGAGAAACAGGAACGAAGTGTGGAGTGAAAACCACTGACTGTGACTGACTTATTAACAACTCCAAATATAGGCCTTCTTACTTATAGGCCATTTCTCGGTGTCTGTTCCGTGACTGCTGCCTGCATACACCGTTTCACTCAACTCTCCCAGCAGTTGCCAGCAAGCTAGCGCTGTTTGGCTAGTCAGTACAGGATACAATGTGTTGATTGGCTCTTTAGAAAGGACGTCAAAACAGTGCCAAAAAGATTTTGTAATTCGTAACTGAAATCCGTAATTCGTATTTGATATCCGTATCTGTATCTGTAATTCGTAACTGAAATCCGTAATTCATATTTGATATCCGTATCTGTATCCGTAATTCGTAACTGAAATCCGTATCTGCAGATAGATTTTGAAAGTGAAGATAGTTTTTGAAAGTGTAGATAGTTTTTGAAAGTGTAGATACAATTCGTATTTGAAATCCGTATCTGTAAATACATTTTGAAAGTGAAGATCATTTTTGAAAGTGTAGACACATTTCGTATTTGAAATCCGTATCTGTAGATAGGTTTTGAAAGTGTAGATGGTTCCACAGATACAAAATCTATATAACAGATACAAAATCTATTTTACAGATTACAAAATATTTATGGCATTGATTTGATTCCATATATATGTGTGTTTCGTGATGTGTGTTGTGTTTATATGCATTGTGTTGTGAAATGTGTGTTGTGTATAGTTGTGTATATGTGCGTTGTGTTGTTTAGATTTGTGTAATATGTGTTGTGTATAGTTATGTTTTTGTGCGTTGTGATGTGTAGAGTTGTGTAGGTTTGTCAGTGCAGTGCGACTCTGTGGCTTTGTGGCTGTGGGTGTGGAGGGTGTTACTGATTAATGTCTGTCCGTGTTCCGTTCTGTCTGCTCAGACCACACAGCCAACAATTACGGCAAGTAAAAATACCCGCAGGCATGACGCATGCAGGGAGAATGAAAGTAAAGCCTTAATGAAGTTGCTGTCTGAACTGAAGCTCTGCTCCAGGGAGGTGAGGACTGCTGGATGCACTGAATGTTTTTTGCTCATTAATGGTGGGTGTGTGGAAATGTCACAGCAAACAGCAATTAAAAAGACCTGAGGGGACACCCACCCACCGCAGGTCAACGTCAGAGACTCCAGGGCAGACTGAGTGGATTCCCCAGAGCTGATACCCCTTGGGCAGATACATTCCTCCTGGTCTTTCCACTCAGATGTTGCGTTCCTCGGGCGAAAAAAAGCGATGTGTAAGCCATTGGTCATAAACTGGGCCCGTGTTGGCCAATGCGCCCCTTTCAAAGCAATTGTGTTCAAACTCCAGTTAAGTTACACCGAATCAACTAACTGCATCTAGGGCATCTTAATCACCATCAAAGAACCGTTTAACACTGGCCAATCACAGTTTGTCAACCCCAAATTCCCTTGATGACCCACAAGTTAAATAAGAGTAGGATAAAGCCCATTTATAGTGCAGCCCACAGGTTGTCAATCAGTTTGCATATTCATGTGTGTTTGTGTGTGTGTGTGTGTGTGTGTGTGTGTGCGTGTGTATGTATTCTAGGAAATACAGATTGATGCCCCTAATCGACAGCACTTCACAAGACCATTTCATAACATTATGAAGCATGCAGCGCCACTGCACTGACAGCTGATGAAATCATTAGATTAATGTAGGGAGCAGCTCCTCAGTGCTGTGAGACAGACCTCCTCCTCAATAATTATTTCCCTTTCCTTAGCGTAGAAGCACCTGCGGGTTTGCCGGGATTGAGCAGCATTTCATCATCACACCACCAGACCGGTATTTACTCCATCTCCTTAACACACGTCTTATTTTGCATCAGGCAGCGCAGCACTGGAGAGCAAAGCAGAGCCGAGCATAGCCGAGCCGAGCCGGTCATTAGGAAGAGCTGCATGTTTGTTTTATACAAGATAGCTCCAAAAAAGAAACAGCTTCACCGTGACAACACCGTCTGCACATTTATAATACAGGTGTTGCATGCAGAGCTCAGATACTGAGGAACAGTCTCAGCAAACTACAACACTGGTGTTCTAGTTTCCATTGAGGAATAGTGCACTGCAACACTGGTGTTCTAGTTTCCATAGAGGAAGATCGCCCTGCAACACTGGTGTTCTAGTTTCCATAGTGGAAGATCGCCCTGCAACACTGGTGTTCTAGTTTCCATTGAGGAATAGTGCACTGCAACACTGGTGTTCTAGTTTCCATTGAGGAATAGTGCACTGCAACACTGGTGTTCTAGTTTCCATTGAGGAATAGTGCACTGCAACACTGGTGTTCTAGTTTCCATTGAGGAATAGTGCACTGCAACACTGGTGCTCTAGTTTCCATTGAGGAATAGTGCACTGCAACACTGGTGTTCTAGTTTCCATTGAGGAAGATCGCCCTGCAACACTGGTGTTGTAGTATCCATTGAGGAAGAGTGCACTGGTGTTTTAGTGTGTCTTGATGAGTTGAGTGTTAGTGTTAGGGACTAAACTGGCTTCTCTTAAGACATTCCTGAAGTTCTTTTCCCTCATGTGTCTGGGAGTCACAGCAGCTGCCATCCACAAGTCGACTCTCCCACACTAGCAGCTATGTGCATGAATAACTGACTGTTTGTATGCTTGTTTGTTTGATTTGGGCCCGTATTTGCCAGGAGAGGATAAAAATCTCGAGTACCTTCTTCATGGCGACAACCATGAAGAAGGCACCTGCAGCTCTACTGCCATTGTCTAATTAGCTGATTGGACATGGGATTGGGGGTAAACCCTCCAATCCCTGCGTGCCCCTCTCATCCTCATTCCTCCCTGTGTGAAACAATATGGCTGAACAATTCATCCTGTCTGAACCGCAGGCAAATTTCACAGCCGTCTGATAAATACTAAAGCTCCTTCAAAGCGGTGGGCCTCCTGTGAAGAGTGGCTTTCCACCCACAGGCCTCTTCCAAAAGCATGCAGGCTCGATGCACGCTCTCTCTCTCTCTCTCTCTGTAGCTGTGTTTCTCTCACACACACACATACACAGAAGCACATTCAAACACACACTCACAATATCTCTGTCTCTTCCTCCTACATACAAATACAATCTCTCTCTTTCTCTCTCTCTCTCTCTCTCACTCACGCACACACACACACACACACACACACATTCAAACTCTCTCTCTCTTTCGCTCTCTCTCCCTCTTGCACACACACACACACACACACACACACACACACACACACACACACACACACACACACACACACTCACACACACACACACACACACACACACACACACACACACACACACACACACACACACACACCCACCCACCCACACATCTCTGTCAAGGCAGCAGTCCTGAAATTATTAAATTTCAAAATCTAATAAGCACCCTTTTTCAGGAGAGGCGAGTCTCCATCTCCATGAAGATTAAAAGCCCATGATGCCCTGTAAAGAGCTCAAGCCCCCCTTAGCGCTCCAGCCACCAGCCCCTCCTCCTAAGTCTCCGTCTCCATCAACACCACTCTCCCTTCCATATTCATCCCAATGTGTCATAAAGAGAAGATGCTTATTTTTTCATATAATACATCCATTTGCGCTTTCTGCTGCTGGCCTAATTAGACTCTGTGTGAGAGAGAGGTGGTGTTTGTGTGAGATTGTGTGTGTGAGAGGTTGTTTGTGTGTGATTGTGTGAATGAGAGAGGTGGTGTGAGATTGTGTGTGGAAGGTAAGGACAGTTGTGTTTTAGTGTGTTCTACACTGGCTGTACACTGGCTGTAGTGATGCGCGGGTTACCCAATTACCCGCGGGCACCCGCGGGCCGGGTGGGTTGGGTAGCAGATTTCTCTAAGTATCGCGGGTTCGGGTGGGGCAGGTCAAAATAGTCAAGACCCGCAACCCGGAACTTTTGGAATACATAGGTGAAATCGCAATTTTGCGTTAGCCTACAAAACTTATCAATTGCATACATCCCACTGTCACAAAGTTATTGCACTCAAAGCTCCCACTCCTGCTAGTCGCCTGAGTTAGGCTACACAACATGGATGTCCACCTCACATTTTATTCTATACTTTATATTTTGTAAAATTATGTTACCTTTTAGAATGGTATAGTTTAAGATACAGCTCCGGTTAGTTTATCCCAACACGCCATCCGTAGTTTTTGTTTGCAGCGCCAAAACTTCTAGGAGGACTCCAATAATGGCTTACTTAATAAGAGAGAAGATTAAAAAAGGCGATGCAAAGGTTGTACGGAAAGCCGACCAAAAGAGCAAGGTGTGGGAAACATTTGGACAAGTCGTGCTGTCCGATGACACCATTGCAGCCTATGTCATGTGTCTTCAATGTGAGGCGCAGTACAAATATGATGGGCATAAAACAGGTAGGCTACATCAAATCTGTTACGACATTCATAGACATAGGCTATGTCTTCCACGCATTTGTTAACAGTTCTTCAATAAATAATTGCGTAAAGCTGTCGTTGTTGTTGTTGTTTGATGTAGCCTAGACCTGCCGTTAAAGTTTCACAATAATGCTAATTTAGCGCAAATGCTTCTCATTTAGTTACGTGTTAAATTAAGCATAACCCTCAGCCCCAGGCTTTTTATTGTATTTGTTGTTATTATTATTTTTATTTTTTTGCGGGTCAAATTGGGCGGGTCGGGCGGGCCGCTTCAGAATTCCCCACGGGTCGGGCGGGGCGGTTTGGAAAATTTCTTGGGTCGGGTTGGGGCGGGTGTTAAAATAACGCCCTCTCGCGCATCACTACTGCACAGGGTTTTGTGTCAACACTGGGTTTCATGGAACCCTGTGGAAGATGGTAAGTGTGCGTGTAAGTGTGTGTGTGTGTGTGTGTGTGTGTGTGTGTGTGTGTGTGTGTGTGTGTGTGTGTGTGTGTGTGTGTGTGTGTGTGTGTTTGTGTGAGGTGTTGTATAAGTCTTTCACTCTGAGCTTTGATGGGATTTCTCTCCTCAGGTCTGTTCTCTGTGTGTGTGTGTGTGTGTGTGTGTGTGTGTGTGTATGTGTGTGTGTGTGTGTGTATGTGTGTGTGTGTGTGTGTGTGTGTGTGTGTGTGTGTGTGTGTGTGTGTGTGTGTGTGTGTGTGTGTGTGTGTGTGTGTGTGTGTGTGTGTGTGTGTGTGTGTGTGTGTGTGTGTGTGTGTTTGCGTGCGTGTGTGTGAGAGAGAGAGGTGTTTTTCTCTTTGGTCTGTTGAGGATGTCTCTTCTGGGGCTTTCACAGGCCCAATACTCAGACATACCTTTCACCCAGACGCCTTTGAAGCTCGTCTCCAGGCAGCGGCTCACTGAGAGGTCTCACTGTGTGTGTGTGTGTGTGTGTGTGTGTGTGTGTGTGTGTGTGTGTGTGGCATTGAGGACTCAGGTAATGTGCTGTGGTATGATGACACATCTTTTTTTCATTTATCTTTGAGTCTCTCTTTCAGAGGCCATCTAAGCCATGGATGGCTAGGTGGAGAATGGATTTTCCATGATCAATCTGGATTGTATGTATGTATGTGTGTGTGTGTGCAGTGTGTTTATGTCTGTGTGTGAATGCAGTGTGTTTGTGCAGTGTGTGAATGCAGTACGTGTATGTATGTGTGTGTATATACAGTGTGTGTATGGATTTGTGGGAATGAAAAGTGTGTATGTATGTTTGTGTATGCAGTGTGTGCGTGCATGTATTTAGGCAGTGTGTGCCAGCCTATTGGATTAATGTAGTCACACACAGGCACTGGACATGTTGGTAGCCTGCTCATATTAGCTTGCTTGCCATATTAGCTTAGCTCAGTAAAAGAGCTGAGCATTCTAACTAATGGTCATTATCTGTATCTGTATCTGTATTCTACCTGCAGTGGATGTGACTTATACCGGAAGTTGTATTTATCAGGGACATGCTGTATTTTCTAATCTAAGATTCATTGGTGATGTAATTGGTGTGCTTTCAAATCATCAAATTGAATTGATTTAATTGATTTATTTATTTAGCATATAATTCATAGCGAAATATATTTCCACGTCCTCATACTGGTTTTTTCATATTTTTTTTAAATCAAGGAACTGTCTTCCAGCTCCAGCTCCTCCAGTACAAATGTTCTCAATGCTTAACACAGATTTCCTCACTTTTGATTTGGCAACACTCTACAGGTTTGGTACAAGTGTAAGTGTGAAATGCATGTGCAAGGGTACCCTGTAGCATGGTGCAATGACAGTTAGGAGCTTACGGAAACGGAAAGAGGTCCTGGCAAATCATTTCACCCAAAGTTTCTGTAATTTGCTTGGCAGTCAGGTGGTTATGGTAGTATGGTGGTTGGGAATTGGACAATATTGGTGGTTGTGGCTGTGTATAAGCCATTGCTGAAGGTGTCTGGGCAGACATGGTCTCAAAGGGATGTTTGAGATGCATATGGTTGTGCATGTCTGATGTTGTTAGGTGTTTCACATTCCTACCTCTGCTTATTGTGGCCTTGCAGAATTGTAGCTAACTTTATTTTCCTCAGTTGGGCTGGTTATAAAGTGCTTCCAGATAGCACTGATTGGTGCTCTAGGGTCCATTGCTAGGACACTCATTTCTAAGACACATATTGGTTTTTTTATTCTTGTACTTGTAATGCATGGCATATGAACTGAATTGAATTGAATAACCTGTATTATGTTATCAAATATCATCTAAATACATACAGCCGCGGAAAAAATTAAGAGACCACTTCAAAATTATCAGTTTCTCTGGTTTTACTATTTATTGGTATGTGTTAAAGTAAAATGTACATTTTAGTTTTATTCTATAACCTACTGGCAACATTCCTGCCAAATTTCAAATAAAAATATTGTCATTTAGATCATTTATTTGCAGAAAAATGACAATTGGTCAAAATAGCAAAAAAGATGCAGTGTCTTCAGATCTCGAATAATGCAAAGAAAACAAGCTCATATTCATTTTTAAACTACACAATACTAATGCTTTAACTTAGGAAGAGTTCAGAAATCAATATTTGGTGGAATAACCTTGATTTAAAATCACAACTTTCATGTGTCTTGGCATGCTCTCCACCAGTCTTTCACATTGCCGTTGGGTGACTTTATGCTACTCCTGGCGCAAGAATTCAAGCAGCTCGGCTTCTTTTCATGGCTTGTGACCATCCATCTTCCTCTTGATTACATTTCAGAGTTTTTTTTATGGGATTCAGGTCTCGAAATTGGGCTGGCCATGACAGGGTCCTGATCTGGTGATACTCCATCCACACCTTTACTGGCCTGGCTGTGTGGCATGGAGCATTGCCCTGCTGGAAAAAACACTTCTCAGAGTTGGGGAACATTGTCAGAGCAAAAGGAAGCAAGTTTTTCTTCCGGGACAACGTTGTACTTTGCCTGGCTGAGGTTTGTAAAAGACCATAAGGATTGAACCAAAGCGGACTGGAGGGTCTCCTAGTTCGTCTTCTCTGATGAGTCCAATTTTCAGCTTTGCCCAACACTTGGTCGTCTGATGGTTAGACGGAGACCTGGAGAGGCCTACAAGCCACAGAGTCTTGCACCTACTGTGAAATTGGCTCTGACAATGTTCCCCAACTCTGAGAAGTGTTTTTTCCAGCAGGGCAATGCTCCATGCCACACAGCCAGGCCAGTAAAGGTGTGGATGGAGTATCACCAGATCAGGACCCTGTCATGGCCAGCCCAATTTCGAGACCTGAATCCCATAAAAAAAACTCTGAAATGTGATCAAGAGGAAGATGGATGGTCACAAGCCATGAAAAGAAGCCGAGCTGCTTGAATTCTTGCGCCAGGAGTAGCATAAAGTCACCCAACGGCAATGTGAAAGACTGGTGGAGAGCATGCCAAGACACATGAAAGTTGTGATTTTAAATCAAGGTTATTCCACCAAATATTGATTTCTGAACTCTTCCTAAGTTAAAGCATTAGTATTGTGTAGTTTAAAAATGAATATGAGCTTGTTTTCTTTGCATTATTCGAGATCTGAAGACACTGCATCTTTTTTGCTATTTTGACCAATTGTCATTTTTCTGCAAATAAATGATCTAAATGACAATATTTGTATTTGAAATTTGGTAGGAATGTTGCCAGTAGGTTATAGAATAAAACAAAAATGTACATTTTACTTTAACACATACCAATAAATAGTAAAACCAGAGAAACTGATAATTTTGAAGTGGTCTCTTAATTTTTTCCGCGGCTGTAGGTCTTGGGTATACAGCATGATAACTAAGCTAAGGTTATTTAACACCTAAAATCACAGTATATGAAAAATGCTTTGGAGTAACACCATTACAAGATAATGTCAATACATGCGTATGTTTATTTCCAAATGTGGCTTTAAAATGAATAGTAGGCCTACTTTTTTTCATATTGAAAAGCTCTTTTTTTTTGCCTACATAAGCTGTTATAAATCAATGGCATTGTGTGAAACACAATTAGCCCACTTATATGAAAGAAATAGCCTAGTCTTCATCATAGTCAGAGGATGCATATTTAACATGTTTTATACAATTATCTCTACTCCAGATGCTGTACCATGGTTGCTGTTTTAAAGGTTTATTACAGATAATGGCATAATGATAATTGCTTTGTCTTACCGAAGGGTATGCTGCTAGTTCACACACAAGTCACCAGCTGCTGCCTACGTACGTCTGATGAGAGGGGGGGCTGTGCTCGTGCCCCTCTCACAACTCCACAGCGGACACTAAATAACAAGTCTAAACTGAATTAAGCAGACCTGTCTGTTAGATGCACATGGCTATCCCGTAGGATTGTGTCTGTTTGTTTAAATAAACATGAAATACTGGGTAGCGTGTTAGTTGACACTCAATGTCACGGAACTTATTGATACATGCAGCGTGCAGTAGCTGATGTATGTAAGTATTGGAGCTGACTTTTCCCCCTAAAAAAGAATGTGCATCTTCGGGTAGATGAAATATCTGTTAACATTGCATTATCTGTGCTTTCCTGGATAAACGTATTCCTACTACAAACTTGTCAAAAAGCATCTCATAAAATTGGTGCTAAACAAACCTAGAAGCAAATGCATCAGTACATTTAGGTTCAGTGTTCTTGTAAGGGATGCATCACTTCACTCATTTCATACAAAGAGAGAGGATGAACACACACACACCTGTTAACCCCTTTCCCTCTGCATGACTGGAGTGCTTACAAGATCTACGGCTGATGAATAGTCATGGAACTACCTGCAGGTGATATCCAGATTGAGTGAGAGCTCAGTGCGTGAGTAAGAGAACGGAACACTAAAGGTTAATGGGCTAATTTGGTTTTCTAAAGTGTTAGCTTCAGTTGTCGCATTAAAAGAGCTATACTTACAGAGGACATCAAACCTTTAAAAATGGTACTGCATTCCAAATTCAAAACATTGAAGAGTCGTCTTCCCCCTCAACATCCTCTAGAAAACATCCCAAAATGTTATCCCGAAAACAAGCTCATTCCTTAGAAAATAGGCTACACACTGGAGTTAGATTTATTTCTTTTCAGACTTGAATAGTGATAAAACATTGCTCAATTTAACAGATAACATATCAATCATTTCAGATCTATTTGTATTTGTAGCCCACTGTGGTTGATCTCAGTCAGATGCCCTCACCAGTGTCAAGTGAAGCCAGCGAGGGCTGGTCAGGTCAGGTACCGTTGATTACAAGAGGCAGAGGGCAGAGAGGATGAGCTAGAGAGAGAAGCAGAGAGAGGAGGAGGAGAAGAGAGTGCAGGTCCTAGTGGAATAAGAGGCAGAAATTCTAGAGGAAGAGCAAGAGAGTGCAGGTCATGCATACCTGTCAAGCTAACATGACTGAAATCTGTGAGGTCAGTGATTGAAATCCGTGAGCCATCTCCACCGCTCACATATACACACAAAAGACAACACGTGCAGGCATTGTTTCATTTGCAAGGCATCTTGTTAACAGGTCAGGACAGCCTCTCACTCGCACTGCACAGCAGTCTAATGGATTTTATTATTCTCTGCTATTGGGAGTGAAAATCTTGAGAAAGGCTGCAAATCTATGAGTCTCAGGGATAAAATGAGATTTAACAGGTATGGCTGCCAAGGCTTTTTTTGGTTGGGTAGAATATTAGTCCAGTTTGTTTGTTTCCTTCCATGGTGGTCACACACTGTGTTCGTGTTCTTATCTGGCAGCGCGGCCCGCTGGATGTTGAAATGCTACTGGAGAAATGGGCACGTCAGCAGAATCACACAGCCCAAAACACAAACAGATGGTCCACTCCACTACTAACATTTTAAAAGGAGAGTATACATACTGGCTCTAGCATTGTTGTCTGAGAAGCCAGTATTTCAGCTCAGCCCCTTTCCTTAATCTCTGATAACATGTTCTGTCACATTTTTTATTTTATTTAGTCCAGGCCATTTTTTACATACTGGTCCTTTAAGGTGTAAATCAGGGAACGCTTCTCATGTGTGTGTCGTACTTCAAAACACAAAACTATACAGCTAGAGAAGTGTACAGGTGTTCAGTGTGCCAGCCTTACGGAACGCGCACAGGTGTCAGGAGCTGAAGATGAAACAGAGTGTGTCTGAAGAGCAGTTTGGTGTGCAGCGACTACAAAGTAACTCCTCTCAGATGACAGCTGGATGCTTTCACAAGCCCGAAGAGACTGGGCCACATGTAGTGCTCCTTTGCCTTATTAAAGGTGGCTTCATCGACAGATCGACACACACTCCCCTCTGGAATACAACACACAATCCGGTCAGGAATGCAACACACAGTGTCTGATCCGGCTTCAGACACCTGACAAGAGGCAATTAACCCCGTAACGACATACCTACCACCTGATGAGAAGCCCAGGTACTGAGCTGTGACATGCACCAGTGTTTGGTCAAAACTGGCTTGATCAGAATGAGAGGGCGTCACGATCAGGCCTTTGTTTTGTAGATACCTGCCAGAGACCCTGTTGAAGTGTTTCTGACCCAAAACATCTCACTAGCCTATTGCTATTTATTATTTTTGGTGTTTGATTGCATAACCCCTTTGACTGTGTGGATTAACATGTCTTATCTGTTCATTTACCCCATAATATTTTTTTCTGGCACAACTGTCTTTCATCTTAATGCAGCTGCAGAGCTGTTTAAGAGGAGTGAGTGTTGCCAGAACATCACAGCAAGCCTGGGGTCCTGATCATTTGATTAAAGGGACCAGAGATCTCCCTAGACAGAAGACTCAGCAGTTAGCATAAGTATATCAATCCTTTTAATCAAATTTGACATGAATTGCAATCAGGTGCATCTTGTCCTCTTTGATCTTCAACAAACACTCTGAGAACCATGTTTATTTAAGATTGGCAGGGCTTATTTTGTAGCTAAAACACAACCCCGTCAAATGAGACCATTGCTTAAAGTATCGAGCGATCGTTCTGTAGGCTCATTTTAACCCTATTGAGTACACACAAGTGTATAGTACACTCATTTAAATTCAATGTTCAATTTCGCAAAGAGATGGAGTGCTGTATGTGTAGACGGTGAAGTGGTTGGTGTTGAAACATGTCACAGCAAGAATGACACAGACACACAGACACACATTCTCACTCACACTTACACACACAGACACCCCCCCCCCCCCCCCTCCCACACACACACACACACACACTCAACTGACCTGTGGTCTTTGCTAAAACTCCACACTGATGCAGGAAACGATCTGACCCAGCCCACACCTGGGCCAGATGTGGACAGTTGTTGGCCAGATCTGAGCCCCATATCGAGCTGCCGTCTGGGTGAGCTAAGATCAATTCGGGCCCATGTTTGTTCTGCTTGACCTTGAGTTGGGCATTAAACATAGTTGACAAGAACCTTACAGTCAGTTGAGTGTAATGAAGGAGTAGTCACAGATAGCAGGTGTAGATGAGAAAGTAAGACTTGCATTACTGCCTAATGACTTCATTTAATTTAATTGGTCAATTAACATTGAGATTCCCTTACATGCCTCTAATAGAGGAAATGTAATGTGTTTATGAGTTAATTGCCTTGTCCAGTACACAATGCTTCTATCAATATTACTCACACCCTAACGTCCCAGAGCTATACGTGGTGAGCAGACCCAGTAAACTGACTTCAGGATATGTATGCATTATGAAATGATGGCTCGACACATTTGCACATAAATAAACCCCATTGCCCCTGGCCAGTACTATCATCCTCGCCTCTGCTGGGTTTCATATGTTTCTCAGCCTTAGAGGAGAATGTATATCAAAGAGCATGGTGTAAATCTTAATGTCTTTATTCATTATGGATGACAACTCACCCATAAGTCTTAATTCTGAGGCTTGATTGAGAGGGAAACATTTCAATATTAATGCACTCTGATGTAATACATGCAACGCTGGTGCAGCTCCCTCTCCAATTCAGATTCATGATTCTTCATAAACCTCATAGCCATTACTGAACAGCCTGGGCAAAAAAGTACACTTCATAATTAAGTGTCTGAATTTGTGTGTGTGTGTGTTTGTGTGAGAGTTTGTGTGTTTATGTGAGTATGTGTGTGTCAGTGTGTGTGTGTGTGTGTCTGTGTGTGTGTGAGAGAGTTTGTGTGTTTATGTGTTTATGTGTGTATGTTTGTGTGTGTGTCTGTGTGCGTTAGTGTGTGTGTGTGTGTGTGTGTGTGTGTGTGTCAGTGTGTGTGTGTGTGTGTGTGTGTGTGTGTATGTGTGTGTGTCTGTGTGTGTGTGAGAGAGTTTGTGAGAGTTTGTGTGTTTATGTGTGTATGTTTGTGTGTGTGTGTGTGTGTGTGTGTGTGTGTGTGTGTGTTAGTGTGTATGGTTAGACACATTGTTGTTTCCTGCCAGGGAGGAATCAGTGTGTGAGGAATCTGCTTAATCAATCATAGTGGGATGGAGCGGATCATCAGCTGTAGCGCAAGCACCAGGCTGACAAATGAGACGTGAAAACGGCCTCTCTAAATAATGCCTGAAACTGGGTTATCACCTGCAGCCCAGACTCACCCACTCACACTCCAGTCAACCCCATAGGACAGAGGCCTTGGCTGAGTGGCAATGAGTCACCCCAACCCCCCTTACCTGCAGGACACAGGCTCACTGACTGGCAATGAGTATTTCACGACTGCAGTCCACTGGGCTCAGAGCTGTGCTTCACTATCAGGAAGAAAAGTTCAACACAAATATGAGGGAGGAAAGTGACCGCCTCTCAGTGCTTAAAGCGGATGCTTCCTCTCTTGCATTTACAGACAGTAACCTTCACGACACCTTTTTAATCTCTCCCCCTAGAAATGAGTCTGTTAGAAGATTTGTTTTCCGTTTCATCAGATGGTTTCTCGAAATGAGTCTGTTAGAGATTTGTTTCGCTCTTTCGTCAGGTGGCTCTTGTTTAATCCACCAGCGCTTTCGACGAGTCCTTCATTTCAATTTTGAGCTCAGAAACCCAAATGAGTTTCCTCCTCTCAGTGGCAGTAATGATCCATCACTCCTCGGAGAAGTAATGGCTCGGCTGGCGGTTGGGTTTCACGTTGGGTTCAGAAGGTCTGTAGTGTGTGCAGTAATGAACCTCGCAGCATTCGGAGCATTGCAATCTCACACAGGCGTGTTTGTCAAATGGATAAGGGATGAGTGTGTGCCACTGGCTTATATGCTGGGTGTGCCCGTCGGCGCCTCTGCCATCTAAATCTAGGGCTGGCACACCCAGCGTAATCATAAAAAATTGAGATAGCTGCACATACAGTAACAAAAAAATATCGTAATATTATTTCTAATTATCTATTTGTATTATTAAAATAGACTGGTGGACTGAGAGACTTCCCGTCACCTGTAATGAAAGTTCAAAGTTGAAATGAGCGTAGGGTGGCATTGCCGCTGTCTGTTTGTGTCTGTCTTGGTTTGTGGCTGTCATATGATTGCTGTCTAGGTTTGTGGCAGTTTTAGGATTGTCGTCTAGGTTTGTGCCCATCTTATGGTTGCCGTCTAGGTTTGTGCCCATCTCATGGTTGCCGTCTAGGTTTGTGGCTGTGACGTAGTTGTACGTATATTCAGTGCTGCAGATGGTTCAGTGAGTGGACTATTGCAGACGCCGCAACTGCAATATTGACATTGATTGTATGCAACAGTTGTGCTATGATGTTATTGGGGAAATCATTGCAGCATTAGTGTTTTTGGTGTGTGTATCGTTGGGGGGATGTGTCGTTTGGGTGTGTGTGTTGTTAGGGGTGTGTGTGTGTCTGTTGGTGTCGTTTGGGTGTGTGTGTCCTTAGGGGTGTGTGTGACGTTAGGTGTGTATGTCTTGTAGTGTGTTTGGGGTGTGTGTGTCTGTTGGTGTGTTTGGGGTGGGTGGTCTGTTAATGTGTTTGGGGTGTGTGTGTCTGCTAGTGTGCTTGGGGTGTGTGTGTCTGTTGGTGTGTTGGAGGTTGTGTGTCTGCTGATGTGTTTGGGGTGTGTGTGTGTGTGTCTGCTGGTGTGTTTGCGGTGTGTGTGTCTGTTGGTGTGTTAGAAGTGTTAGGGGTGTGTGTGTCTGTTGGTGTGTTTGGGGTGTGTGTGTCGTTAGGGGTGTGTGTGTCTGCTGGTGTGTTTGTGGTGTGTGTGTCATTAGGGGTGTGTTTGTCTGTTGATGTGTTTGGGGTGTGTGTGTCTGGACCAGAACTAATAGTCCTGTTCCATCTTCAGCCCCCATCTTGGGCCGTATCATAGCCCTGTGATCTGTCACCTGATGTACGCTGCATACACTGATGAGGTAATTCATCTCACCTGTGTACTGGTGTACTGGCTGCATCACTCTCACCTAAGGCAGGCATCCACACAAGAGCTTTCATGGAGGGTAACCACCAGATAAACCAGTCTATTTATCTGTTTATCTACTTATTTTATTTACTTTGCAAATGTGAAAGGCAGTGAACATGAAGAACCTTTCATCTTACTCTTCTGGTCCCCCATCCATCGTCCATCTCTGTCACACACTAAAGTATTTCACCAACACACCTTGTTTCCTGCGCACCTTGAGAGAACCTTCCAGCAAGCTCATTATGGTGGGAAAACTGCAACTGTCCTGCTCTGCCCTCTGTGGGCTCTCCGGTTGTCATTAGATGATTCAGCGACAAACACGCATGCTCTCATTATCACTAATGATGGCTGGGATGGATGGAAGTGGCCGCTCCGAAACGACACACACACACACACACACACACACACACACACACACACACACACACACACACACAGACACAGACACAGACACACACACACACACACACACACACACACACACACACACACACACACACACACACACAGACAGACAGACACACACACACACACACACACACACACACACACACACACACACACACACACACACACACACACACACACACACACACACACATACACACACACAAAATCCCCCTTACCACGATTATTGTCTCATTATGTACACTGTACGTACTTTTAAATAGGCTGTATGCATTATATGTTGGATTTATGCAGAATTATTTAATCCCAGACCTCTAACCAAACTCCCACGCATTTTTGAATTAGACTGAATTACTCTTTGGGTGTTATGCAGGTGTATTTGATGCCCATGATCTGAGCCGTAGAATACAGCTGACGGCTGTTACCAAGCCACGATTATTAGAAAATGAGTAGCGAGGGTTGACTGCAAATGAATTAATTACTTTGTGCTAATTTGTGTGAATGTGGAATGTGAACACCAAGGTCACAGGTACTCACCGGGTGGAGACACTACTGCTGCAGTCGCGCTCCTGAAGACCTGCCTATGACTTTTGAACACAGCAGAGAGAGCCCGGGCGCTTAGCTATCCTTTAATGTCCACACTCAGCACACTCCTTACACAATGGCTATATAATATGTCCCACCTAACCACTCTTAACCTTACACACACCTCAATCGATGTCATTGATTCGGCTTCGCGTTTAGCACACACAGCGCGCCGCGCGCACACACACACACACAGACACACACACACACACACACACACACACACACACACGCTGCACAGGACAGAATGATAACAGGGAGGCAGACGTGCAGAATGGCTGATGGAGGCTTTTTCCGAGGTCATCTGGTAAAATAAGAGTGCACGAGATGAAACGCCCCTAATGGAATAAGCGAAATCATTAACATTTCCTTGACCTGAGGGCAAGACACTTGTCTCTGACCAGCTGTTGGCTGATAAATGACAAGGTCAGGTAAGGCCCCGGAGGCTCCTCAGTAGAATACAACACGCCTGATTAGTGCTAATCTGCACACTTTATAACTGAGGAGAGATACAGAGAGACCTCCTGGAATAGATAGGCCTAGTGTAAAGTCTTGCAATGTTATGTGAAGATTTACATCACAATGAAGGGAAGTGATTGTTTCCCCACAGAGACATTCTGATGGCTTTGAGCATACTTATCATGCACTGGCAGTTCTGGGTCACTGTGCTTGCTCTAGGGTGATTCAGGCCTTGGGCTCTGGAAAGCGCATTGAGATAATTTAATATTTTGGCTCTATATAAATACAATTGAATTAAAATGAATTGAACTGTATACCCACTAAGCCGTTCTACAACCAATACTTTGAAATGCTGTCTCTCTCCAATTTTATCCACTATTAATTATTAATTCTGTATACGTCATGTATTTACCGTCTAATATTTTCCATTGAATCACGTTTGTATCAAGTACATATGCCACATGTGCGCTTATATGTTTTATCCTTTGATAATTTATGAATCCATCTCTCCTGCCTCCCTTTCTGACCCTCTATCTATCTCAAGGTTTCATCCTATTAAAAGGGAGATTTCCTTTCCCCAGTCGCCTTTGTGGTTGCTCTAGAGGTTCAGGCTGTGGGCTCTCAATTGAATTGAACAGCTTTGGAAATCTGTGTAGGTGAGGGCAGTGAAGACATGACCTGTATTTATTTGGATGCTAGCTATGGAACAGTGGCTGTCAGTTGGGTTGGATTCCAAGCTTGGATCCGTCTGATCAGATATTGTGAGTCTGTGGGTTTAAAGTTGTGGTAAACTGAGCAGAACGCCCCACATAACTTTCATGAGGGATGCTGTGACATACCCTTGATGTGAACCTTGGTTTTCTGTGTCTGTTCCACTGAATTAAATTCAGTTATGGTGCAATTGTAAAACGTTGTGAGGATTTCTCAAGGCAAAAAGATATTTACAGGGAAAACAACAAACCCTTTTTTTTACCATTGCAAGAACCCTTGTGTTTTGGTCAGTGTGGACTGGTAAGGTAAGCTCTTGAGATCCAAGTCCTATCCCTCAACTAGACATCATACTTATCAGTGTGTGAGTGTGTGTGTTTGTGTGTGTGGTGTGAGTGTGTGTGTGTGTGTGTGTGTGTGACACAACTAGACATCATACTCTACAGTTTGATGGAACATGTCAAACAGAGATAAATAGGCCGGCTAGGTAAACTCCTGAAAGTTGTTATGTGACTGTGACCTGGAGTGGCTGTGAAGATGGAGATGGAGGTTTTATTTTTGGTACAGCGGTGTCAGATTCATCATACAAGTCTGTCACAGCCCAGTGGACTGTTTCTAAGACACACACACACACACACACACACACACACACACACACACACACACACACACACACACACACACACACATCACACATCACACATCACACATCACACATACACAAACACCTCACCTCTGTGTATTGATCCCACGGATACACCATCACACAGTTGGGGTGCTGTTCCAAAGTCAAAGCAGAAGTCAGCACACACACACACACACACACACACACACAAAGTCACTCAAGTTTCAAAACAGAACTTTCATACAAAGTTACAAACCTATCTAGACAGTGACAGAAAGACTTAACAATGACCTCTTTATTCTTTGACTGTCTCTCTCCTCCTTTCTCTCTGTGTGTGTGTGTGTGTGTGTGTGTGTGTGTGTGTGTGTGTGTGTCCGTGCACGCGAGTGTGTATGTGTTTCCCTCAATCTATCACACTCTCTCATGCAGGTCTGGCCACTCAGTTTAGTATGCTAAGGGTTCATTGTGTACAAATAAGCAAGCTTTGATAAACAACATTTTAGCTTCAATACGATTTATTGGCTAAAATCCCAGACAATCAATCCCATTGTCTGGGATCCGTTTGCCTGCCCACACACAGTGCTTTGGAAAGGAAAGGAAAATGAAATGTCAATATTCCCAATAGCAGACTCTGCATACAGTATACCCTAGTCCTGAAGCACAGATATCCTATTCAACTCAACATGGCAACACTGCTTTATAAAACAGCAGGTAGGCTATAGGATCAGGTGTCTGCATATTGTAATTTCCTCTTCAGGTAAGCAGCACAAGGGTTTCTCAAGCTGTGTTATCTTGGCTAGATGCTTCCGGTTGATGAGATAAGAAAAAAAGAGAGAAATGATTCTCCTCATAGCCACAACACTCATAGCTGTGGGCCTCACCGGAAGAACATAAAATATCAGGAGCAGACGGGGTCAGAGTTCACATTGGTTAAACTTTGACAGCAGCTGCAAGGTGGGAAATCACAAAGATGTGGGAGAACCAGAGTGGTGCTGTCTCTAGATTAAGCTGCAGTGTGTGTGTGTGTGTGTGTGTGTGTGTGTGTGTGTGTGTGTGTGTGTGTGCGAGAGAGATGAAGAGAGAGAGAGAGAGAGAGTGAGAGAGGATGTCATTGATTAGGCTGCTTATCATCTTTAGGCTGCTGTCCTGATGTTTCTGAGAGTGGCCATCACCACTCCTCTCCTGCAGAGCACTCTGGGATAGAGGAGGGATGGAGGCCCATCACTCACAGGCACCGCCGGGTTTCAGAGAACACACATCTATAAAAGCTGAAAGAAAAGGATGTGATAATGGGACCATTCACAGTCATACATGCACGCGCGTGCGCACACTCACACCCACACACATACACACACACACACACACACACACACACACACACACACACACACACACACACATACACACACACACAAACACACACATTCACATACACAAAATGCATATATACATGAGCAACCACACACACAATGTGCACACACACACACACGCACACACACATGCATAGATACATGAGCAAACACACACACACACACACATACACACACAAACACACACACACACACATGCATAGATACATGAGCAAACACACACACACACACACACATACTCACCCATTTTGTTCTGTCAGCAAGAAGATGTTCACCTCAGAGCCTGAGAGAGTCAGCATCCTGATTTTTGAAGATGTGAAGATGCTTCACTTGCCGTGTGTAAATAAATAACTTATGATCGTTGTCTGTTTGTGGAGGAATAAAGAGAATCTCTACACAACAATGATTTGAAAAGGATCTAAAGCCATGTTGTTGTGTTTTGCTCTGGTAAGCATTGTAAGGTCTCTGTGGGCATATTACAAACACACAAACACGCACGCACACACACACACACACACACACACAAACACACACACATGCACACACACACGCAAACACACACACATGCACACACACAAACAGACACTTACACATACACATATAAATACACACACACACATGCACGCAAAGACTCACACACACACAAACACACACACACACAGATACACCCACACGCACAAACAAATCAACCATGTTTCATGGAGATAGCTCAACAGTTTTCAGACGGTGGCACATATTAGAATCTTGTCCTGTCTACACAGTCACACACACATACACATACACATACACACACACACACACACACACACACACACACACACACACACACACGTGTTATGTGTGTTAGAGAGTACTCTGGCAGTTGTTTACACACACAGCACTTTCAACAAGCTCTCCTTACTCCCTCTCCCCCTCTGTCTCTCCCTTTCTCTGTCTTTTACCAGTTTTCTCTCCCTCTCTCTCTATCTCTCTCTCTCTCCCTTTCTCTGTCTTTTACCAGTTCTCTCTCTCTCTGACCCTCTTTATCTCCCACTGTACTCACATGCAAACAACAACAACAAACACAAACTCAACCGCAGTGATGATAAACAGTGCAAGAGGCAGAGGCAAGGGGTGGGAGGCTCTGTTTGAAATCTGAAGATATTCTAGTTGTCTGCAGATCTTTCTCTCTCTCTCTCTCTTTCTATCTCTCTCTATCCTGGTGTGAGAGTCGGGGTGAGATGAATTGAAATATAGATTACCCTTTCACTTTCTCTTCGCCTGTCTCCTCTCCCCTGCCGCTGTGACACAATGGGGCAGGAAGCTCACTGTTCAGAGTGCAACACAACTAATTCACTGCACCACAAACCCACTGCTGAGAAACCCAGAAAATGCACTGCGGTGTGTGTGTGACACAGCAAACTTACTGCTTATTTTATATAACACAGTAAACACTGTTTTTTTGTGTAAAACAACAGACCATCTGTTATTCTGAGAGGCAGCAAACTCTGTACACAGTTGGCTAATATTTGAACTCTGGTCATAAATCTACTATCTGCTTTTGTAATTCTATAACACTCCAGAAAAAGCTGATGATTCTGGAACATTCCAGAGAATGCTGCAGATTCTAGAACTTTCCAGAGGAAGTTGCTGCTGCTGTCTGTGTCTCTGCATCCAGGGGCTCCATGCCTCACGTTCACGCTTAATGCTGCCGGGAAATGAATGTTTCATCTGAATGATGTAAGAAAGGAAATATGCCTTTAGTATTCAGGTCCCTCCAGTACTGCTAGTTAATTACCTAATGCTAGACTGCAGGCTTCACAGATTGCCCAAATTAAATCCTTTTAAAACACACAGAGTGATCAGTGATGCCCCAGGGACCTGCAGAGCTGGCAGCCTCACACTGCAATAGTTTAGGGTCCAGATTGGAAAACACAAATGACAGAAGAGAGGGTTTTGTTTGTTTTGTTTTTTTTTCTCATTTTTCTTATTTGTATCTCAAGGCGTTGACAATACAAGGATCCTTGTCATGTCTATAAAGCCCTTTGAAGTCTGGTGTTTGGGTGTAGAAGGTTATCAGAGTGACAGACTGAGACAGACAGAAACACTAATGTAAACACCACATCCAGAAAGCAGAGAGGGGACAGACCCATTTCAGTTATGTGTAGCAGTTCTGTGGATAGGACTGCACCTTAGCAGCTGTGTGTGTGTGTGTGCCTATGTGCGTGTGCCCGCGTGTGTGTATGTGTGTGTGCATGTGTGTGTCAGTCTGCACCTGGGACGTGCGTTTACGACCCTCATTCATCTCAGTGTGTCTTTGGTTCAGTGTGTCAGTGTCCATCTGGGCAGTATGTGTTTACGACTCTGGCACACATGTTGCTGCCAGGCCTTGATCCCCATTGCAGTGATACTCATTTCACAGCTGAACAGCTCGCTGGGGCCTCAACACTCACTCTTTCACCCTCAACACTGATGGACCCTAGCCCCCTGCAATTCTGCTCAGGCATATCCTCGACCACCTGCTCCCCCACTGCTGTGGCAATTAAATTGACATCATGTGCGTGAGAGGCTGTTGGCTGTTGTCACGGAGACCTTTGTCTTCAGCCTGTGTCACAGAGAGGTGAAACCGCCAATCACAGACGAGCCCAGAACAGTGTTTTGTAGGTCTGATAGACAGCAGCACACATACAGTAGATACACACAGCCACACACACACACACACATACCCACTGATATATACACACATACCCACTGATATACACACAGATACACACACAGAGTTGAAAGACTGAAACATACTGGGTGTCCAGTTAGGTCTAAGAATGTGACAGGATTAGGTAACGCACTGAGGGTGGTGATGTTAATTTATAAATCCAAACGCTGTCAAGCCACATTCAGTCAGTTAATTATGGATTGGAGCCATCTACTGGGATCCATTTGGCACAAGGTTATAGATAAGTAGTGTTGTACAGATGATAAAAATACTGTATTGTCCATTAACCCAAATCATGAAGGTTAGGCTCATGGCAGTGTTAGGCTAAAAAACACACAGAACTGGACCAGAGACAGCTTCAAGGTTCCCATCAGTAGAAAGTGACACAGCATCCCTCAGGAATGGTCTGTGCAGGCGTTCTGCTCATTATTCCACAACGTTCAACCCACAGACTCACAATATCTGATCAGACAGATGCCCCTGAGCCATGTTTCAAATAAATACACCCAAACCAATCTCCAAAGCTTTTTAATTAATCAGTATCAATGACATTTATATATAGAGAAAGGGGAAGCGGTAGAAGGACCGGCATAGTGATTTGGAAGTATGTTCCAAATCAATTCTGCTTTTGACAGGGAACCAGTGCAGACAGGGAGACAGTTGCTACATCCGGACACAAGAGGATTGCAGTAGTCTAGTCACGAAGTAATACATGCATGGATACTTTTTTCTTGAAGGAAAAGGACTTTTTATGATTTTGGCAATATAACTTATGACAAAAAGGATGTCTTTGAGAATTTTTAATATTTGAGTCAAATGAGAGGTGATATTTACACCAAGATCATTGACACTTAGGGCCCTATTTTAACGATCAGAAATGCAAGGAGGACAGCGCCAAACGCAAGTAGCTGTGTGGGCGGCTCTATGGCGCATTTGCTATTATAACGGCGGAAAAAAACACACTTGCGCCCGGAGCAAATGTCAAATGGGTTGGTCCAAAGGAGGTTACTCAGCCATAGGTGTGGTTTGGGCGTAATATACAATAAACCAATCAGAGCATCATCTCACATTCCCTTTAAGAGCGATGAGCGCATATTCCATAGTGGCTTGTTATTATAATGGCGGAATTACCTGGAGGAAGACCGTTAGGCCACCAGAACGTGTGTTACCAGAAACAATCATGGCAATATTTTCCCATGCTTGTTTGGAGAAATGTTTCTACTTTTCATTTCTCGTTTGTAATTTTTCAGTTACTAGCATTCGTTTTTTGGTGGCAACATATTTGAAATAAAAGTCACAAAAACATACTTTCAGATGTTTTGGGTTAACCCTCACTGAATCACTAGGTTATGTATGCATGGTAATAATATTGCACCCATCACCAGAACGCCTGCCTAGCCCCTCTCCTGGCTGTCGGGTGTTACAGGAAATTTTATGAATTCCCCAGCATGTCGGACTAGACCTGACGTAACTGCATGTATAGCCGAACTTATTGCAGACTGTGATAGGGACAGTGTGCGTCTGTCCCTAATGATATGTTCAATGATACTTGCAACACAGACAGACTCTTTCTCCCATCAGTATAGCCTCAAAAATAATGTATAGTGTGCCCATGAAAGATGCATGTGTATGTTAATAATGTAAGTATCAATGACATTTATAAATAGAGAAAGGGGAAGCGGTAGAAGGACTGGCATAGTGTATTGGAAGTATGTTGTGATGGGCCCTGGATCTTGATGCATTATTCCTAACAACAGTATGCAGCACAGCAGAATGTTTTTAGTTTAGATGGAAAGATGGAAAGGGTGTTCACTTCTCGGAAGGAGACAGGAAGATTATTCCACATGACAGGGATGTGTAAGCAGAAGGCTCTGCCTCCTATTGTGCGTTTTTATAATCTTGGAATAAAAAGAGCTGCCTGCTGGGAACGAAGAGGTCTTGGTGGGCTTACAGAGCTTTTTAATTAATCAGTATCAATGAAATAACACCATTATAAAGAGAGAGAAGAGCTCGAAGGAGAGGTATAGTGTATGGGAGGTATGTTGTGATGGGTACTGAATCTCGGTGCATTATTCCTGACTAAAGGATGCACTACAGAGGTATGTTTTTAGTTTACATTTAAAGACTTCCTGACTGTAGGATGCACTACAGATGTATATTTTTAGATATTTAAGATTACGTTTGAGTTAACCTTTAGTTAGTAAGCTGGAAAGGGAAGCTGCCTGCTGGGAATGAATGGGTCTTGGTGGGTAGTAGGGGACAATTAATTCCTTGAGGTAAGTTGGAGCAAGGCCATTTAGAGCTTTCTATGTAAGAAATCAATTCTGCTTTTGACAGGGAACCAGTGCAGACAGGGAGACAGTTGCTACATCCGGACACAAGAGGATTGCAGTAGTCTAGTCACGAAGTAATGCATGGATACTTTTTTCTTGAGGGAAAAGGACTTTTTATGATTTTGGCAATATAACTTATGACAAAAATTATGTCTTTGAGAATTTTTAATAATTGAGTCAAATGAGAGGTGATATTTACACCAAGATCATTGACACTTAGGGCCCTATTTTAACGATCAGAAACGCAAGGAGGACAGCGCCAAACGCAAGTAGCTGTGTGGGCGGCTCTATGGTGCATTTGCTATTATAACGGCGGAAAAAACACACTTGCGCCCGGCGCAAATGTCAAATGGGTTGGTCCAAAGGAGGTTACTCAGCCATAGGTGTGGTTTGGGCGTAATATACAATAAACCAATCAGAGCATCATCTCACATTCCCTTTAAGAGTGAGGAGCGCATATTCCATAGTGGCTTGTTATTATAATGGCGGAATTACCTGGAGGAAGACCGTTAGGCCACCAGAACGTGTGTTACCAGAAACAATCATGGCAATATTTTCCCATGCTTGTTTGGAGAAATGTTTCTACTTTTCATTTCTCGTTTGTATTTTTTCAGTTACTAGCATTCGTTTTTTGGTGGCAACATATTTGAAATAAAAGTCACAAAAACATACTTTCAGATGTTTTGGGTCAACCCTCACTGAATCACTAGGTTATGTATGCATGGTAATAATATTGCACCCATCAGCACATGCAGTTCAATCTCACGTCTTCTAAAGTCCTCTAATCTATCCTCATTTATGTCATTGACACATCCATGATTCATGGCAATGTTGTGTAAAACACTGGGGGGGCAGTCTATAGCGCCAAGGACGCCAGGGAACCCATACTTCACCCAGAACGCCTGCTTAGCCCCTCTCCTGGCTGTCGGGTGTTACAGGAAATGTTATGAATTCCCCAGCATGTCGGACTAGACCTGACGTAACTGTATAGCCGAACTTATTGCAGACTGTGATAGGGACAGTGTGCGTCTGTCCCTAGCTCATCTGCCAGGAGATGGCAGACATCAGAACCGCCATTACAATTAACCTGAATCATTTGGGTCAATGTGTACGATAGATGTATGGCTATTTTTAAAATATCTAGGATATGGATATCACAATGATTTCCTCATGTGGTAAATACTTTATTTTCCTTGTAATTATATATGGCTTGCCAAAAAATTGGTGTAAATCTCTCGTGTAGACGAGAGAAGTAAAGTGTAGCCTACTGTGCGGCCAAGCACGCGTCCTTAAAATAGCGTCTGAATACGCGCCACAGACTCTACACAATGCGCCTCTGACATTAGACTAGGTTTTTTCTGGTCAACGGCGCACTGTCGTTTTGAAACTGCAAAATACCACTTGCGCCTGAGAAACGCCTTCTCTGTTCCGCCCCGCCCATTTCGCCGCAAGTTAATTTCGACGCGCGCCTCTGGAGGGAAAATCCCGCTGTGCGCCGGGTGCAAGATAGGAATGATACATGCGTTGGTGATGTCATTCTCATGTTAAGTGCCTACAATTATAGCCTCAGCCTCAGTTGACAGCCATTCATGCTTTGACATCTTTCAGGCGAGCTTCTATCTTCGGTAGTTGTGTAATTTTGTCAGGTTTCATAGTATGTATAGTTAATATTATTAATAATAATAATAATAATAATAATTCATTGAATTTGTTGTGCACTCTACATTCAAGCAGATTCTCAGAGTGCTACATAGTTAAAAACAGCTCATAGCAAAAGCACAAAAAAAAAATTATACGTTTTTTAAAAAGTATGGAACGCCTTTCTGAATAAAAAGGCGTTGGCATAACAGTGGAAGGACATCCCAAGACTGCTGACGACACAGCCGAGGGGGAGCATGTAGATAATGAAGATGATGGGGCCGAGGACAGACCCTTGTGGAACACCACAGGAGACAGGGAGCTGTCTGGAATTGCATCTTCCCAGTGAGACATACTCAGTCCTGCCATACAGGTATGACTGGAACCACTTGAGTGCAGAGCCTGACAGTCCAATGGTGGTGTGGAGGCGCTCTAAGAGGATTGTGTGATCCACTGTGTCGAATGCATTAGTCAGATCCAGGAGGATGAGGAGTGAGGGTGATCCTGCATCGGCTGTCATCAGCAGATCATTCGTCACCCTGAGCAAGGCGGTTTCAGTGCTGTGGGCTGAACGAAATCCTGACTGGACATTTTCAAACAGGTTGTTGTGTTTGAGGTGGTCCTGAAGTTGAGAAGCAACTACCTTCTCTAGCACTTTGTACAGGAAGGCAAGGTTGGAGATAGGCCGGTAGTTGGCTACGACCTCCAGGTCCAGGGTGGGCTTCTTGAGAAGGGGACGGATGACAGCGACCTTGAGAGACGGTGAGACACAGCCTGACTGAAGGGAAAGGTTGACAATTTTGGTGATGAGAGGACTGGGGTGGGGAAGAGTGGGGATGTGTTACTTGAGCAGAGCAGTGAGAATGGGGTCCAGGGTACAGGTACAGGGTTTCATTTTTCTGATGATTTCCTCAACATGTTGGGTGTTATCAGCAAAGCAATGGAATGTAATGGCATGCTTCCTTATCACAGCACCTAGGGGTAGCATATATTAAAGGAAAGAGCAGGGGTCCAAGCACTGAGCATTTGGGTAGTATATAACTCACTTTCGTATGACTGGATGGTTCATAGCGGACCGGAACAAACTGAAGACAATCGCAAAGTTCAGATCCTGAGAAAGTACAGCGTTCAGCCTTTGATACCAACGCCGTGGTCAAGTCTCTGTAGTAAAATACAGTACCAGGGTTCAGTTGCAAGTGCTTCCTAGTTTGTACAGGGCATGCTGGGAGTGGGATTTTGTTCAACTGTAATGTTGATAAAGGGTTGATTTAGCTTCAGAAGATTACTGTTCTGTAATATGCGAAGTGTGTGTTCTCGTTATCTGCGTTAAATGTGTGTGTCACCGTTTGGAAGTTGACTAGTGCACGTGGATACATACAGTACGAGTGGTATAGTCAGTGGTGTGAGATAGGTCTGATGTACCATTTGCTTTACAGACTTGCAGTCAACAACCACATTCTATAACCATCAGGAAGTCAGAACTATGATATAAATTCAGTGTAGGGGCCATGGGTCTGGGCATACCTGCCAGACATCGAAGCTTATGATTGGCAGATTTTCACATATCTGTCCTAACAAACTTTTACATATTAAGTATTTCCAGACTCCAACCCCAGGAAAAGTTGATGTGATATGTGTGCTGACAGGAGCAGACTATTATAATAATAATAATAATAATGATATACTCCTTTCTCATTCTCCAGAACAGCAGCAACTGGAGGATGGAAGCTCTTCTCATATTTATGTTTTCATCTCTACAGCTTCCTCAGGATCCACTTCGCTTTCGCTTTTAGAAGAATGTTTTGTTTTTCCCTTAAGTCGGAGTTACAGAACAGTGGTTTCCAGAAAGTTCAGCTAGTGTTTTGTTCTTACAGAAGTAACACAGCACGATGCATGATTCTCAAAGGGAGAGCTGGTGATATGAACCATGATAAATAAATGCCCAGAATTCCAAATAATAATAAAAATAATGATATGTTCAATGATACTTGCAACACAGACAGACTCTTTCTCCCATCAGTATAGCCTCAAAAATAATTTATAGTGTGCCCATGAAAGATGCATGTGTATGTTAATAATGTAGGTGTGAGAAACATGAAGCACTAATGCCCACTGCAGGGTTCGGGTTATGGAGGCATATCTCTCCTCTCTCCCATCAGCCCTGGAGCCCTCACAGTTGACTCCGAACACACACATCCGCGCAGAGAGGCTGCAGACAGACTCACACATCCGCACAGAGAGGCTGCAGACAGACTCACACATACCTGTTTTATCCGCACAGAGAGGCTGCAGACAGACTCACACATCCCTGTTTTATCCGCACAGAGAGGCTGAAGACAGACTCACACATCCCTGTTTTATCCGCACAGAGAGGATGCAGACAGACTCACACATCCCTGTTTTATCGGCACAGAGAGGCTGAAGACAGACTCACATATTTGCACAGTGAGGCTGCAGACAGACTCACACATCTGCACAGAGAGGCTGCAGAGACACTCACACATCTGCACAGAGAGGCAGCAGACATATTTGCACATCTGCCTGAGAGGCTGCAGACAGACTCACACATCTGCACAGAGAGGCAGCAGACATATTTGCACATCTGCCGGAGAGACTGCAGACAGACTCACACATACCTGTTTTATCCGCACAGAGAGGCTGCAGACAGACTCACACATCTGCACAGAGAGGCTGCAGACATATTTGCACATCTGCACAGAGAGGCTGCAGACAGACTCACACATCCACACAAAGAGGCTGCAGACAGACTTGCACATCTGCACAGAGAGGCTGCAAACATATTTGCACATCTGCCGGAGAGGCTGCAGACATACTTGCACATCTGCACAGAGAGGCTGCAGACAGACTTGCACATCGGCACAGAGAGGATGCAGACAGACTTGCACATCCGCTAGCAGATTCCACACATCCTCCCAGCAGGGGCACTGGTCCTAAATCACTCTTCCTTAATTGGATTGTATTTGAAAGTGTTTTATGCAGCAGTGCAGGTCATTTGGACATGGAACCAGCTGGGAAATTCATATAGATGGGATGGGAGGAACTCATGTGGTTAGTCAGGTCTTTCTATATTGTATATGGATGCAATAAATTGATTCACTTTCCCACAAATAACTGATTTTTTAGATGGTTTTCAAGTCTGACCTATATTGCTACACATACATGTATAAGTGCTTAATGACTCCCCCAAGTTCTGGCATGTTTCTAGCCATGGCTAAGCAGTAAATGAGCAGAAGGGCCCACCAGGAAACACTTGAACTAAACCCCCTCCAGTGGTTCGTTACACCCTCACACACGCACGCGCACGCGCACACGCACACACACACGCACACGCACACGCACACGCACACACACACGCACACGCACACGCACAGACACAGACACAGACACAGATGCAGACACAGACACACACACACACACAAACACACACACAAGCACACACACACACACACACACACACACACACACACACACACACGCACACACACACACACACAGACGAGGAAGCTGCCTCTGGCTGTGTTTCACTCTGTAATGTATGTGGTTTAAACAAGCATTATGCTTGGGGAAATCGGAATAGGAAATGTGAGCATGTGAAAATGGACACAAAACTGGACAGAAGACTCCGCAGAAAGCTGGGAGAGTGAGAGTGTGTGATGTGTGATGTGTGTGTGTGTGTGTGTGTGTGTGTGTGTGTGTGTGTGTGTGTGTGTGTGTGTGTGTGCTGGTATCTTTCCGTGATGAGGGAGCACAGCCCCCCATCACCACCGTTTGTTTTCTCCTGTGACACTTTCAATTCCCCCGGGAATGAGGCTGTCGATAAAGCCCATTAGAACACACTAGGGGACAGGAGGCTGCACAGAGCCACCACACGCACTGCACACGCACATACAAAATACACACACAAACACACACAAGCACAGACCACATGCACTCACGCACTCACGCACACACGTACACACTCTCACACACACACACACACACACACACACACACATTGTGCCTCTCCACGGTGGAAAATGTCACAGCAGTCACATTATTGTTATCAGTGAAGTTTTGTGTGTATGAGAGAGAGAGAGAGGGTGGGATGAGGCAGAAAAAGTACCTTTCATGTGTGTGTGCCTTTTTTGTGTCTGTGTGTATATGAGTGACATACAGACAGACAGGAAGAGAAAGGAGGGGGGGGGGGATAATAAGCATGAGCCAACAGATGGAAATCTGCGTCCATCATTCTGCAATGAGACTGTCAATCTGGCCACCGCTTTCAGACTGGCCATGGTTGGAGAGCACTGGCCATTCAGGTGTGTGTGTGTGAATGTGTGTGAGTGTCTCTCTGTGTATCTGAGCGTCTGTTGCACAGTGTGTGTGTGTGTGTGTGTTCTGGAATAAAAGTCTTCTGGGAAATGGATGTGTGCTTCTTTTAGGATGGTGGGTGGTGGGGGGGGGGGGGGGCAGCTGCCAAGTTTTGTAGACGTATCTGTATGTGTAAGTATGTGCATGTCTGAGACTGCTTGTGTGTGCGTTTGTATGTGATTGTGTGTACATGTGTATATTGTGTGTGAAGGTGTGTTCAGGCATCTGTGGGTGTTGAGAGGTTCCTCAGGCCTCTATGGAGGTGAGTCATGCATTGTCTGTCTGTGCAGCAACAGCAGCAGCTGGGTGATGATGAGACAGACTCCTTTGAGTCTCAGCACACAGAGACTCTTCAGAACTCGTATGCGCACTCACGCACACATTGGGCACGGAACACAGATACTCACACTTAACACAGAGGGCCTCACAGTAAAAACACAGAACCTTACATTAAACAGAACCTCACACTAAACACAACCTCGCACTAAAACACAAACTCTTACACTAAACACAAACTCTCAAAACACAGAGCCTCAGACTAAACACAGAGACTCGCAACAAACACTGAACCTCACATTAAACTAAACCACACTCTAAACACAGAGGGCCTCCCTCTAAATAGAACCTCACACTAAACACAGAGGGCCTCACTCTAAATAGAACCTCACACTAAACACAGAGGGCCTCACACTAAATAGAACCTCACACTAAACACAGAGGGCCTCACACTAAATAGAACCTCACACTAAACACAGAGGGCCTCACATTAAATAGAACCTCACACTAAATACAGAGGGCCTCACACTAAATAGAACCTCACACTAAACACAGAGGGCCTCACATTAAACAGAACCTCACATTAAATAGAACCTCACATTAAACAGAACCTCACATTTAACTGAACCTCACACCAAACACAGAACCTCACTCTAAACTGAACCTCACACTAAACACAGAGGGCCTCACACTAGACAGAACCTCACACTAAATAGAACCTCAAACTTAACCCAGAGGGCCTCACACTAAACTGAAACACAGGACTTCAAACCTAAGCGTCAAAACAGGAACGAAAACATCAGGCACCATGTTCATGATTTGCAACGGCTGCATGTGTGGAACACATAGTACACACAATAAACCACTGCCATGTGTGTTGTGTGTAACTGGAGGTGTCATGAATATTAAAGCAGTAAAACTCTTCAGGTGTAAAGTTTTATCTCTAAAAGCTTCAGGTTTGACCATCAGCAAATCAAATATTTCAAATCCGCCTTGCTCCTGCCCCCTGTACGCACACAGACATTCAGCCCCCCCCCCACACACACTGTACTCAGATCTCTTTTACCCCCCCCCAATATCCACACATTTTCTCTCCATTTGTCCCTCCCTCTTTCACTTTCTCTCTCTCTTTCCCTCTCACTTCCTCTCCTTCTCCCTCTCTCTTTCCTTTCCTCTCCCTCTCGCTCTCACATCTCTGTAGCTCCTGAATGATCCATCAGTGTGTGCATGCGCGTGTGTCTGTGGTCTATGCTTGTATATGGGAGTGATTGATGTGTAATAACTTCTGATTGTGTGTGTGTGTGTGTGTGTGTGTGTGTGTGTGTGTGTGTGTGTGTTTGTGTCCTTACAAGGACACACGAATACCTTGGGATGTCTTTTCTAGCCTGAAATGTAAAAGAGAGAGTACAGCTTTGCACACGCACACTCTCACACACACACACACACACACACACACACACACACACACACACACACACACACACACACACACACATTCACACACACACACACACATTCACACACACACACACACACACTCACACACACACACACACACACACACACACACACACACACACACACGCACACGCACTCACACACACACAAACACACACAAACACACACACACATTCATAAATCAACAGGTTGCGAGTGCATCTGTATTGGGTGCACATGGTGCATTACAGCGCTGCCTCAGAGACAGGCGATAAAAGACTGTACTCTAGGCTTCTTGTTCCGACCACACCGGAACATGTTGCATCATACCCGCTCTTAAGTGGTAAGGCCTTCCACACACGCACACACACACACACACACAAACACAAACACACACGCACACACACACACATGCACGCACGCACGCACGCACGCACGCACGCACGCACGCACGCACGCACACACACACACACACACACACACACACACACACACTCACATCCCGCTCTGCATTCAAAACACAGAGTTCAATGGGAGGAATGGAGTGAATGGAAGCATACATCAAATCATCACAAGTGTGCAGGCTTACAGGAGTTATTAGCATGCCGTGCAGGAGCACTTCTGCTACTTCTGTGCATGGTAATGCCTTCTCCTCTCAACATGTACAAATCTCTCTCCTTCCCTCTCTCTGTGTGACTTCGGGTTTCTTCACTTGCATAATGACTCCTAATAAAATGTCTATGATGTGTGATTATTCATATAGTATCTTACTTGTCAATCAAAATAAAACACATTCAAATGCATGAGTGTGAGAGAGAGTGTGTGTGTGTGTATGTTTGACAGAGAGAAAGAGAGAGTGAGAGAGAGAGAAAGAAAATGATAGGGAGGAAGATAACTGCTTTATTGGGTCACAGATAGCATACAGCCCTGGGCTCTTCTCTGTGTATTTCGTTCAGGTGTTTGTGCCAAATGATGCTCCTTACAGAAAATAAAATCTCTACCTTAGGAAGGATATCGTGTAATTGGCTGGTTGACTGTTGCCGTGGTTACCATTGTCCAAAGTTCTAATGGAGAACAAAGGTTGTATCGACCTCCACCGTCACTTTGCTGCCCATTATGGACTTCTGTGTCAGAGCAATTTTCTCTCTGGGAAAATAACATGGGGATGATAATAATGTCACTTATCAAACTCTTAAAAGTGCGCTTACAAAGAGTTGATCTCCGGACCTGTAGCTGCTTTGAAATAGCTCCAAGTGACCTTCCTGATGAGTCATGAGATTGGCTTTTTTCAGATCTGCCTTGAGTTCCTAGACTTAATTATTCGTATTAATTATATTTAGAAGTATTAAGTCTAATGTGTGTTTCAAACGAGCCTGATTTAAACCGGGTCACAAAGCTCACCAGCTGTAGTCAATAATAAGCACTCACAAGAAGGGGAAAGGCCACAGCACCAAAAATGACAATTCAAGTTGCTGTGTGCATTTTTGGTCCCATTCTCAGAGGACCTCTAATACATTTTTAATAAGAAACCAAAGATCATGAAGGATTTTTGTAAGAAAGATTAATGTGTACCAATAATTCTGTCACATAAAAATAAAAAGTGTGTGTAAACCTTTGACCAACACTACATATATGAAATATAAAATATGAAATAAGAATAAACTACACTATACATTTGTGCCCTCCTATTTGTCTTGTATTCAGTGAGCAGCTACAGTATGTCTCCTACACACACACACACACACACACACACACACACACACACACACACACACACACACACACACACACACACACACATAAATGCTTTCTATGCCACGTTCTCTTCTGTCACATCTTGCTGCGTCTCTGTTATCGGGGTGAGATTCTGGAATAACGGCTGATTTGTGAGAGGCAGAGAACGCAGCGTGCCTGATATCAAACAGCAATGGCAGAAATCATCCAGGCACAAAATTACACTGTCACACACCTGCTCACCGACCGGTCCAGACCGGCTCCCCATCATCATAGCGGTGTCTCAGAGCCAAGTGGATGCACTCCAAACCACGGTCCAGTCTGGCTCTGATCGGTTTCAGTGCCGGCCCAAACCCAGCAGCACTCTGTGAGCCCAAACCCAGCAGCATTCTGTCTGCCTGGGCTGCTGAATGGAGGACAGAAGCACGTCTCCAACCAGTTCCTATAATTACACATCAGCGCGCAGCATTAAGCGTCGGTCTGGCCCAGGCCCTGGTCAGGCCGACCCGGCCCGTGATCAGCTTCTGTCTGTGCGCCCAGTGCAGGACAGCACGTCTCCGCCCCCCCACCTCAAGTGTGCAGCCTGCCTCTGGCTCTGTGCCATGCCAGTGTGTGATGCCCCATGCCAGCGTGTGATTTGTTCCATCTTTTACAGCTGCTCACACCTGTGGGCTGCACCTGGGACTCCGTTACTAGCAGATCCGCGAGGAAAGCAGAAGCCTGCTGGTGTAAATGTGGAAGTAAAGGAGAAGGGTGATGAAACACCTGATTCCTCACACTGGTCCCAGCTAATTCACTATGCAGAGTATCCACCTGCCTCTCCTCCTTTCCTCTTCTGCAATGCTTTTTGGCTCATAGTGAGGCTCACGCCTCTCTTCCTACTCTGCAGGGGAGACATGGGGAGTGTGCTCACGCTTGCTGCACAAGCACTGTCCTGTTCTGCATATGACACCCAGCTTCCCGGCCAGTGACCTTGCCAGATGTGCATGTATGTCTGCTACTCCTGCAGGTGTGGAAGCTGAACTGGTTTAAAACGGTTACAGGTGTTGTACAGGTGCCAGGTATATGCTGACCATATGATAGAACATGTGTTAACCTAGTCCTACGGTTTGAACCATTCAAACACTGCACCAAGAGAGTGACGGAAAGAGAGAGAGAGGTAGAGAGAGGGGGAGAGAGACAGGGAGAGTGGGAGGGAGAGTGGGAGGGATAGGGAGAGAGTTATTTGCTGTATGCCAGCACACAAAGGCCAGTAATCAAGTGGGACTACAGCATGTTGGTGTTGAGCAGGTGTGATTATGATGATCACACACCTGGTGGTTAAAAGCCTGTCGGACAAAACTACTTCATCCTTTGCTTTTCATTGAAAACACAACACTTTGCTTTTCATTATAGCTCACCCCCCACCACCAC
>NC_137927.1:6639782-6684782 GCF_963457725.1 Sprattus sprattus | reverse complement strand
TTGCAGTGTACACTTCACCAGACACAGTTTCACTCACAACACACACATAAACTTCCACTCACTACACACACGCATACACTTCCATTCACACCCTTCACCAGACACACTTTATTTCACACACATACTTCAATGGACACACCCAACTGACTAAATTAAATCAAATAAATAAATAAATCAAAACTGCAGGACTATCCAGAGGGACACTGCCTATTGGAATGTGTTGGAGGGAATTGCAATCCATTCTGAAGAGTGATATTTTGTGAAATAATTGCATTTGTGCTTCATGAATTAAAGAACAGCCATGCAAAATCTAATTTGTAATTCACTTAACTGTCCAAGCATGAAATCCATTTTTCCCCCTCATTTTTGACACAAGTTTTTTTTTTCTGCCCTAAATCAATTTGGGTAATGCAGCAGGTCTTCACTTTATCATGTCATGTTGAATTAAAGTGAAATGCTGTTCTAGATGGGCTGTGGATTTCTAGAATAACTGGCGAGGTTGTAGATAATGTGAGAATGTTCTAGATAACAAGGGAAGGTTCTGACCTAGTCTCACTGTCACTGGTCCAATCAGTATATACAAAATCATATTGTGAATCTGTAACCGACTTTTTGTGCTTTCTGTTTATCATCCTGCCATTGTCTGTTCAACTGACTACAACCAATCAGGTCCTGATCTGACACAGAGCCAACTGACCCCATATCTGACTGATATGGATGATGTGAATCTGTATCTGACTGATATGGATGATGTGAATCTGTATCTGACTGATATGGATGATGTGAATCTGTAACTGACTGATATGGATGATGTGAATCTGTAACTGACTGATATGGATGATGTGAATCTGTATCTGACTGATATGGATGATGTGAATCTGTATCTGACTGATATGGATGATGTGAATCTGTAACTGACTGATATGGATGATGTGAATCTGTAACTGACTGATATTGATGATGTGAATCTGTATCTGACTGATATTGATGATGTGAATCTGTATCTGACTGATATGGATGATGTGAATCTGTAACTGACTGATATGGATGATGTGAATCTGTAACTGACTGATATGGATGATGTGAATCTGTATCTGACTGATATGGATGATGTGAATCTGTAACTGACTGATATTGATGATGTGAATCTGTAACTGACTGATATGGATGATGTGAATCTGTAACTGACTGATATTGATGATGTGAATCTGTATCTGACTGATATTGATGATGTGAATCTGTATCTGACTGATATTGATGATGTGAATCTGTATCTGACTGATATTGATGATGTGAATCTGTATCTGACTGATATGGATGATGTGAATCTGTATCTGACTGCTTGTTTCCCGCTAGCTGTGCAGTCTGACTGTCCTGATGTCATTACCAGCTATGTGGTTAAATGAGTGTGTCTTCTCCTATGAAAAAATATGAGGCGCTTAACTGAAGGTGGCGGTATGTGAAATGGCACGCCTGCAGTCAGGGTTTCGCATCACCACAGACTGTGTGTCTATGAGAAGTCCAGAGTTAATGACATCAGCTTAGCGAGTGAGAGTGGAGTGAGTGTTGTGCTGTATCCTTCATCTTCGCCAGACATCAGTCGAAGCGGCAGAAATCTGGGCTCTGAGACACAATTAGTTTATTGCAGGTTTCTTGAAAAGAAAAATAAGTTTTCCAGTCAGTCAGTCAGTCAGTCAGTCAGTCAGTCAGACGGTGCAGCCTGCGCCGGCCCTGGGCCTTAGCTGTTTAAGACGGCACCTTACCAGCCTTTGATTTCTCAGGCTTTGAGGCTTTCATCAAAGTGCTCGGGCATATCAGAGGCCTTCCACGTTCCCTGATATCAGGGCGAAAACAGAGATAGAAAAGCCCTCACCCCGAGCTCTGTCATGAGATAAAAGATCCTAGATCACTTGTGTGCTCTGCCTCAGCTGCCATTCAGGCCATTTTTCCAATCTTTTTGTGGCCAAAGTTGAGGTAAAGTTTTACACATGGTCAATGATGTTCAGCTCAGTTTGGATCTGTCTGGTTCTGTGATCAGTATTCTGTAAGGCAACAGAGCCCAGTCAATATTTACCACAAAAACTCAAAAGCCTGTTTCAGCTTTGTCATTGAGAATACTTTTTGCAAACTGATGTGAAAATAAAATCAATTGAATCTGTCTTAAAAATAACAAAATGCGGAAAACTTCAGGTCAAGTGTCAGTAAACTGCACATTGTGCACAATCAAGCCATGATACTAAGAATCAGTGAATATGCATTATTAAGCCATGACACCACTATGAATCAGTGAATATCTGCATTATTAAGCCATGACACCACTATGAATCAGTGAATATCTGCATTATTAAGCCATGACACCACTATGAATCAGTGAATATCTGCATTATTAAGCCATGACACCACTATGAATCAGTGAATATCTGCATTATTAAGCCATGACACCACTATGAATCAGTGAATATCTGCATCATTAAGCCATGACACCACTATGAATCAGTGAATATCTGCATTATTAAGCCATGACACCACTATGAATCAGTGAATATCTGCATCATTAAGCCATGACACCACTATGAATCAGTGAATATCTGCATTATTAAGCCATGACACCACTATGAATCAGTGAATATCTGCATTATTAAGCCATGACACCACTATGAATCAGTGAATATCTGCATCATTAAGCCATGACACCACTATGAATCAGTGAATATCTGCATTATTAAGCCATGACACCACTATGAATCAGTGAATATCTGCATCATTAAGCCATGACACCACTATGAATCAGTGAATATCTGCATTATTAAGCCATGACACCACTATGAATCAGTGAATATCTGCATTATTAAGCCATGACACCACTATGAATCAGTGAATATCTGCATTATTAAGCCATGACACCACTATGAATCAGTGAATATCTGCATCATTAAGCCATGACACCACTATGAATCAGTGAATATCTGCATTATTAAGCCATGACACCACTATGAATCAGTGAATATCTGCATCATTAAGCCATGACACCACTATGAATCAGTGAATATCTGCATTATTAAGCCATGACACCACTATGAATCAGTGAATATCTGCATTATTAAGCCATGACACCACTATGAATCAGTGAATATCTGCATCATTAAGCCATGACACCACTATGAATCAGTGAATATCTGCATTATTAAGCCATGACACCACTATGAATCAGTGAATATCTGCATCATTAAGCCATGACACCACTATGAATCAGTGAATATCTGCATTATTAAGCCATGACACCACTATGAATCAGTGAATATCTGCATTATTAAGCCATGACACCACTATGAATCAGTGAATATCTGCATTATTAAGCCATGACACCACTATGAATCAGTGAATATCTGCATTATTAAGCCATGACACCACTATGAATCAGTGAATATCTGCATCATTAAGCCATGACACCACTATGAATCAGTGAATATCTGCATCATTAAGCCATGACACCACTATGAATCAGTGAATATCTGCATCATTAAGCCATGACACCACTATGAATCAGTGAATATCTGCATTATTAAGCCATGACACCACTATGAATCAGTGAATATCTGCATCATTAAGCCATGGCACTATCAGTGAATACCGCCATGCCCTGGGCACAGTTGGGTGACCATGCAGAGGAGACTGCCATGGTCCAGGCGTTGTATGGAACAATCCTGTCCCTGGCGAATCACAGCTGGAAATACCACAGGGAAGGGTTCTCTGCATGCTGACTACCTGGCAGCGGAAACTACTGGATGGATTTCCGCAAGAGGGTCTTAGTCTCAGTGTTGGGGAGCAAAAGCTCTCACGTTATTGCTGCTTTTTTTTGCACTAAAGCAACATCGCCGGCCTTCCTTTCTATTCAACATCTCATAAACATAAACACTCTGTACCATTCCCATGGTATGTGACATCAAGGAAAATCTCTTATAACAGCCTGATATATAAGATTATACAGAACATGTTTTAAGTAAGGTTTGTGGAAATCTCTGATAAGTAGCCAGCTTTGTAAACATAATGGCGTGGTTGAAATGAAGATTTATTATCTATTTATTTATACTATCTAAAATTTGGCCAGCTGTGCCTGCTACCATCAGTCAAGTAAGGGATAATGTATAGAACGCAGGTCCTTATCGGAAAATAAGTCCCGACAGAGTGAACCGGACACCGATGCGAAGCGGAGGTGTCTTGCTTCGCCCTGAAGGGACTTATTTTCCGATAAGGACCTGCGTTCTATACATTATCCCGCTTATTATACGGTTACTTGCCACAACAAAACAAATACACTTAACACACTGTGTCTTTTTACAATGTATTTGTTACTATACGCAGTGGCGGTCCGTGCATTTCACGACTAGGCCTTCAGCGATGTCCTACACGATGTTAAACTGTGTGAATCCACCTCCTAATACCACCATTATGATGACGCCATGGCTCTCGAACCATTATATTTATACAGAAAGGCAGTATAAGTGAGCATTGCATCACCTTAACACTCTAAGGTCCAAGGCCTTTTAGACTTTTCTAAGTTGTCTGACATGCCTTGATGTTTTTGTACATTTTGCTTAACTTAAAACATTGATGCACAAACGGAATATATGATTCTATTCTAGACGACCTCAGCAATAATATCATGTAAGTAAAAGGAATGTAGTAAAAAAAAATTTAATTTAAATCAAATGTAAACATACCCTTGGAAAATCCTTGTTTCAGAGGTGCTCAGACTTTGTACATAAGCACATTGTAAAGATTTATTCACAAGACTTTTTATTTCTGAGCCTTGTAAACATAGGTGTTGGCTAAACACATGTTAGTTTAGCATTCAGAAAGTATGTCTTGTTTCACTACCACATATTTATAATTTCAGAGTGTCCTGTACCATTCCTAAATCTGTGCCCCTACAAATGCATATTGATGAGTTGGTGTGAACAAACCTGTGACACCTCTCGCAAAGACAAAGGCCATATCCTAATGGCCCTAGAATGTCTTTGTGGCCTAAACCCCCTGGAGTGAATCTTGCCACATCATGACCCAATGGAGATCACTGAATCACCATCTCCTTATCATATGAATGACTGTCATTTGCTAATGGGTGGGTCCTTAGCAGCAGAAACCCCACTCAGATACTAGAAAGTGCAACACATCAGTTCTATTCCCCTGACAAAGTGCTTATTTATTTTAACATTTTGAACTGTATATATTATAAAAGAAAAGGGTTCAATGTTTCCGTGGTTGTTCTTTTTATGTCTCTAAGACGAAAACTCGCGGAGCTTTACATTTTTTTTGACAAAAAAATAAAAATATCCCGTACGAGGGATATAGACCTTAGACAGTTAACATAGTCGAGTACAACAGACTTTATTAATATTTCCGGAGCATTTAAAATCAATACACCCGTATTAACAATACATTAAGAGTAGTAAACTCTCAGTTACGATCGCTTGGATATTACTGTCACAACTTTAAAATAAAAGGCGATTTTCAGGGATTAGTCTACAAAGTTTTATTAAGTCCACCGAAAGTAGCCGTGAGCTGTAACAAGTTTGTCCACTAAACATCGCATTGTCCCACCTGCAAAGCAGTTTCATTAAACTTCCCATCCTCACGATATCCAGTTTTTCTTGAAAGTTCCGTCTTGAAAATGGCGTTGTAATTGTATCAAAAACTGGAATTATCAAGTTGGTGTAAACTAGTTTATTTGAGTTGGTTAATGTTATTATATTTAGTCTTACCAATTGAAACAACTAGCATAATAAGCATTGAAACCGATGTACGTCGTTTTCGCATTAGCCAGCTAAACTGAGCACTGAAGCACTGCACCGGTCTGCCTCAGTGTCCAATCAAAGGACGTTTACGTGTCACGTTCAACGCGAGGAAATAAATCTTCCGGGCCTTCTAGAAGGCCCAGTGTCGCCAACTCGAAATCTGATTGGTTGTCACAACTGTCTGTTTCAGTTCATTCAACTTAAATGAACTGAAACAGCCAGTTGTGATAACCAATCAGATGTACACGGGCCTTCAATGTGAATTCTGAAGGCCTCAGGGAAGATTTCTGTTCTCGGGGAAGATTCCTCGGAGCGTAGCAACACATGATAGCTGAAATATGATTGGATGAAAGCTCTAACATAAATTAACAACGCTGGAAGCTATGAAATGAAGATAATGGACTATGGGGAATAATTTAATACATAATTATGAAAAGAAAATATTAAAATTAAATTTATTTTATTACATTTATTTTCTGATGATGTTTAGGCCAGCAGAGAAGGCCTTGAAGGCCCTGACGGACCACCACTGACTATACGTAGTGTTAAAAAGCAGAGACCGTCCGCTGAATCTCCATTGATAAGTTAGTGTCCGGAATACTTGCGGAATGATACGAAAGACCTATATCAGAAGCACAAAACCCGTTGCCATTGACAGCACAGCGGTCATTATATGCAGGTCATTATATAAAAATAAGTACCTGCGAACGTTGGGGATGGCCCATTCAAATCAACGGGGCTTTTTGGAACGTTCTGAAGAGCCGTATAATAACTCTATTTATTATACGGCTCTTCAGAACGTTCCAAAAAGCCCCGTTGATTTATCATTGGAGTCTTCGGCACACTATTTCTCTGCTTTTTAACACTACGTATAGTAACAAATACATTGTAAAAAGACACACTGTGTTAAGTGTATTTGTTTTTTTGTTTTGTTGGGGCAAGTAACCATATAATATGCGGGATAATGTATAGAACGCAGGTCCTTATCGGAAAATAAGTCCCTTCAGGGCGAAGCAAGACACCTCCGGTTCGCGTCGGTGTCCGGTTCACCCTGTCGGGACTTATTTTCCGATAAGGACCTGCGTTCTATACATTATCCCTTACATAGTGTACGGTGGGCAGAGCGAGTGACATCACAATAAGTAAGTGTTCCACCATTCATTTCAATGGGGAAAAAAGAGGGATGAAAAATGACAATAACAAAAGAACGACAGGGGGCATTGCATCACAAGAGCAATATTGTGTGATTGAGCAATCACACGAATGATCCCAGAGACCTTAAACTGCTCAAGTGAGGGTCATTTCACTGGTGTGTGTGTCTTAATGACTCTTATCTTTATCTCTGGAGGAGGCTTCCTACTGTCGCCCACTGCCTCAGAGATACTCCCATTTACTGTTTGTGGAGACGGTTCATTTTTACAGGAGAACAAAAGGTCTCAGGAATCAAATGCTGGAATACACTGCTTTAGGCAAGAGCTCAAGGACGGTATGTTTGGAGAAACAGTAGATCTAGTACACAAAAGGCTTTTGTTAGCATGACACAAAGCATCTACGTTTGCACGTAAGAATTGAAACAGGTGTGATTGAAACAGGTGTGCAACCTCATAATCACAACACTGTGTGTTAGAGATACACAGATTGGTTCTGACATCGTCCAACTCCAAATATAAGTATCATCCACCTACCACCCACCAGAACAAACTATTTATTCTGACTTAGAGTCTGACACCCGATCACACATTACCATTGTTTCTCAGTGGGATATATGCAAGCATGATGATATGGTAACATATAAGGTAACACTGAAGTAGCCTAGACTGGTTTTAAGTTAAACTTTACTTTTTTGGTAGAATGATACATTTTTCCACAATAGCCTGAACACAGGCTGACATCTTTAATCCTTTCCCAGATAATTCTGAATGTCACTAAAACTTCCCACTAAAAAGCAATCCAGAATACTAACATTCAAAATGAGAACTAATACTTTTGTAACTAATTCTTATTTATTAATACTGACGTTCCAAGATCACCTGGACAAATCCTATGCCATTGACGATATGAAATGGGCGCCTATCCAGGCAACACAAGTCCATACATTCACAAACACTGAACTTTGCCGCCCTCCCTTTTGTTCTTTACTTTTTTTTTTTTTTTTCTCTCAGATCTTTTTAGCCTGGCCAAGACAAAGGGACCCCACAATTGGTCTCTAGTCGAGAGTCTAGTCTGCTCGTTCGTGCCCGACAAAAAATACAGCTTAAAATATGTTCACATTTCAGAAAATGTAAGTCATATTTTCCTCATTAAGGAAATACTATTTCACCCACCCACAGCCAATCCACTATTAATGTGAATGTTCATTTTTAAACCTCGACCCACCCGCTACGCAGATTAACCATGGTGCCCACGGATATAACTGTGATCTGCACATTACTGGTGTGCATATATGTGTGTGTGTGTACGCACAAACGTTTGCTCAAATATGCCTGCGTATGTGTGTCGTCTATACTTTGTGCCTACTTATCGGTGTGCGCATGTGTGTCCATCCTTGAACAAACTTAGAGCATCACATTTTATGATCGCCTGTAGCCCAGCTGTGTAGATGTGCTTTAATTTCATCTCCTGCTCGCTCGTTCCTCTCTCTCCACTCGCTCCCACTCATTACCTCTGCAAATGCGTCCTCCCCGTCATAATTAGAACAGCGTGGTGGATCAGCCGTGTGAAGAAGCCAATTGAAAATTGGAAAAAGCTGTCAGAGGACACCCTCCCTGCAGACTGCCTGAGCTCAAGGCTGAGTGCAGGCAGCTGAAGTGAGAGGAGAGGGGTGCACAGATGCCACTGTGAACTCCAACTACCCTGCTTCCGATCCAATACTGCTCTGCACCCACTCTTCAAGCTCTTATCAATGCTGCGGATGAATTAATACCTCATCCGATGCATAATGCTTAGACACACATGTTTATTTCTCCTGTATGTGTGTTTGTGTGTGTGTGTGTGTGTGTGTGTGTGTGTGTGTGTGTGTGTGTGTGTGTGTGTGTTTGTGTGTGTGGGTGTGTGGGTGTGTGTGTGTGTGTGGGTGTGTGTGGGTGTTTGTGTGTGTGTGTGTGTGTTTTTGTGTGTGTGTGTGTGTGTGTGTGTGTGTGTGTGTGTGTGTGTGTGTGTGTGCTGGCTGAGTAGTGTCTGGTTCAGCTGTGAGTCTACATGGTGATGGTGATGATATTGATGATGAAGACTAGAAGGTTACACTGAAAGTCTACACACCCTCTGGGACCCCAGCAGTGTCAGTGTCACTTCCCTGTGCTGGGTTAGTGTGTGTGTGTATGCGTGTGTGTGTGTGTGTGTGTGACTGCATCTGTGTGTATGGTGTGTAGGTGTGTGTGGCTGGGTCAGAGTGTATGATGCTGGAGTGATGGTGTGTGTGTTCTGGGATCGTGTGCAAGGGATGGTGGGGTTTGTTGTACTGTGGCTGAATGAAAGAGTATGCAATGGCACTGTGTGTGGGGCTGGATCAGTGGGTGCGTGATGGTGGGGTTTGGTGGTGTGTGTCGTGGTAATGAGCAGATGTCTGTCTGGGGTCTGTTTGTAGCAATCTGCTGTCTCTGTAGACAACACACATACAGACACAAACACACACACACACACACACACACACACACACACACACTCGTCACTCTTCTACTTGAGATAAACTGAGATGAGATAAACTTTTTGAGAACAAGTGTTTTCACTTGTAAGCCTTTACACAAGGCTGTTACATTGTTAATACATTGTCATAGTGCCATAGTACAGTGTAATAGAATAATTAAAAATGTGTTTATTAATGTAATTAAGACGTTTCTGCACAAAGTAATTGCAATTCATTTGTAATTATTGTGTTATTAAAACTTGTTTCATGTATCACACAGTATCGGTTAGCTCTTTAGCTGTTGCCCTTTATTTCCCAGGACTTCACACAATATTTAATGATATAGTTGCATTTTATCAACCCATCTGGGTAACACTTTATAATAACTACACACAAATCATCATTTATTAAGCATTTGTTACCTATTAAATAATGGTTTGTTCACCATTAGCATAACATATCATTAGTAAAGCATTTCTTCACACAGTTATAAATGGTTTGTTCATATTAAATAAGCCTTCTAAAAAACTATTAGATAATGGTTTGTTCACCATTAGTTATTTTTTGTTCATACATAATGTATCATTCGTAAAGCATTTGTTCACACAGTTATAAATGGTTTGTTCATAGTAAATGAGCCTTCTAAAAACAATGCTTGTAACTACATAAATTAGACTTAATTAATACCAAAATAACCATTTATAAATTAGATCATGTTCCCATTATAAACCAGTTGCAATCTATTACTAAATGCTTTATTCATTATTTGTAAAGCATTGCTTCTATGTTAATTCTCATCAATAAAGCATTTGGACACACACTCATTAATGGCTTGATCATAGTTAGTAAAGCTGTCCAAAATTACGGTAAGTCATTTTACCATTATTATCTAGGTACTTAGGAATGTATAAGGCCGGTTAAAACCTGGAAGTTGATAATTAACAGACTATCTAGACCTACATTTGTTCATGCCTTAAATAAAATGTTATGATTAAGAAAAAGGCCTCAACTAATAGCTTGGGTGTTAATACATATGTTACAAATACTTACCAATTAGGTTATCCATGATTAATTCAGGAGTTACTGCTGGTTAGTAAAGTATATTATTTGAGCCCATCTAATGTGAGCACTTTCTATGCTTTACAAAGCATTTATAAATGAATTGCAAACATCACCTGGACACAAACATGTATTATTCTATTTGGACATGCCTTCAGAAATATGCCTACCGATAGTTAGTGCTACTGCATCTTTAACAAGCAGTTAACAACACTTCAATTCATGATTAACTCATGAGTTGCTACTGATTAGTTGACTACATGGTGTGAGCCCATTTAAAGTGAGGACTTGCTATGCTTTACAAAGCATTTAAAAATGAGTTGCAAACATAAACTGGAAACAAAAATGTATTATTCTATTCGGACATGCCTTCAGAAATCAGCCCATCTAAAGTGAGGACTTGCTGTGCTTTACAAGGCATTTATTAATGAGTGGCAAAAGCTAGCAGATACCAAAGAGACACAAGTAAAAGTAGTATTATTTTAAGAAAAGGGAAAGAAATGCCAAAGTGATGAAAACGTACAAATATTTATTTAAAACTAAATATTCACACAAGTTGAAAATCATCATTTAAATAATGAAACTGTTGAGTTCAAGTAATGCTTATATTGAGACATAAAAGCTTTACGCAGACATCAATAAAACATTTGGAAAGAAATTATGAGATTCGGACTGGAAAGGCTTTTCGTATATCCTTGAACAACCGTCCAAGTGGCCCATCATCAGGGTGACCGGAGCCAAAAAGTCAATAATTTTATCCGGATCACGGCACCATTGTAACAAGTCCTGCATTGCGTTCTGTGTGAGTGTTTGCTGGGCAGTGCTTTGTTCCAGCGAAGTGGAGCTCCATACACTGAACACATTAACATACAACGAGACAGTCTGTAACATGCAGTCGTCAAACACAATGGATATTAGCCTGTTAGCAGAGGGAAAACGTATGCTAGACCTCATCAGAATCAGAAACAGATTTATTGTCAAGTAGGTATGCGCCTACCTGAAATTTGCTCTGGTGCACAGGTGCATACAGTAAACATAAAAACATAAAAACACAAACATACACACACAATAAGTTCTACACATAACATAAGTACTACAGAACACAGTATGGAAACAGATGTATATATAAAAAGAGTGTATGTAAAGAAAAAAATGCAGTGCAGGTGTGCAAAAGTGAGTGTGCAATGTGCAATGTAAAGGAGTGAAATGTGAGTTAACATAACTCAGGCTTTGGGTGTGGGGGAGGGGCAATAGTCCAAGACAGGTGGGGGTCCGGGGCCTTGTTGATGAGGCCAGCTGCAGTTGGGAAAAAGCAGTTTTTGTGACGTGAGGTTTTGGTCCTAATGGACCGCAGCCTCCTGACGGAGGGGAGGACCTCGAAGAGTATGTGACCCGGGTGGGAGGGATCGGCCGCAATCTTACCTGCCCGCCTAAGGGTCCTAGAAGCAAACAGGTCCTGTAGAGATGGCAGATTGCAGCCAATCACCTTCTCAGCAGTGCGGATGATACGCTGCAGTCTGCCCTTGTCGTTGGCAGTGGCAGCAGTGTACCAGGTGGTGATGGAGGAGGAGAGGATGGACTCGATGATGCAGGTGTAGAAGTGCACCATCAATGTCTTTGGCAGGTTGAACTTCTTCAGCTGCCGCAGGAAGTACATCCTCTGTTGAGCTTTTTTGGTGAGGGAGCTGATGTTCAGCTCCCACTTGAGGTCCTGGGAGATGATGGAGCCCAGGAAACGGAAGGACTCTGCAGTGTCAACTGGGGAGTCTCTCAGGGTGATTGGGGTGGGTGGGGCTCCGTGAAGTCTACAACCATCTCCACTGTTTTCAGAGCATTTAGCTCATGGCATATGACAAACAAGATACATGCGTTAAATATCATCTCGTATGTATCACATGTTGCAGTTCACAATCTTTGAGTATATACACAGTTATGTCATCATTATACCATATCTTTGTGGGTTTATCACTTATAAATGTATGTTTAGTATAGCATACCTCTTTTCAGATCAGCAATATCAGACATCCCAACCTGCAAAAAGTCATTTCAGGGAGGTATTCCCCCCCCTAGGCCTACGTATTTCTGTTGTGGTCCTTAAAAGTTATAAAAGCATAGTATCATTCTTTAGGCTAAAGCCCTATGCAATTCTTTGTAAATTATGTTTAAATATGTAGATTACGTTTACTATCTATTATATGCTGCTAATACTATCCTATTTATTTTAACTGCTTTTATTTGTATTCCATTGCAACTTTAAACAAGTCTAAGGAGCTTGTTGTTTTCATGTAGCCCTGGCAACTACCCGGCATGAATAATATGCACATGAAATTAAACTTGATGAACTCACCTCAACATGTCTTTTACAGTCATTTAACCCACCATGGGCTATGTTGAAATAACTGTAACAGATAGTTCAGCGTACAAGACTGTCATTGTAATTTACTTTTATAAGACAGGGGTACACCTTTGTATAGTCTGTTGTAAAATGTCTTATATTTTCTTTTTTGGGGGCACTCTCCCTGTGCCATGGTGCCCCTGTTCCTAGATACACTGAACTGATTAATTCGGTTCGGGAGAAGAGATAAAAGCCCGCCCACACTGAAAATTGCTTGGTTGACTTACCGAAACAGGCCAATCAGGATGCTCATGAGGCACACACGCACACTGCCTCACACATGCACATCTGGGTCCCTCTCCCTCTCTGTCGTGGGCTTGCTACACAAAGGCTAACGCGGTTTGGAGCACGTCTGTCTCGTGTGCGCGGTCTTGCTCGCTCGCTCTAGATTCCGGGAGATTTTAAGTAATTAGCGGGCATCAGGGAGTCGTTATCAATATGCGGGAGACTCCTGGAACCTCTGGGAGACTGTCTGCAATATGCTGTCCTCGTGGTGATGTGTGCTAACATCCACTAGACAGCTAGCTAAACTCTATTATATTCTTTAAAATGAAGAATGCTTTGAATTCTTGTTGCAGTTTTATTCTTCTAACGGAATCCGCAACAATACATTCAAGAAATGGGTGAAGAGAGTGAAACTAGAAGACAAACAAAATGTTGCAATTAGCCACGTTACCTAATTCCATAAAGAAAATAAAGCACATGTAAAGCTACTGTTAACGTTTCCTAATAGCATACACAGTTTGACATTATAACTACGTTTTTGTAAACAATGAAATGAACATACTAATTAATGAACTTAGTTGAAATAAAGTACATACAACGATGCCTCTGCTGGGGAATCAACCTGTGAAGGAATCTGGCGTAATAACCGTCAACCTGCCGTCTCTTAGTGATGTGTCGTTAGTGAACGAATCCTTACAACGACTCGAGAGTAACAAGTCCTCTCAAAAAAAGATTTGTTCTTTTTCTCGTTCATGACCCCGCATCGGGACAACTGGGACTGTTGCATTGGCTAAGCCAAGGAAACAGAAATTATTTGTTGAATGCAGGTCACGTGAAAAATGATCCAAAGACCCGTATCCGAGAGACCCAGTCGGAAAAAGAACGAATCATTTCTGTTTCCTCTAGCTGACTGTACTGAGCCTATGCAGGTCACGTGGAAAAGGATCCAACGACCCATATCCGGCAGATGAACGAATCATAGATCCAAAGACACGGTTGTCAAAAGAACGAATCATTGAACGAAAGACACGTTTAGCAAAAGAACGAAACATTGAACGAAAGACCGATATCCGGCAAAAGAACGAATCATTGAACGAAAGACCCATATCCGGCAGATGAACGAATCATAGATCCAAAGACACGGTTGGCGAAAGAACGAATCATTGACCCAAAGACACGTTTGGCAAAAGAACGAAACATTGAACGAAAGACTGATATCCGGCAAAAGAACGAATCATTGAACGAAAGACCGATATCCGGCAGATGAACGAAACGTTGATCCAAAGACGGTCGGGAGCTGAACGATTAGGTCATCTGCCGGATACAAGTATTTGGATCATTTTTCACGTGATCTGCATAGGCTCAGCATGGGAGGCTAGAGAAAACCGAAATGTTTCGTTCATTTTGACTGGGTCTTCGGATACGGGGCTCTGGATATTTTTTCACGTAACCTGCATAGGCTCAGAAGAGGAAACAGAAAGGACTTATTAACCTCGTTCACTTTCGAGTGTCTATGTTTAGTAAGACGTGAATGATATTTGTTCACAAGAAATAATTACAGGTTTAGTTACCTTTTTAAAACTTTACTTACAGTTCAGTGCAGCGTAATTGTTTGCCGTGATAATTAAATGCTTATGTGATAATAAATGACCATTTCATCCAAACTTTCATAATATATTATTTGAATGCAGGAATTAGTATCTGCTGGTTTACATGTAGTAACCTCCATGAAAATATGATACGTGTTTGTAGTGGACGTATTTACGCCAGTGAATTGGCTATCAAATTTAAAAAACGCCTGCCCCCCCCCCGTTGAAATGAACGAATGACTCGAAAAAAGATTCGTTCATTTTACTGAACGAGATTCAAAGATTCGAGTCGGTAAAATGATCCGAACTTCCCATCACTACCGTCTCTTACTTACTCCCGACAATTTTCTTGCCTACTTCCTGTTCAACTCGAAAATACATCGTCAAAATAAGAGTCTGGATAAAAACGTAATTTTTACAAATTCAACAATTCAAATTAAATTCCTGGAGGCCTTTAAGACTTCAGTTTGAAGTTGCTGATCTTTAAAGAGGTATGTATGCTATACTAAACGTATTTATAAGTGATTAACCCACAAAGCTATGGTATAATAATGACATAACGGTGTATATACTCAAAAGATTGTGAACTGCAACATGTGATACACACAATGTGATATTTAATGCATGTATCTTGTTCGTCATATGCCATGAGGTCTAGCATTCGTTTTCCCTCTGCTAACAGGCTAATATCCATTGTGTTTGACGACTGCATGTTACAGACTGTCTCGTTGTATGTTAATGTGTTCAGTGCAAGGAACTCCACTTCGCTGGAACAAAGCACCAGAACTTCAGTGCGTGGCCATTTCTTGCCCAGCAAACACTCACACAGAACGCAATGCAGGACTTGTTACAATGGTGCCGTGATCCGGATAAAATGATTGACTTTTTGGCTCCGGTCACCCTGATGATGGGCCACTTGGACGGTTGTTCAAGGATATACGAAAAGCCTTTCCAGTCCGAATCACATAATTTCTTTCCAAATGTTTTATTGATGTCTGCGTAAAGCTTTTATGTCTCAATATAAGCATTACTTGAACTCAACAGTTTCATTATTTTAAGTGATGATTTTCAAATTGTGTGAATATTTAGTTTTAAATAAATATTTGTACGTTTTCATTACTTTGGCATTTCATTTACTTGTGTCTGTTTGGTATCTGCTAGCTTTTGCCACTCATTAATAAGTGCCTTGTAAAGCATAACAAGTCCTCACTTTAGATGGGCTCACACCATGTAGTCAATTTTACAGTAGTAACTCATGAGTTAAGCATGAATTGAGTAAGGCCTGAACAAATGTAGGTCTAGATAGTCTGTTAATCATCAACTTCCAGGTTTTAACCAGCCTTATACATTCCTCAGTATCTAGATAATAATGGCAAAATGACTTACCGTAATTTTGGACAGCATTACTTACTATGAACAAGCCATTAATGAGTGTGTGTACAAATGCTTTATTGATGAGAATTAACATAGGAGCAATGCTTTACAAATGATGAATAAAGCATTTAGTAATAGTTTGCAACTGGTTTATAATGGGAACATGATTTAATTTATAAATGGTTATTTTGGTATTAATTAAGTATAATTTATGTATTTACAAGCATTGTTTTTTAGAAGGCTTATTTACTATGAACAAACCATTTACAACTATATGAACAAATGCTTTACTAATGATACGTTATGTATGAACAATAAATAACTAATGGTGAACAAACCATTATCTAATAGTTTTTTAGAAGGCTTATTTACTATGAACAAACCATTTATAACTATGTGAACACATAATTTACTGATACGTTATGTATGAACAACAAATAACTAATGGTGAACAAACCATTATCTAATAGGTAACAAATGCTTAATAAATTATGAATTGTGTGTAGTTATTATAAAGTGTTACCCAGATCGGTTGTATGGGTGCAGTCATTTCTAAGTGATGAGCCCAAAATCCTGCTGTAGCAATGCAGCCTCATCTCATCCTCTCTCTCTATCTCTGTCTTTCTCTCTCTGTGTCTTTATCCCTCTATCTCTCTCTATCATCCTCTGCCCCTGCACCCTCTCTCTCTCTCTCTCTCTCTCTTTGCTCTGTGAGTCTGCCTGCTTTTAGATACAGCACACGCTCCTGCTCCTAGTCTAAGCCCTGTCATGGTACCGCTGGCAGCCTTAGTGCTGCTGCTGATAGTATCTCGTCCAGGCCTTGTGTCTTCAAATGCAGGGTGGCGTCTCTCAGAGCCGGACCCACCTCGGTGCCTGCTGCTGTCAGGGACCAGAGAGCGTGTGGGCTGGGCGGGATCCGAAACTCCACCAGCTAAAAATACACTGCTGCCGTGGCCACGCCTGGGGAAAGTGGCTTTAAATATTAAAGTGGGGCGGCTTCGGTGAGGATGCGGCAGGCTTAGTGCCTCTCACTACCCCAGAGAGGCACGCTAAGCTGTGACATTTAGGCAGGCTCAATATGAGGGATCCAGAGGATGGGAATAGCATACAGCTACAGTATTCAATAATATGCCTGCCGTCTGTGTGTGTGTGTATGTATGTGTGTGTGTGTGTGTGTGTGTGTGTGTGTGTGTTTGTGTGGATGTGTTTGTGTGAGTGTGAGTGTGAGTGTTAGTGTGAGTGTGAGTGTGAGTGTGAGTGTGAGTGTGAGTGTGAGTGTTAGTGTGAGTGTGAATGTGAGTGTGTGTGTGTGTGTGTATATGTGTGTGTGTGAGTGTGTGTGTGTGTGGACGTGGATGTGGATGTGCATGCGCATCAGTGTGTGTTTGTTTGTGTTTGTGTGTGTTTGTGTGGATGTGTGTTGTGTGAGGTGTTATGAATGTGTTTGCACGGATGGTGAGCTGTTTGGCGGGTATATGGGGGAGCCTGTTTGACCTTGAGATCATGGAGCTTGCTATGGCTCCCCTCACTGTGACTGGGAGAAATAGCCAATCTGCTTGTTCTATTACAGCGAAATTGCTTTTCACATATGTACTTGAGCTCAAACTACTCTTGAACCTTCTTTTTCACTCAAAATACTCTTTTTGTCAGATGCAATCGCTTGCACAGAAACAACAGCTTCATTCTTGCAAATGGATAAACAAACCTCTTTAAAACACCTGCTACTTCCCCCTCCTCTGCTTGCCAAGTGCTAGCATGCCAGTGTTTGTGATGGAGAAGACATAATTAAAAAACAGACTCAAGCTTTGCAGCTCAGGTGAAGAGGAACGTGTCACTCAAACACACTCATGGTGTTCAAAATGGCATCTGAGAAAAACAACACATTACTCAAAAGTAAAGTCCTTCTATCCATTAAGAAAAGACAAGAGAGAGACACATTAATGGTTGGTATAGGTCCTGCTGATTACTTACTGATTACCTTCCTTAAGACTGTAAAAAGAGCTAGTGTCTCTCAGGTTCTGATACAATGTTGACCATTATTTTATTGCTCCTGCTACTTGCTTTTATTGATTTCATGTAAAGCACTTTGAATTGCAACTCGAAATGTGCTATATAAATAAAGTCTTACTTACTTACTTACTTACTTACTTAAAATATACAGTTAACTTGGTAGATGTCATGAAAGAGAATATTTTAATATGCTGCCATTGTGCTAATCGTAGTAGTCCTTCAAGTGGTTAGTGGTGTATGTTTTGCTACATGGGAATGCAGAAGCATTCACTCCCTCTTTCTCTGTCTCCCCCTCTCCCTCTCTCTCTCTCTGTCTGTACACAAACTTGGGGGATATGTGTGTGTGTGTGCATGTCTGCTTGAGCATACTAGTCTTTGAACCTTTAAACATTTGTCTAAGGGTGTTTATTAGTGTGCTTGCCCGAAGGGAAGCACAGTATTGTTCTTCATAAGTTTTCTTTATTTTTTCTCCCCGTTTTTCTTGCAGCTAACTACTCCTCGCCCGTTTGAGATAGAGACGCCGTTCAAACATCGAAACGTCCGGCCTGATCCGGTGCAACCTGCTATATCTTTTCGTGGCGGTACTCCTTGTCACTCCTTTTTTATTCCTCTTTTTTCATCCCCTTTTCCCCCCATAGACTTGCATGGCAGAACTGTGGGGCATTATGACATCATAATAGGCTCATTAAACTGGCTTGCACCTGTGCTTCACTGCGCCAAGGAACCTATTCTCTCTGTTCCTCTCCATTCAACTGTATAACTAGGAATATTAACAGACACCTTCCATACCAGGGCTCTACAGTGCGAGTATTTCACGTGATAGGTAGGTACGTGCGAACTTGAAAAACTTGTATTCCCACTACCGTAACGTTAGCTATCCTAGCTGTGTTAAGCAGTGCTATCCTAGCTGTGTTAAGCAGCTGTAATATCTGAGTACAGGGCTAAAGGCAGTTTCAGCTAGCCGTAACGGGGGATCATTTTCCTTAATTCAAGTTGTGAAGTAAACCTGTGAAGTAATTCATGAATTTAGTTGTGTGAATATAGTGAGCTAAGGCTTGTATTCCTACTACGGTAACGTGAGCTATCCTAGCTGTACGGGGCTATGCAAAAGTAGCTTATACTGAAAGAATGGTTAACTTGTTAGCTCACCAGTTTATTTTGTTGCTAATGTGGTTGGAGAGGATTAAGCGTGACCGATAGCGTGAGTTAACATTAACCCGTGTCCTGGGAGTAATGATTCATGAGAGACCTTGAATCATTAGGTTAACTGAAAAACGTTTGAGGATGTACCTGGACACAGCGTAGCTGTTGTAGTGTGCTCAGTTTTCGAAAACTAGACTGAAACTAAGAAGGATAACTATGACTAAATGTGACTAAAATAGCTGCCAAAATGAACACTGAGATAGGGGACCCCTTAATCTGCAATTCATGGTTGCTAGCTCTAATCAGATGTACTAACTAGGCTTATAAGAGAAGACTAACTTTTTATGCCATCGAACACCAATAACTAGATCTTATTTGACAGACTATAAACCAATGTGATACACGTGCTCTCTAGCTATACAGTAAAAGTGTTGCTTACGTTAGATACTAGACCTACAGTCTAACTCTAACTGCATTAAGTCTAACATATAGGCCTATCTTACAATAAACTTTAAGTAAAGCTGGCTATGTAACCGCATTCATTCCAATATTGTTGCAGAGATGTTTCCTTTTACCAAGATAACAATTTCAACAATTCACTTAGCTCAGTAAGTCAGTATAACGAAACTCTGGAACTATTATGACCAAATGTAACACACTAGACCCTTTCACAATAAACAAGCAAACAAGCAAACAAAAACACAACAACAAAGATACCCTCATATGTCTAAACGTCAGTGGAGCCAAAATATAATGGTTGAGCTTGGTTGCTTGCTAAAATATATTGGAAGAAGGCCCCACTACACTGATTGAGTAGATGTAAATACATGTTAATTCATAGGCACTTGTTCTCTCTGTCATGGCCGCAACAGAGCAAGCACACTCTCGCAGTTCGTTCACGAAACGCATTCTAGTTTGTTAGTACTCTTTCTCTCTCCCTCTCTTTTTCCTTTTACTCTCACCTCCCTCGCCCACTCATCTCTTTCTCCGTGTCTCCCTCTCTCCTTTTCTCATCTCTCTCTCCCTCTCGTATCTCTCTCTCTCTCTGTCTCTCTCTCTCCCTCCCTCCCTTTCTCTCTTTCTCTCTCTTTCCCTCTCTTTATCTCTCTGTGTGTGCACAAACTTGTGTGTATGTCCCTTGACCACATAGGTAAATATAACACACATCTGTTAGACTTGGCACAGGTGATGTGGGGAGAGGGGGAGAGAGAGAGAACAAATTAGACAGTTTGGCTTTAGTGTGCATTTTGTTTAACTACTGCCTGTCATTAAAAATGGCACCAGAGTTGATAATTACTTACGAGACAGGAATGGAGGGGATGCTGGCAGAGTGAATAACGGAGAGCAGACAAAGGAGAGGAGCGGAGAGGAGGAGAGAGGAGAGAAAAGGAAAGGAAAGGAGAGGAGAGGAGGAGAGGAGATGAAGAGAAAGGAGAGGAGAGGAGCGAAGGACAGAAGGACAGAAGAAGAGAGGAGGAAAAAGGAGAGGCATCTGGCCTGGCCTTCCTCTGCTCCTCATGGGGGCCTCCTGTGTCAGAGTGAGGGATATTCCTGATGGCGGCGTAAGGATAGGGCTTGAACTCAACAGGCAGGGGGGCCTCCAGGCATCCAGACTGGGGTGTTTATGAGGTGGCCGGTGGGGAAGGGGGTGGGGGCCTGGGCGGCTGGGTGGTGAGAAGACTGGGGGTGATTTCTGACTCAATTAGTGGCTTGTCAGGTACATGTCTGAGCTGCACACAGCGATGATGAGGGATGCTGCACACATGCTGCATATATACACACACACACACACACACACACAGATAAACACACACACCCACACACACACACACACACACACACTCACACACACACACACACACACACACACACACACACACACACACACATACATACACACACACACACACATACACACACACACACACAAACACACACACATACATACATTCACACACACACACACACACATGCAAACACACATGTGCACACACATACTTATATGCACTCACACATGCTCTCTTTGGCACACACACAAACACAGACACTCACACACAGGGACACTTACACAGACATACTCTCACACACACACACACACACACACATGCATCCCCAGGGCTCATCACCATGGTGACAGTCACCTTCACCTGAAAACTGTTTGGCTAATAGACGATTTGGGAAGAGAAAGGGAGAGGCAGCTCGGCTGTGGATCACCATGGCGACCCAGTGAAACGGTGAGAAAGAAAGGAATGTATGTCTTAATCAATTTTAGAATCAGGGGATGTTTGTTGTCCTTCAGTCAAGGCATAGAATGTGGCTTGATCTGGAATGTGGAGAATGCAATTTGGTGTATGAAATTGCCCTGAGCGTCTCAGCGCATCTCTCTGACGTCTCTGTGTCTCTTTGCAGAGTGGAAGGATACAGTTCCATCTGGATTCATTTCAGTTCCCAAGCTTTCTCTAACAACGCCATTTAAGAATGATTCAAGCACCTCATTAGCATGTGTGCACAGCTCCAGAAGAATTATGAGTGATTATGAAGTGTTTCATTTTGCCTTTTGCTTTCTCCGTATGAGTTTGTTATTGCTGTCAGTGGGAGGGAAACGCTAATGATGGATGAGCCCTCAGGTGGCTGCTTGATGTCTGCATGTTTCTCTCTAGTAGTTCTTACTCAGACTTAAAGTTGTCTGATTGTGTGTGTATATATGTGTGTGAGACCCTTTGTGAACAGTATGTGTGTGTGTGTGTGTGTGTGTGATGTGTGTGTGTGTGTGTGTGTGTGTGTGTGTGTGTGTGTGTGTGTGTGTGTGTGTGTGTGTGTGTGTGTGTTCGGTGTGTGTTTGTGTGTGTGTGCTGTGTAACAGTCATGTTCCACTCAGCTTCTGTTTTTCTTTTCAAAACTGAAAATCTGGAGGTGACAGTACAGGAGGGTGTCTATGCATCACAAATGTGCAGGCCTCGCACACACATTCTATGCACATGACCTAAGCTGCCAAAGATCAAAGCAATGACTGTACATGAGAAGACATAGTTGGTTAGAACAGTACTTAAGGGTTGGTATTTTAACAGTTTTGACGCATAGCAGGTGTCCATGTAGGCGTCATAAGAGCAACCAAACTCAATTATTGTGATCAATTATTGTGATTGCTTTCTTTTCTTCATTAATTGACACAAGGTCTGGTGTATTTGCACGCACACACAGACACACACACACACACACACACATACACACACACACACACACACAGAATCTACCGACCCCCTCCAGTGCCTCTCAATTTCTCATCCTTTCTTTCTCTCCTTCCCCTATACCTCTCTCACCTTTTATTTATCTCTAACTCTGGTTATTTTCAGGAAATGGACCTCTCTGAAATAAAGAAGAGAAAGAAACATAATACCAAATGTTGTGCGATTGGGAGTAAAACACCCTATTGTGACAGTGCTTTTAGAAGCCCTTAGATGCATATTGATTCTCAATTGTTTAAACTTCCTGCCAGTGTTTGAATGTGCGTCCTTTGGTAGAATAATCCATTTTAATCTATCTCTTTTGTTTTATTGTGGTGTAATTTTGCCAAATTACTGCTCTTCAAGTTTCTTCCAAGCATTCTTTTCAAAGACTAAATGTCCTTCTTCTCACTTGACTATGTATTGCTCTCTCTCAGATACCCTCCGACAGATTAATTCATGGTATTCACCACCGCTGCCAGCTAGAATATCTTCAGGAATTTGGGTGGTTCAAGGGTTGATGCATAGTCAAAATGTCATTCATTATTAGTGTGATTGCTCTATCATACAGCATTGCAAAGCGCTATCTTATTCTACATGTTTCTTGGTGCCATTTCTGCTCCAACACTTCTTCAACTCTGACACGTCCTGATAGTGCTCTTGTTAAAATAGTTGCCAAGCCCTCTGTCGTTCATTTGTAATTTTAATTTATCATCCCTCTTTCCTTTCCACTAAAATGAATGGTGGAATGGTGGCTATTGTGACGTTGCTAGTAATTTCAATCACACTATTACGTTTAGATATCTAGCTGTTTATCAGATATAGTCTTTAGTTTCAACCCCATTATTATGCTCAGCAGCGGCTCATGACCAGAGGAATAGGTGGCTCACAGTTAAATTGAGCACAAGTTTTAGATTTTGCTACGTGCTGCACAACGTGCTGCGTTGCTTGACAGAATGCTATGTGTAGTTTCACCATCGGGTGTTAGTCCAATTGTTAGGGCCAATTTACTCTATTTTATTTTACTGAAATTACCTCCCCCTGCTGGCACTTTTACTTTGACTCGTGACCCCTCCAGGAACTCTTATTAGGTAGACAGGAAGTGAGGCCTGAGAGGTGAGAGGTATTCGAATGGAAACGCTTGTCAGAGTAGGGAGTGAAATAGTTTTTTGACCACATACACACAAACATTAAGATTGAAGCTTTCTTTGTTTTGCATTTACATTGATACACGCATACATCGTCTTTCATATAGATATCTCAGTTGCATATTTAGAAGGATAGAAGATCCTATTTTTGTTGCAATTAGTTTATGATTTATTGAACGTGCGTCAGAAATCCCCCTTGCCTGGCTTGCGCGGCGGCTTGATGGAAGGTAAGACAAGTTGCTGAAACACCAATAGTGATTGGCAGGTGCTAATACGAATAATTAAGGCTCCAGTGTTGCAAGTTGTTTTGAAAGCCATATTGTACACTTGCCCTCTACTCTTTCTATGCCTTACTTTAAATTATATAACTTATCTTTTAATTATATTACTCTCCTTTAATTACGACTTTATGTACTTTCTTCTCAATTATATAATATTCTATCCTTAATTAAAATGTTCTAATTATATATGTTTTCACTTTGTTTTAATTTTTCCTTTGGATGTTCCTTTTGCTTTCACATATCTAAAGCACATTGAGTTGTGTTATATAAACAAGATGCCTTGGTAACACTTTATAATAACCCTCCGTAATAAACCATTTATGAAGCATTTGTTCATAGTTTGTTTATCATTTACAAATCGTTACCCCAACATTTACAAACTTTAGTAATGTATTTGTAAATGAGTAGTAATGTATTTATGAACCTGTTTTCTAATGATCTATAAGAGTTTTTTATAAGGATTAAGTTAGCGATTTATAAATGAGTATTAATGTATTTACAAACATTTTTCAAATGATTTTCTAATGATCTATAATATCATATATAAGGACATGAGTAAGCTGTTTTGAAGTGAGTATAGATGTATTTATGAACATGTTTCAAATGATTTTCTAACGATCTAAAAGATCATTTATAAGGACATTAGTAAGCTATTTGTAAACGAGTAGTCATGTGTGTATGAACATTTTTCAAACCATTTTCTAATTATTTATAAGATCATCAATAAGGTATATAATAATGGTCTGCTCACATTTTGTAAATAATTTACAAATGATTAAGCAAGCAAGTTTCAATGAGTTAGTAATGCTTCATAATATCCTTTATAAGGTATGTGCTGATGGTCTGCTCACCATTTACGAGTCATCATGAATAATCTTTGTCATGCATAAGCTATCGACCAATTCATACGTGAAATAATATATGTGACCACATGTAACACCTTAGTTTATGCTTAATATAGGTTTTTAGAAACCATTTACTTACCATTAGTAACGTGTTTTGCATGGGTTAATATAAAGTGGGCACTGTCTATACTTTATAAGCATTTACAAATGGCCAGTAACTGAGGAACATACTATAGAAACCATTTACTTACCATTAGTAAAGTGTTTTGCATGGGTTAATATAAAGTTGGCACTGTCTATACTTTATAAGCATTTACAAAAGGCCCGTTACTGAGGAACATACTATAGAAACCATTTACTTATCATTAGTAAAGTGTTTTGCATGGGTTGATATAAAGTTGAGACTGTCTATACTTTATAAGCATTTACAAATGGCCTGTTACTGAGGGACATACCATTAGTCAACACTTCTGCCGCAACAACTCCAAAAATGACCTCAAACGTTAGGTTGTTAAACATATCAATGGCAAAAACACACAACACAGCATCGAGGGAATGAAGTGAAATTGGAAAACATTTATTTAAGGAACTACACTCACAATAAATTCACATTTAAACATGCATTCTAATATGCTAAACACAACAGCAACAATGGAACTTTAAATAAGGGGATCAGCTAATTTGTTTTATTTATTTGCAAAAGTTTGCCAGACTCTTTAAATGATTTTAATTTGGTTACAATGCTTTCGTCCCCATCTATGGCATCCTTACACCTCTGTGTAAAACTAGAGCTCCTCCGTGGAGGAAGAGTCGGAAGAAGAGTCGGATGACGCGTCGGAGGAATCAGGCCCTGACTTGGATGAAGCGCTTGAGTCGGTTCTCTGCGACTGACTTTTCTTCGCCTCTGGTGGTGTGCCCTTGTCCTTTTTTTTTGCTGCTAAAAACAGACAATGACAGAGGATGATTAGTGGAAAATATAAGCATGTGGGTGGCACACTAGTAAGTGTGATGGTCTTATAGTTTTCTGAGTTCAAAATCATCCTGTTACTGTTTTTTGTTTTATTATTTACTGTATTAAAAATATCATAATTCATTAGTTATTATTAATTAAAGTTTGTCTTTCTGTAAAATAAAGAAATACAGAATACAGAAAATAAATATACATATGTAGCAACCTGTACCAATATCCTTAATATTTAACAATATACATAATTACATAGTAATTATGAATTATGTATATAGAACAGGTCGATGCAAACGTACGTGAGGAAATTACTAGTATGAAACCACTAGTGTCAATCAACATAAACACGAAGAGAGTAATGCTAGCAGGAAAAAGCAATTATGCAGTTACATCATCAGTAACACATACGGCTACACAATGTTAACTGTATGTTAGCATTAGAGATTATAAGCACGTGGTATTAGACCATGAGGGCACGTATGGGCTGGCATGAAAAGGTTTCAAGTTCCCAAGTGTATTGTCAAATATGGCAAATTGACTTACTCATAGCCAGTTGTTCCCTCAGGAAGTCCCTCTCAAATAGTCATGTCTTTCAGCATCTCCTGCTGCCAGTCCAATTTCTGCCTGGCCATCTCCAGCTCATGGCGCAGTCTAGTTGACGTCAATTGGGCAATACGAGCGAGTGTGGTCCTAGCTAAATGTTTGGGGGAAAGAATACAACTTTTCAATAAAAATGTTCACACCGCTAATTTCAAATAATGAAGGTTAATCATATGCAAATTCAGCAAGAAGGGAAATAGTTTTGTTAGTCTAAGGTTACTAGCTACGTAGTGTAACAGGTGGAACCAACCATAGGAAAAAGTTATATTAAATGTATTATTTAATTAAAACTTCAAACAATTATTTCACACTAAAACACTTTCCACCCTGTTCATGACAATATTCTTAACACAGATACCGGTCCTACTCACCGGTGAGTTCTTCTAACTGAAACAAAAGGCACAATAACCAGAACACAAAATATCATTGCCCCGTACCAACATGCACTAAATCCACTGTGTGTTAATAACACTAGCAACATACATTCATAAATGCAATAAACTTATATACATAAATGCAACAAAAGAACGTTTTGCCCATTAAACACATTACACAATCAAAATTCAATGTTTTTCACATTCACTATGCTGTTCGTTGCACTGTTCTGTTCAACGTTTAGTTCAAAATGGTTGAGCCACGGTCATCAAAGTGTATGGAAATGTTCCAAAGATGGATATTACCGTCCCGGACACTTTGCAGCTCATTGACGATGTGGGAGGGTATTACTTACCACAACATCAATCAGTAGCGTGGGAGAGAGAGAGAGGGAGGGAGGGAGGATCAGGGGCTGTAGTGGTCGAATCGGCTAGCTGTCCTCGTTCGTTGGCGTGGTGTAGATGTCTCCGATGTTGGCGACGAGCTAGTTTCTAAATATTAATACACTGTGCTAACTAGCGAGGACATTCCGCCTCACATTACAACGTGCTATACTTCTTAGCAGTAACAACGGGCGATCTTCAGAGCTGGTGATGTAAAATCTTGCTTCCTCCACACGGCCACTCTACCGTAGTTCATCCGTAACACGGACACTAACAGACCTAACAAACTTGGAGCCAAACTTGCAATTAACTGACTTATCCTACCGTCACTCTTTCTCAATCACATGTGAGCCATCCGGGCGCCGCCATCTTCTCTCTAGTCTTAACATTCTCCGTCTGCCCCTTGTCCCGCCCTCTCCGCTCTCTCTATTGGCCAGTGCACCAACTTTCCAGTCACTGATTGGCTGGACCTATGGTCAAGTTCTGTGGTGCTATTGGGTGTGGAACAGAGATTGATATCCCAAGGTTATCGCAGGGGCCAATGGAGAGAGCGGAGAGGGCGGGACAAGGGGCAGTCGGAGAATGTTAAGAGAGAAGATGGCGGCGCCCGGATAGCTTACATGTGATTGAGAAAGAGTGACGGTAGGATAAGTCAGTTAATTGCAAGTTTAGCTCCAAGTTTGTTAGGTCTGTAAGTGTCCGTGTTACGGATGAACTACGGTAGAGTGGCCGTGTGGAGGAAGCAAGAATTTACATCACCAGCTCTGAAGATCGCCCGGTGTTACTGCTAAGAAGTATATAGCACGTTGTAGTGTGAGGCGGAATGTCCTCGCTAGTTAGCAAAGTGTATTAATATTTAGAAACTAGCTCGTCGCCAACATCGGAGACTACACCACGCCAACGAAGGGGGACAGCTAGCCGTTTCCACCACAACAGCCCCTGATGTGCGTGGAGCACACTTGCTCGCTCGCTCTCTCTCTCTCTCCCTCCCTCTCCCACGCTACTGACTGATGTTGTGGTAAGTAATACCCTCCCACATGTGACTCCACATCGTCAATGAGCTGCAAAGTGTCCGGTACGGTAATATCCATCTTGGGAACATTTCCATACACTTTGATGACCGTGGCTCAACCATTTTGAACTAAACGTTGAACAGAACAGTGCAACGAACAGCATAGTGAATGTGAAACACATTGCATTTTGATTGTGTAATGTGTTTAATGGGCAAAACGTTCTTTTGTTGCATTTATGTATATAAGTTTATTGCATTTATGAATGTATGTTGCTAGTGTTATTAACACACAGTGGATTTAGTGCATGTTGGTACGGGGCAATGATATTTTGTGTTCTGGTTATTGTGCCTTTTGTTTCAGTTAGAAGAACTCACCGGTGAGTAGGACCGGTATCTGTGTTAAGAATATTGTCATGAACAGGGTGGAAAGTGTTTTAGTGTGAAATAATTGTTTGAAGTTTTAATTAAATAATACATTTAATATAACTTTTTCCTATGGTTGGTTCCACCTGTTACACTACGTAGCTAGTAACCTTAGACTAACAAAACTATTTCCCTTCTTGCTGAATTTGCATATGATTAACCTTCATTATTTGAAATTAGCGGTGTGAACATTTTTATTGAAAAGTTGTATTCTTTCCCCAAACATTTAGCTAGGACCACACTCGCTCGTATTGCCCAATTGACGTCAACTAGACTGCGCCATGAGCTGGAGATGGCCAGGCAGAAATTGGACTGGCAGCAGGAGATGCTGAAAGACATGACTATTTGAGAGGGACTTCCTGAGGGAACAACTGGCTATGAGTAAGTCAATTTGCCATATTTGACAATACACTTGGGAACTTGAAACCTTTTCATGCCAGCCCATACGTGCCCTCATGGTCTAATACCACGTGCTTATAATCTCTAATGCTAACATACAGTTAACATTGTGTAGCCGTATGTGTTACTGATGATGTAACTGCATAATTGCTTTTTCCTGCTAGCATTACTCTCTTCGTGTTTATGTTGATTGACACTAGTGGTTTCATACTAGTCATTTCCTCACGTACGTTTGCATCGACCTGTTCTATATACATAATTCATAATTACTATGTAATTATGTATATTGTTAAATATTAAGGATATTGGTACAGGTTGCTACATATGTATATTTATTTTCTGTATTCTGTATTTCTTTATTTTACAGAAAGACAAACTTTAATTAATAATAACTAATGAATTATGATATTTTTAATACAGTAAATAATAAAACAAAAAACAGTAACAGGATGATTTTGAACTCAGAAAACTATAAGACCATCACACTTACTAGTGTGCCACCCACATGCTTATATTTTCCACTAATCATCCTCTGTCATTGTCTGTTTTTAGCAGCAAAAAAAAAGGACAAGGGCACACCACCAGAGGCGAAGAAAAGTCAGTCGCAGAGAACCGACTCAAGCGCTTCATCCAAGTCAGGGCCTGATTCCTCCGACGCGTCATCCGACTCTTCTTCCGACTCTTCCTCCACGGAGGAGCTCTAGTTTTACACAGAGGTGTAAGGTTGCCATAGAGGGGGACGAAAGCATTGTAACCAAATTAAAATCTGTTACGTACAGTGTTCAGTATGTCTTATATGTTATACATGGTATAGGCCTACATGTATAGTGTTCTGTTTTGTGTAGTATGTTTGTGTTGTTGTTCTGTCTCCTCCTCCTGTTTTCATTTTCCAAATTCTCAGATGTGCACACCTGGTCCCAATCACCAAATCACCACACCTGTTCCAGATCTCCAATCAACCATTCCCCTTTAAATAGTCCTGTGTTTGTTTGTCAGTGGAGTGCTTTGGCTTGAGCTGTGGCAGAGCTGTGGTGGAGCTCTGTTGGCTTGTTTTGGACTGTATTTGCTAGTGTTTGTGAGTGCTTCTGAGTGCTTGGTTTCTTTGTTGATTTAGTGTATTGTCTTTAGTTATTACACATTTGTTAAACCTTATTACTTTAGTTGTTAGCAGCCTACTTTAGTTTTGTCTTTGTCTTTGTTAATTCTTTTGTTGTGCGCACAGGGTCAATAAGGATAGGTAAGATACCCCGGGGTTTACATCTTTCATACACGTAGGTTTACCTGTTGTTAATACCCTAGGTTAGAGTGAGCACCACCCACTGTACTTTTGGGTGCAAAGCACCTGTCAATGGGGGGTGGGTTTTGTTATGTTCTTTTCTTTGGTGCCACTGACAGTCCTTGTTGATCCCTGTGTTGCCTTTTTGTAAATAAATACTTTATATTGAATTCACCTTTTGTCCTGGCTTTTGTGTGACTGCACCCTCACTTGCCCAAACCTGTTGCCCTTATGTTGCGTCCTACTCCGAGCCACCAGGGGGCGTAACATAAATTGGGGGCTCGTCCGGGATCCTTGATCCTTTTAAGCAACGGGTTTGATGAGTGTTGGTGTGCAGTGCACACGTCAAGTAGGCTGGTAGTGTTGGTTAGGTTGGTAAAGTTTTGGCTTAAGGCTATTTGAGAAAAAATGAGTACCTTTGATCTTGAGGGTTTTCTTAGTGATCCTTCTGTGGATCAGATTGATCGCTGCAGAAAAAAAGATTTGTATGCCATTGCAGCACATTTTTCATTTGAAGCATCAGCAAGTCTGCTTAAAGCAGAATTGAAAAAAGCTGTGGTACAGATGTTAGTACACGAAAAAGTGCTTGGTACTGGCAGCGGTGCGACTGCTAGTGAGCCTACTATTTCCCCATCCTTGTCTTCTAGCTCAGAGAAGGAGAACAGGGAGGAAGAGGTAGTTGAGAGAGGGCTGGTTGAGGATGAGCCAGTTCCTGTAGATACCGACTCTAATGTGGAGTTTAAGCCTCCTCGTACTGTGCCCCGATTCTCTCCGTTTTCCTTACCTAGGGTAAGTGATGATGCCCGCCATAGGCTACGCATAGCGCGTTTGCAACTGGAGGCTGAGAAAAAAAATAGAGATGCCGAATACAGTCACAAGTTGGCTATTCGAAAGATGGAGCTAGAGATGGAGGCGGACACCGCCAACAGAAAAATTGAATTAGAGATAGCTGCAGAAAAAGAGGTGAAGCTTAAGCGCCTAGAACTGGAAGCTCTGAGTTTAGCTCAATCACCTGGTCATAGGTCCATACATTCTGATCCCTCCGCGCCTACGAGAGGTTTTGATGTGAGCAGAAATGTTGTTTTGGTACCTCAATTTCGTGAGGCGGAAGTAGATGCCTATTTTACTGCTTTTGAGCGGTTTGCCACCTCACTGAAATGGCCAAAAGAGGTCTGGTCAATACTGCTTCAGTGTAAACTGACAGGTAAGGCCCAGGAAATTTTAGCTACACTTTCTCTAGAAGAGAGTATGTGTTATGAAACGATCAAGACAGCTGTGCTTCGTGCCTACGAACTAGTGCCTGAGGCATATAGACAGAAGTTTAGAACTTTTAAAAAAATGTCTAATAAAACCTTTGTTGAGTTCGCCCGCGAGAAGGAGACCTTGTTTAATCGATGGTGCAAGGCAAGCAACGCGATTAATTTTAACACTCTGTCACAATTGGTTCTCATTGAAGAGTTCAAGAATAGTCTGCCTGATCGTATTGTGACGTATCTCAATGAGCAAAAGGTAGGGACATTAGCGGAGGCTGCTGTGCTTGCCGATGAGTTTGTTTTATCGCACAAACAAACGTTTGTGAGTCCCCGATATGAGAGTAGGTCTTTTACTCCTTCTGCCTCGGCTAGAATGCCGTCTAGTCCTCCACGTCCATTGCCACTCCGCTCCACTGAGGAACGAGAGTGTTTCTATTGTCACCAAACAGGTCACGTAAAGAATGACTGTTTTATGTTAAAACGCAAGCTGTCACAGCCAAGCAAACGACCAAAAGAGGTTTTGTTAGTGCGAACGTTGGTGGGTCCAGTGTCCCTAGCCCCAGAGATGGAGGGTGACAATCTGGAACCCTGTTATGAACCGTTCATGTTGGACGGGTTGGTTTCTCTCAGCGCAAATGCTTTGAACCAGTGTCCAGTGCGTATCCTCAGAGATACTGGCGCAGCACAGTCATTTATATTATCGGATGTGTTACCTTTTTGTAATGACTCTTTAAGTGGCTCTAGTGTGCTTGTGCAAGGCATTGAAATGGGGTTTGTGTCTGTACCTCTCCATGAGATACATTTATCCTGTGACTTAGCAAATGGAGTGTTTAAAGTGGGCGTGCGCCCGTCTTTGCCTGTTAGAGGCGTCACATTTCTGCTAGGGAATGACATCGCTGGTGGCAAAGTGATGCCAGTTTTAGAAGTTCTAAAACGACCTGAGATTTTGCAGCCTGATGTGTTGGCTCAGGACTTCCCTGAAGTGTTCCCTGTGTGTGTGGTCACCCGTGCTCAAGCACGTAGTTTGGGTGAAGCAGTTGTTTTGTCGGATACTCTGTTCGCGACTGAGTTGACCGGCCAGACTGTTTCTCCACCTGTGTTTCCTCAGTCTTCTGCTGAGCCGAGTGTCCAGCCTAAGGTTCAATGTGATACTTCCACCAAAGAGACAACTAGTTTGCCTATGATAAGAAGTAATCTTATTGCTGCTCAGAAAGAGGATGTGACTTTAGCCAAGTGTTTTGATGCGGCTCTTGCTCCAGAGAGCGCTAAAAATAAAGACAGTGATTATTTTGTTGAAAATGATCTCTTGATGCGGAGATGGAAATCTCGCGCTGAGTTGAATAATGAGTGGACTAATGTCTTTCAAATTGTTGTGCCTACACCATACCGACAGTCCGTTTTATCTCTGGCTCATGAACATCTCTGGTCTGGTCATCTAGGGATTACAAAAACCTATGACCGAGTGTTGCGACAGTTCTTCTGGCCAGGTTTGAAGCGAGATGTGTCGTTGTTTTGCCGTACATGCCATGTATGTCAGGTCACGGGGAAGCCTAATCAGGTTATAAAGCCTGCGCCTCTTCACCCGGTCCCAGCTATAGGTGAACCATTTGAGCATGTACTTGTGGATTGTGTTGGCCCTCTTCCAAAAACGAAATCCGGTAACCAGTTCCTGTTGACCATAATGTGTGTAGCTACCCGGTACCCTGAGGCTATCCCTCTTAGGAGCATAACAGCTCAGTCAGTAGTAAAGGCCCTGATCAAGTTATTTTCTACTTTCGGCCTCCCTAAGATTGTGCAAACCGATCAAGGTACCAACTTCCTTTCGGGGATTTTTGAACAGGTTTTAACATCACTGTCTATCTCACACAGGATCTCGAGTGCTTATCACCCGGAGTCACAGGGCGCGCTCGAAAGATGGCATCAGACGTTTAAGTCAGTGTTGCGCAAATACACCATGGAGAGTGGTAGGGAATGGGATGAAGGAGTCCCTTTGGCTTTATTTGCAGTTAGGGAAATAGTGCAAGAGTCACTAGGATTTAGTCCAGCAGAGCTGGTGTTTGGTCACACAGTGAGAGGGCCTCTAAGAATGTTGAGAGACCAGTTAACTGCTGAGAGTTCGCCCACCCAGCGAAACGTTCTGACCTACGTGAGTTGCTTCAGAGAACGACTGCACGAGGCTTGCAGTATCGCTAGGGAGAGTCTCTCTGTTGCACAACAGGGTATGAAGCGGCATTTCGACAAGAAAGCACTTCCACGGTCTTTTAATGCAGGTGACTTGGTTTTAGTGTTGCTGCCCATTCCAGGTAGTTCAATGAGTGCACGATTTTCAGGACCGTACACTATTGACAGTAGTTTGAGTGAGACTGATTATGTTGTCAGAACCCCTGATAGAAGGCGGAAAACCAGAGTGTGTCACATTAACATGTTGAAAAAGTACAACACTAGAGGCGACGCTCAGCCTGAGACACACAGTGCGCCTCTTGTAGCCACTGTTGCGGCTGCGGTGTCAGTAGCTGTGAGCCCTACTGCAGTGAATGATGAGGATGGCCTGAGTTTGCGCAATGCCCAGCAGCAGACCCCTCGGTTGGCAAACTCCGAAATGTTGTTAAAACTACCGTCTTTAATGCGTCATTTAAGCAGGGAACAGGAAGCTGACCTACTCTGCCTTATCTCTGAGTTCCCCTGTCTGTTTGGAGATGTGCCTACCCGCACCACGGTGTTAGAGCACGACATAGATGTGGGTGATTCCAAACCGATTAAACAGCACCCATACAGAGTAAATGCCTTCAAAAGAGCTCTGATGAAGAAGGAGGTTGATTATTTATTGGAACATAATTTAGCACAGCCCAGCTCTAGCCCATGGAGTTCTCCGTGTTTATTAGTTCCAAAGCCTGACGCTACTGTCCGATTCTGTACAGATTATCGGAAGGTAAACCATGTAACTGTGCCTGACTCTTTTCCTATGCCCCGCGTAGATGATTGCGTGGATACCATAGGATCAGCTCGATTTGTCACAAAGTTAGACCTATTGAAAGGTTATTGGCAAGTTCCCCTTTCACGACGGGCTTCTGCCATCAGTGCTTTTGTGACTCCAGATAATTTTCTACAGTATTCCGTGATGGCTTTCGGGATGCGAAACGCACCGGCCACTTTCCAGAGGTTGGTGAACATTGTATTTAGTGGTGTGCCTAACTGTACTGCATATTTGGATGATGTGGTAATACACTCGTCAGAGTGGCCTGATCATGTGGATTCGCTCAGAACCGTGTTTCAGCGACTGGCTGATGCGTCTCTGACATTGAACCTCGCGAAATGTGAGTTTGGGAAGGCGACGGTGACCTACTTGGGTAAACAGGTGGGCGGAGGCCAAGTGCGTCCCTTGGAGGCCAAGATCGCAGCTATTACGTCTTTCCCAGTACCCACCACTCGGCGGGAGTTACGCCGATTCCTCGGAATGACAGGTTACTACAGAGGGTTCTGTAGGAACTTCTCTTCTGTTGCAGCACCACTGACTGACTTGATCAGTCCATTGGTTAAGTTTGTATGGTCAGATAGGTGTCAAATCGCCTTTGAATGCTGCAAAGCGTTATTGTGTAATGCCCCAGTACTGAGCGCTCCTGATTTTAATAAACCGTTTGCCATTGAAGTCAGGGGCGGAGTGGCCATCGGGAGGACCGGGATTTTTCCCGGTAGGCCGGTCGGCCAATAATCTATCGAGAACCAGCCTGCAGACCGGCCTTCGCAGCCGTCGTGTCAAATTCATGAGCGGCCCATCGAGATTACATGTACGTCAAATCATGGTCCCGTGAAAATCTCTAAATTCTCTGAGAGTTCTGTGGTTCAGCAGTCCAACCACTATTTATAGCTCTATTTGTCTCTGTACATCACACCTATGGTGTGTGTCAAACTCACTCCCATTAATCCAACCTGATTTTTGTTTAGCCTCCTATATTGATGTAATTCTTTTTTATTCAGACGCTTCATTAGGCTACTTTCATGACCACAAATATAAATTGGCCAGCGATTGAATTCGTTTTTTGTTGAATGTAGAATGGTCGGAGCAAATTGCCTCATGGGAAATGCGTATCGTTGTGCCTTTATCAAGTGAACCTAGGGAGATAAATTAGCGGCTATCAGCGAGAGAGAGCAGGTGAAGTGGACCTGATTGAGGGACATAAGAGAAAGGAGAAAGGAGGGGGCAAAAAGGCCAGACTGAAAAAGAGGCGGATGCTGGAGGAAAGTGCATCAAAATGTACAAGAATTACGGATTTATTCAACCAGCCGTCAACTAAATGCGAGTGAGTTGACAGGACACATTGTTGCGAATTAGCATAACATTTGAGCCAATACGGGACGCGATTTGTTCCGTATTTCCATAAATGTACATATACAAATACACTGTCACTGTCACTGTCATGTCTGTCACCCACACATCAACACTAAATCTAACAATAATGATCAAAAGCCGCCCGTTTGTTTGTGTAGTTGATATGGGAGGTGGAGGGGATGCGGATTGGGCCAGTTTTGGGCACGTTGTGGGCCGGTGGTGGGCCGTGCAGTCAGAATTGTCCCGGTGGATTTTTGTGTCCCACTCCGCCCCTGATTGAAGTCGATGCGAGCTGTATTGGTGCTGGTGCAGTTTTAACTCAGATGGACTCTGAGGGTTTGGTCCACCCTGTAGGTTTCTTTTCAAAGAAATTTAATAGTAGCCAAATGCGCTACTCTACAATAGAGCAGGAGACGTTGGCTTTGCTGCTCGCGCTCCAATTTTTCGAGGTTTATGTTGGGTCCAGTGCGGAGCCTGTGGTGATTTACACAGACCACAATCCACTGGTGTTTTTGCATCGCATGCACAACCAAAACCAGCGACTTATGCGTTGGTCTTTGGTTATCACGAATTACAACCTGGTGATCCACCACAAAAAGGGCACCGAGAATGTATTTGCAGATGCTCTGTCTCGGGTGTAACGTGTGGGTCAGTAGTTACTGGGGGCAATTTTGAATTTTGTTTTTTGTACTATTAAAAAGTTGGGTTTACGTGATGGTTTGAGGTATCGTCAGCCATGGGCTGACTCTTTATGGGGGGGAGTGTTACGTACAGTGTTCAGTATGTCTTATATGTTATACATGGTATAGGCCTACATGTATAGTGTTCTGTTTTGTGTAGTATGTTTGTGTTGTTGTTCTGTCTCCTCCTCCTGTTTTCATTCTCCAAATTCTCAGATGTGCACACCTGGTCCCAATCACCAAATCACCACACCTGTTCCAGATCTCCAATCAACCATTCCCCTTTAAATAGTCCTGTGTTTGTTTGTCAGTGGAGTGCTTTGGCTTGAGCTGTGGCAGAGCTGTGGTGGAGCTCTGTTGGCTTGTTTTGGACTGTATTTGCTAGTGTTTGTGAGTGCTTCTGAGTGCTTGGTTTCTTTGTTGATTTAGTGTATTGTCTTTAGTTATTACACATTTGTTAAACCTTATTACTTTAGTTGTTAGCAGCCTACTTTAGTTTTGTCTTTGTCTTTGTTAATTCTTTTGTTGTGCGCACAGGGTCAATAAGGATAGGTAAGATACCCCGGGGTTTACATCTTTCATACACGTAGGTTTACCTGTTGTTAATACCCTAGGTTAGAGTGAGCACCACCCACTGTACTTTTGGGTGCAAAGCACCTGTCAATGGGGGGTGGGTTTTGTTATGTTCTCTTCTTTGGTGCCACTGACAGTCCTTGTTGATCCCTGTGTTGCCTTTTTGTAAATAAATACTTTATATTGAATTCACCTTTTGTCCTGGCTTTTGTGTGACTGCACCCTCACTTGCCCAAACCTGTTGCCCTTATGTTGCGTCCTACTCCGAGCCACCAGGGGGCGTAACAAAATCATTTAAAGAGTCTGGCAAACTTTTGCAAATAAATAAAACAAATTAGCTGATCCCCTTATTTAAAGTTCCATTGTTGTTGTTGCTGTTGTGTTTAGCATATTAGAATGCATGTTTAAATGTGAATTTATTGTGAGTGTAGTTTCTTAAATAAATGTTTTCCAATTTCACTTCATTCCCTCGATGCTGTGTTGTGTGTTTTTGCCATTGATATGTTAAACAACCTAATGTTTGAGGTCATTTTTGGAGTTTTTGCGGCAGAAGTGTTGACTAATGGTATGTCCCTCAGTAACAGGCCATTTGTAAATGCTTATAAAGTATAGACAGTCTCAACTTTATCAACCCATGCAAAACACTTTACTAATGATAAGTAAATGGTTTCTATAGTATGTTCCTCAGTAACGGGCCTTTTGTAAATGCTTATAAAGTATAGACAGTGCCAACTTTATATTAACCCATGCAAAACACTTTACTAATGGTAAGTAAATGGTTTCTATAGTATGTTCCTCAGTTACTGGCCATTTGTAAATGCTTATAAAGTATAGACAGTGCCCACTTCATATCAACCCATGCAAAACACGTTACTAATGGTAAGTAAATGGTTTCTAAAAACCTATATTAAGCATAAACTAAGGTGTTACATGTGCTCATATATATTATTTCACGTATGAATTGGTCGATAGCTTATGCATGACAAAGATTATTCATGATGACTCATAAATGGTGAGCAGACCATCAGCACATACCTTATAAAGGATATTATGAAGCATTACTAACTCATTGAAACTTGCTTGCTTAATCATTTGTAAATTATTTACAAAATGTGAGCAGACCATTATTTTATACCTTATTGATGATCTTATAAATAATTAGAAAATGGTTTGAAAAATGTTCATACACACATGACTACTCGTTTACAAATAGCTTACTAATGTCCTTATAAATGATCTTTTAGATTGTTAGAAAATCATTTGAAACATGTTCATAAAAACATCTATACTCATTTCAAAACAGCTTACTCATGTCCTTATATATGATATTATAGATCATTAGAAAATCATTTGAAATATGTTTGTAAATACATTAATACTCATTTATGAATCGCTAACTTAATCCTTATAAAAAAACTCTTATAGATCATTAAAAAACAGGTTCATAACTACGTTACTACTCATTTACAAATACATTACTAAGGTTTGTAAATGTTGGTGTAACAATTTGTAAATGATAAACAAACTATGAACAAATGCTTCATAAATGGTTTATTACGGAGGGTTATTATAAAGTGTTACCGATGCCTTACCTTGCCTAAACTATAACTTATTAAGGCTGTGGTCAGCTGTGGTCTAGAAATGACCTATGTCAGTGTACAAACACCTTTTCCTTGGTAGCCTATAGAGTTTCAGGGACTTAAATGTGTGTCTGTAAAAAGGACTGTTCCACTGACTCACTGATCCACTGATGAGGGGTAAGCTCTGGCCCTGGTAACTCCATGTCTTATCACCTTATAGCTAGCTATGGTAGTGGAGACTGGCAATCAGGAGGATAATGATACACATAACAATAACAATAACGATAACGATATAATTATCTAACGATACACATAACAATACAGTAACAATAACGATAACTATATAATTATCTAACGATACACATAACAATAACAATAATGATACTGATATAATGATCTAACGATACACATAACGATATAGCGATATAACGATACAACGATACACATAATGATATAACAATATAACGATACACATAACGGTATAAATATTTAACGATATGCATAACAATATTACAATACACATATTGATATAACGATACACATAACGATATAAGGATACGCAAAACGGTATAACGATGCAAATACCGATACAACACTAACTCATAGCAGAAAACAGCACCACTCGTATTTGGCAATATTATTATTAATATGAATATTGTTGTTATTCTTCTTCTTCTTCTTATTATTATTATTATATTATCCCAGTGACCTGCAAATCTAAAACAAAAATGGTGTTAATTTAATAATGCAGAAATAAACGATTAGTGACATTTTATGGGATGAGCGTTGATGCTACCTTTATGTCTTGATAAAACCCTTCAACGGTTGTGTCAATATTGAAGTTCGATAATGTAAGTGGAAGCACAATTCACAATGTGGACAATATAGATGAACATTTCTTGTAGGAAAGCCAGATAAGACAGAATACAGCGTTCTCAATTACAAACCATTTGCTCATCAGTCATGTCATGTCATGCACATGAAACCTTGAAATTGTGAAATATGTAATGCATGCCTGGTTAATCATTGTGCATTGTATGTGTGTATGTGTGTGTGTGTGTGTGTGTGTGTGTGTGTGTGTGTGTGTGTGTGTGTGTGCATGTATTTCTGTGTGTATTTCTCTGTTCATGAGTTTGTGTATTTCAGGGTGTGTGTGTGTGTAGGGTGGGGGGATTCTAATTTTAGTCCGAAATTAAAGTGTGGTCATAAATTCCATGGCTCCGGTGAATAATGAAGTGAGACCCATCTAATTTCAGAGCACATGGAGCACAAACCTCATGATTAATCTTCCATGGAGACCTCAGTCAGGCTAAGTGTACGACGCACAGAACAGAATGCATTATCATTTTAGGCCAGCCTCAGCAGAGATACATCTGAAAACTGAATGCTGTGTCAAAACTGCATCTGTTTTTCAAGGTGCGTAGATAGACCTGAGAAAAACGAATTGCTTATGCTGTGATTATTACTGCAGTGATTATTAGTGTCTGGCACAGAGAGTCAGGTTGAATCTTTATTTGCCATTGTGTGTTGCTAATAATAAAATTGTACAATGGTAAATGGTGTTTACAGCAATGAGGGGAAAAACAAAACCCTTCACACAGCACTTTTGTCATTTTAGGCTTTATTTTGTTCAGATAAATGTCAAGCATGAGTTCTCTACATAAATAACAACCACACCAAGCATCAGACATGTCTACATGGGTACATGACGTAATAATAGTTTGTGACATCACAATGCAGCTGGTCAATTAAGGGAAAAAAGTAACAGTGCAGTTGTCTTGTCTTTCAGTTTTGTAAGAAAGGGGCTTAAATAATGAACAGAAAGTGAGTTCGGCTTGCTAGCATACAGAAGTGACTACATTAGGACTGGGTACAGCTTACAATAAAAGAAAAGTTACAGAAAATCAACACGACCTTATACAGTAGGCCTCTTATGACAGAGTGAACAAGAGATAAAACCAAGAAACAAATTATAAATATATGAAGAGATTTCTGCCATAAATATCTAGAAAATTAATGAAATGAAGTAAAAGAGAAAGCTTTAATTTTAGTCTTGTTCAATCCAAATGAACCCCATGAATATGGGAACTAAGTGAGAGTGCATAGACTGTGTCCATAGGGGAGAAGACATCACATCCTAACATCAACAGGCTTTGTGCTTGCCAAACACCACAGGCAGAGCTTGCTAGCTTCTTAACAGTGGTCCCTGCTGAGCTTCTAGAGCATTCCAATTCAAGCCTGCTACTTAAAACAGAAAAGCCAATGGGTTTCCTCTCCCTAACACCCAAGACTGCATACAGCTCAACTACAACTGCACCATCAAATACAGCAGTTTAAAAGGTAACTGACATTCAGCGGCCCTCCACAAAACAACCCTTCCTCTACAAAAGATCCCTGCACACAGGCTCCGATTGAAACTAAAACGAAGAACTCATAGGCGTGTGCCATAGGTTACCAGGGACCAAGGTAAGCATGCATTTTCTTACCACACTCTGACAAGGACTAAGTTTATTAGGGATAGGTTATTTAGACCACATGATTTATTTATTTATTTGTTTGTATATTTGTTACATTCGGTAATGGTGCCTCTCGTGTGACTGTGGCCCAGTGTTCCACCTGTCATTTAGCCGTAATGAGATAAACTGACCTGCCGCCCCGGACTGAGAGGAAACATAGCTTCCCTCCTCTCCCTTGTGTGTGCCATCATTCACTTCTAGATAAAGAGGGCGTCAAGCGTCAGCCTCGGTACAGGATGGCTCAATCTGCATTTCAAACAGGAGCGGATCTTCACCCGGTCTCGCGTTTAATTAGCGCACACCAGCCGCGAGTCCGTCAGAGTTAAAGCCAATAAACACAGAGCCGGCAGTAGCGCTGCTCTCTTCACACGGAGGTCAGTGAAAGACTGATTCACAGGCTCACTGGGAATAATTATTTTCTCCGCTTTTGGTCTTTGTCTATTTTTGAGTGAGCATTCCTTCAAGGCACAGGGAAGAAAATGTGGGCCAGAAATTGTCTGCCAGAGTACAACTCCAATTAATCAAGATATCATCTGTCTATTTACATTATTTGCGATGATATTTTCTGTTCAGGCTTAGAGCCAATTCAATCATTTGCTAAGGGCCGACAAATCAGTTCAACTCAAGAACTCAGAGCAGGGCAGTATAGTCATCTGTCAGGAGTTTGGGATCTGAGAAATAAAAGCGGGGCTGGAAGTCTAATCAGTTCTGACATATCACGCATACTGTATCTTTCCTTACATTTGAACAACCATTTATTAGTATAATTACTAAATCGTTGATGTTTCAATTGGTGAATTTGGCGCTGGTCACATACACTTGGACTCTGTGGTAAAGAAATGAGACGTAGGTGAGGGGGCTCAGTGCAGCACTAAAGGGGTGACCCCGTTTGGTCTCAGCGGGGTGGGGGTGGCGGGAGAGGGGGTGGGGGGGGGCATAGGGCTTACGGTTCCCCTACCCACACCACCGTGTTTCCCTGGGGCACATCCGTGATTTCACAGTTGAGCTTGTCCAGACGGCCGTCCAGGATAAAGAGGGCCTGCTGAGAGGGGCTCATCAGGTACTGTCCAAACAGCCCACTCCCGACCATGACCCGGTTCTTCTTGCTCCAGCGCCACTGCTCTGTGGAAGTGGGTTCTTTCAGGCTTTTGATCATCTTGACAGTGCCGGAGCGCAGCTCCACGAACAGTGCGTCGGTCTGCCGACCAGAGCTGCCGAACAGGTTGTACTGGCCACCTTCGGTGAAGCTGGGCATGAAGGCCAGGTCCGACAGGTGCAAGTTGGTGTGGATGTCGAATGGACGCCCGATCTCCCCACGCGATGATACTGGCTGCACCCGCATGAGCCCGTCCCGGTCGTCCACGGTGACCAGGTGGTGGCCATCGGGAGAGACGTAGGGCGTGCCGCTGACATCGCGGTTGACGCCGATCACGCTGTCCGTCACACTGTCCAGTACCAGCTGAGGGCGTCGGGCACCTGTGGAGTCGTCTTGGCAACTGACAAAGTAGTAGCCGCCCAGGTGTGTGTACGCCAGCGCCTGGGGCACGCAGCCGTAGGCCTGAAGGCTGATGTTCTTCACGTAGGACGTTGTCTCCAGGTCGATCTTATGTAGAGCGGGCTCGTTCTTATGCATGATGATCCCAAACCTGGAGGATGGAGGAGACAATATCACGAGTTAGTCTCACAAGGTCTTCAGCAGAGACCACCAACCATTATGACCACATGTAGTTGTTAAAGACATAGGGCACATACATGACCAGCGCATTAGCCACGTTTGCCTCGAACAAGCCTCATGGTTCAATTTACTCAGTGTAATCAGTGTGCTGGTCAGTTTCACTGAGAATGAATTCAATACCATCTGCCAAAGGTCTCCCTGTAATGAGTTTCTGTTCACACATCAAATCTCAGACATACTGTATGAGCCATTAACAATCCCCAGGGTAATAAATAGCCTTAGGCATGTGTGTGTGTGATAGAGGGCTGACAGACAAGCGGGCAGGATAAGTCAGAGAGATATGTGAGCCCCCTGACATCTACTCAATTCAATTTGAATGCTGTCTGATCACTTCTGACGCACTCTTCAGACCGGACATCATTCATCTTCTTTTATATCTGTGTGCGTGTGTATGTGTGTGTGTGAGTATGTATGTACGTGTGAGAGAGAGTGTGTGTTTCTTTCCACCCAGCCCAAGCAGCTGTGGGCCTGGCCTCCTGAACCCTGTGGATGGGTGTCCTGACTGATGGACTGTCTGTGTGTGTGTGTGTGTGTGTGCGTGTGTGTGTGTGTGTGTGTGTGTGTGTGTGTGTGTGTGTGTGTGTGTGTGTGTGTGTGTGTGTGTGTGTCTGTGTGTGTGTGTGTGTGTGTGTGTGTGTGTGTGTGTGTGTGTGTGTGTGTGTGTCTGTGTGTGTGTGTGTGTGTGCGTGTGCGTGTGCGTGTGCGTGTGCGTGTGCGTGTGCGTGTGCGTGTGCGTGTGCGTGTGCGTGTGCGTGCGCGTGCGTGTGCGTGTGCGTGTGCGTGTGCGTGTGCGTGTGCGTGTGCGTGTGTCTGTGTGTGTGTCTGTGTGTGTGTGTGTGTGTGTGTGTGTGGCGGGGGGCGTCCTGAGTGATGGACTGGAGGTGTCGGCTATCTGAAGAGCCCTCATTGATCTGCTCCTTATGTTGCCCATTATGGTTGCGGGTCATTCTGGCGACCCCATTGATGCTATCCACCCCCATCCCCGCCTGTTATTGTACATACACACACACACACACACACTTCTTGACCCTTCCCTGCCCCCTGTACTTTTGATGCTCCCTCTGATCTGTTGTGTTTTGTGTAAAAGGATAAGCCATCTTTATTATTCCTCGTGCAGTTTGCCACCAGCTTAGAGTGTTGTGAGTGTGTGATCGTTTTGAGTGATCCCTGCAGAGCCATGTTAGGTGTGCCTCCATGCTTTTATGTGACAAAATGATTCACAAAGCTCAGCAGTACCCTAAGCACACATGAACACACACACACACATAACAAACACACATAAACTCACACTCACATATACACACACACAAATACACTCTCTCTCTGTCTCACAAACATACATGAACACATACACTCTCTCTCACACACAACACACATACAAACTCATGCACACACATGAACACACACACACACACACTCTTTCTCACACACACCGACACACATAAGAACACTCTCTCTCTCTCTCTCTCGCTCTCGCTCTCTCACCCGATAACATAACATTACTCTCTATGGTCCTAAGAGGACTTGGCGCGGTTGTTGCCGGCGTATTTTCAGGGTTTCCAGGCGCCTGTTATTTGTAAACATGAGTGCAGCTGGACTCCCAGCCTTCCTGCTGCAGTGGAGGGCTGAAGGGCGAGCTGCTCACATGTACCTCTGAGTCTCACTGCAGGTGCACATGATGCTGCGTCTGTTTAATGGATAGAACTCAGCTAAGCTCAGTTAAACATTGATACATTGATATTCAGCTAGCTAGTTCTCACCAGGATCACCCCAAATAAATCAGCATTTGCCCCTGACCAAATTAAGCGAAATTGACAAATCATTTTTCAGAAAGGCTATGTAGATACTGCCCCGCTAGACTGCACCTTCCTGCAAACACTGGTTTCAGGCGTGACAGAAACTCAATGATTTTAATGAATGGAGCTCCTGAGGATTCTTTTATAGCAGCTTTGCAGATCGTTGAATACTACAGAAAAGGCTCACAAAATGTACTGCCCGAGTTCTAGCGCTGTGAATGTAAACTTTGCAGAGAAATGCTCAGTCGTGTTCTGACATACAGGAGAATCCATAATAATGAGAATGGTGGAGGAAGTCGAGCCAGATGACACAGTGGAGGTAAGACAGGTTTTTCATCATCGTGACCATAATCAGATTTAGTTCCAGTGCCTGTGTGAGTTCTGTTCATGCATTTGCT
>NC_137927.1:6627282-6634782 GCF_963457725.1 Sprattus sprattus | reverse complement strand
CCCCAGCTCAGTACCCACACCTGGTCATGGGATTTGTCATAGTGAAGCTTCACAGGCACAGCATCTGTGGTGACCGTCTGAGGAAGAGACACACACTGGCTGTTAAAAAACCCAGGAATGACTTTATAGCAGAGATTATGTCACTGAACCACCCTAGGCCCAGGGTCTTAACCCTCCTGCTGGTTTTACGGCTCATTTTTCACTCTATAATGGTGGCTTTGAAACTGGAATATTATTTATGTTTAATGTTTAATCCACTCTGGTCCATTGTAATACAATGTCACTTTTCCTGCCTCACCGGCCTAGAGCCTCATACAAAACCAGCCCTGCAGATTTTATTCCATCTCTCCTTTGTAGTGTGCTGAGCATAACATGGTGGTGCAACCTTTGCTAAAGAAGCATCACCTGGATCCTGATTCCCCCTCCAATTTCAGACCAGTTTTTAATATTTTTTTTGTTATGTAATTTGAATGAGAAGGGAATCCTTGACGTGTATCAATTAAGCAATAAGCCCCAAGAGGCCGTGCTTTGCGCTGATTTCAGAACAGGTAAGGGGAGTTGTTAGGCACGATGCGAAGCTAAAGCAGGGACTCGCGGGGCTTATTGCTTTTCTAAAACTGTCACTACAAATATTTGATATGGTTTCATTAAATAAAAACAATTAAATTCAAGAAACAATAGTTTAATGATAAACCGTCATTCTTCCGACACTACAAAATATAGTTCCTAAATAAATCGTTGCCAAAAAGGGGTGCTTATTCACATTAATATGTATATCGCCATTAATAGTGCAATTATTGAAATAGTTTTCAAACGGGCTCCTCTTTGCTGGTGCAGCGACAGGGGTATCCTGATTTTGACGCTTCAGTGTCCCAGATGATGGTGCTCCACATATGAAAATGCGCTATATGAATAAAATTGCCTTGCCTTGCCATTCGCTGCGCAGTAATATGGAATGTTATCATAGAATGTTATAAAGACAACTTGTTAGGTTATGCTGGATTTTACAACGGCTTTTAGCCAATCACAATCAAGGATTTGAACAATCAGTTTTAGAATCAAGCTTTCTGTGCATTCAGTGCACTGAGCACTGAGTCTGCCCTCTTGACAGTTACAAATGACCTGCTGCTCACTGCTCATGTCAGTCTGACAGACATTATCGACACGGTGAACCACTCACTGTTGATTGAGCGGTTGGACCTAGCCAGCCTAGCATTTCATAAACGCACTGTTGTTTTTAAATGTACTATATAAAACACACAGAGGATACACACATACATAAAAATACAGAGATATGAATTCAGTTTGTTTCCTTCCTTTAGATTTAGATAACTGCTGAGCACCCAAAGGTTAGCATCTTACATCAGTAAATGTTAATCAGTGTAGCCTTTTGATAACTAATGCTTTGCATTGTGAGGATAGCAGAGGGGTTTTGCTATACAAACCTAGCAGGATCTGGTCTGTTTGAGGATTAATTGTAGTGTAATGTAAGATGGAGGTGGAGGAGAGGGGAGGGAAGGGGGGTGGAATGGTATAATCCATGCCAGAGCGTGTGACATGATAGGAGGATAGGATTGATGTAAATCTCCAAAAATGAGGGACGTCTGTCAGTCACCATGCCGGGCTCCTCCTGAACTTGACTGTCAGTCCTTATGTCTTATAGCATATGGTATAGTGTCATTGGACAGCATTAAAGCTTTTGGGATTTTCAGTTTAAAATGAAAACAATGGACATATCAGTAAAACAAAGATACTACAGGTTATAGAAAATTACAGGAAACATTAGTAAATCAATGAATCCATAGTTTACAAAACCAGACCGAAAAGTCAGAATAGCAAAAATGATACGATACAACTATTAGTGAAACAAGTTGACAGGCTTTTAAATGTTGAAAAAGGTTCCAGGCCGCCCATGACCATTATATTTTGACAGAGCATACAATGCACATGATGAGTTTCTTTCTCATTAAAGGACGGCTTTTGACAGGCAGCAGCAGCTGGTGATATGAGCCTTTCTGCACGAGCCGCTCGCACTCACACACTCTGAGCTGTATTTCAAATCGAACGACGACAGGAACGATCACTCTGCTGCCGTGCCGTAATTGCCTGCAATCCACGCGCCTTCTCTTTACACCTGAATGTGTTATTCAGGTCTTCCAGGAAGATAGAGGCACACTGACAAGAAGGATTTAAGTGTGTGTGTGTGTGTGTGTGTGTGTGTGTGTGTGTGTGTGTGTGTGTGTGTGTGTGTGTTTGTGTGTGTGTGTCATGGATACAGAGAGTGTTTAACATTCTTTTCGCTTGAGTGCACACCAGGTTCTAAACGTGTGCAGATGCATAAAAGAACCCGTTCTGTGCGCCAGCATAACAAAAAAAGTAATTACAGCCTGTCTGTCTCTGATCCTATTATTTCAGGCCGGATCTCTCCCCATCCCAACACATTAGTGGCTGTGAGAGATACAGGCCTTGAGTGCCATTCATTTGTAAATTCAGAGACAGAGAAGTACACAGTGTCTGATAGTTCAGTTCATTCCACTCTTTGTCTCTGGGGCTAAAGAGGAGTCGCTGGGCACACGACCCCATGGCCACTCTTTCTCTCTGGGGCTATAGAGGAGCCTGACTGCAGCACATGGCCCTATCCTGTGGAAGGCAGACCAGGGCTGTATAGGGGACAAGTAGGGGACAGACCAGGGCCAGCTAGGGGACAAATAGGGGGCAGACCAGGGCCGGTTAGGGGACAAATAGGGTGAGAGCAGGGCCGGATAGAGGATGGATTGGGGACAGACTAGGGCAAGGCATATGTCAGCAGGTAGGGGACAGACCAGGGACACATAGGGGACAGACCAGGGACACATAGGGGACAGACCAGGGACACATATGGGGCAGACCAGGGACAGACCAGGGACACATAGGGGACAGACCAGGGACACATATGGGGCAGACCAGGGACAGACCAGGGACAGACCAGGGACACATAGGGGACATACCAGGGACAGACCAGGGACACATATGGGGCAGACCAGGGACAGACCAGGGACACATATGGGGCAGACCAGGGACAGACCAGGGACACATATGGGGCAGACCAGGGACAGACCAGGGACACATAGGGGACATACCAGGGCTGAACCTGTTCCAGGTTGCCTTTGACTAAGGTGTGTTGCAGTGGCTTAATGTGGATCCCTACCCGTGACATCAGCAATGCAAACAAGCCATGTCAGGCGGCAGTGATACTAAATACAGGTAAGAGAAACACAGAGTAATCTCTCCCTCTCTAACAATTTGAGCGTTACTGCACCGGTTAGTCACCAGTCTGTTAAACAATCGATATGCTAAGTCTAACTTTAGATTAACATTATAACGCAAATATAGCCGATGACACGCGCATGCTGCTATTATATCCTGTTATGAAAATTTAACTATCTCACTAAAACCGAGTAATCTCTCCATCTCTATCAACTCTAATGTAACTTACTCACTAACACAGAGTAATCTCTCCCTCTCTGTCAACTCTAATATTACTATCTGACTAAGCCATAGTAATGTCCCCCTCGTCTCTGGCTCAGGTGGCTCTTTAGGCTTTGCTCACCTCTAATCCTGAAACCTGCTCTCCACGAGACCAGTAATAAGGACACACAAAGTTCCAGCACACACACACACACACACACACACACACACACACACACACACACAAAACACACACACACAAACACACACACACATTGGCGCCCCTGAAGTGAGCTTTCCAGTAATGAGGATGCACTGGGTGCCAGCAAAACAAGGTGCATCCTGGGAAACCCTGGGGAGGCTGGCACCCCCTCACAGGTCTCACAGCAACATCTCATTACACACACACACACACACACAAACACACACAGTCACACACAAACACACACACACTCACACATACACACACACAAACACACACATAGATACACATACACACTCTCACACACACACACACACACACACACAAACACATAGATACACACACACACACACAAAAATACTAATGTTTCCATCAGTGTCTCTCCCTCAATGGCAAACAGACCTATCTAACCAACAAGTTACGAAACCAGTGCCAGGAACACACAATCTCTCTCTCTCACACAAACACAGCTAGTGCCAGAGTCACAGCATCACAGCATCACCCAAATTGGCAAACGCTCCACACAAACCGTCCACACACACGCTCACACACAAACGCTCACACACAAACGCTCAGACACAAACGCTCACACACAAACCCTCCACCAAACGCTCACACACAAACCCTCCACACAAACGCTCACACACAAACCCTCCACACACAAACGCTCACACACAAACCCCCCCACCAATCCCTCCACACACACTATCCACCGAATGCATGCTCAGGAAACCAGTGGGCCAGATCCCCCAAGAGGCCTGTCACCAGGACCCGGAAGAAAAGCACTCAATTAGTGAGCGAAGCGCTCACAGAGAGCCCGTCTGAAGGAGCGCAGGACCACCCCTGTAGCCCTGGCGTCCCTTCGAGGGGGAAGATCAGAGGATGTTGTCCATCTGCTACTGCTAATGGCCCTTCAGCTCAAGAGCAACAAACACTCCCATGGGAAACACAGGAATACACACAAACACACACACACACTCACACACACACACACACACCACACACAAATGCACATGCACACGCACATGCACACACACACACACACACGCACTCACACACACACACACACACACACACACACACACATACACACACCCACACAAATGCACATGCACATACACAAATGCAAATGCACACTCACACACGCACATGCATGCACATGACATGCACACACACACACACGCACTCACACAAGCACACACACACATGCACACACATACACACATAGACACAGACATATACTTACACAGACACAAAATAGCTCCGTGAGGACTTGAAGGTGTGTTTTCTTTTGATGTCAGTCGTGAGAAGTGCCAGTGTGTGAATGACAGAATGGGAGCATCTGTCTGTGCACACACACATACATACACTCACACACACACACACACACACACACACACACACACACACACACACACCGCAAACACATGTGTAAAGTGCTTTGAGAAACCTAAGCCATTTTAATGAGGTTACCTAGAGAATGAGTGTTTTATTTTTGATTCACTGCGCACCACTGCAAAAATGTCTGTGAGCGAGTCACATATCCTGTCCATCAAACTACTACCGCCTCTGTAAAATGTTCCTGTAAAGTGGAGAATAATGTCACCTATAAAAATAATCCAAGTGTTTTACAATGGAAGTATCGCCATCAAAGTGTGACAACTGTGCTTTACAACATTGCAGTGAATGTGAACAAATGTCAGCCCCAGATGACAAACGCCATAGCCACTCCCCTCAGATGTGTGTTAACATCCCTGGTGCAGAGAGATGAGGGAAGAGACAGGGGAGCAAGGAAAAAAAGGCATACCCCATATCTGCACACACACACACACACACACACACACACACACACACACACACACACACTCATCTTCACAGGGGCTGAGTAGAAACTAACTCTAACACAAACTCTCTAACTACATGAGAGAGAGCTCACAGTAACCAGCCACACTGGCATCCTCATTAGCTCTGCTCACAGTAACGAGCCTCCCTGACATCATCATTAAGGGCCACCAGCACCTCTGCTTTCTGTAACCAGCCTCGCTGACATCATTGTTAAGGGATGCTGGCCACCTCCACTCAGAATCCAGTCCAGAGACTTTTGTCTATCAAGCAGCACTGCACTGACATCATCATTAAGGGACATTGAGGTTTGGGGAGTGTGAGTCTGCAAGGCTTTTCAGATCACATGCTTTTGCTTGCTTGTTTCTCTTGTTTTTGTTTTGAAATGGAAAATGCATGTTTTTGTGATTTGTCAGAGAAAGAAGTTGGAAAGGGAGATAGAAATGAACCATCGGAGGCAAGAGGAAGACCTTATTTTGTGTAACAATATGATTTTTAGCATTTTTCTCCCATTACTGTGACTAGATGTTCTCTGCGAACTCAGTATGCAGCTAGAGTTATACGTTGGTTAGGATGCCCGCAGGGGTTAGAGTTAGAGTCGAGAAACTGTGTTAGGATGAGTGCTGGGGCTAGAGTCAGGTCAACAGAGGTTCAAACTGTGTTAGGATGAGTGCTGGGGTTAGAGTCAGGTCAACAGAGGTTCAAACTGTGTTAGGACGAGTGCTGGGGTTAGAGTCAGGTCAACAGAGTTTCAATCTGTGTTAGGACGAGTGCTGGGGCTAGAGTCAGGTCAACAGAGGTTCAAACTGTGTTAGGACGAGTTCTGGGGTTAGAGTGAGTGTCTAGAGAGGTTAAAACTGTGTTAAGACGAGTTCTGGGGTTAGAGTGAGTGTCTAGAGAGGTTAAAACTATGTTAAGATGAGTTCTGGGGCTAGAGTGAGTGTCTAGAAAGGTTAAAACTATGTTAAGATGAGTTCTGGGGTTAGAGTGAGTGAAAGGTTAAAACTATGTTAAGATGAGTACGATGAAGCCCTTTCTGTAGACTCACCTGAACGGCTTTCTGAGACTGAATATCCACTATGAGGACTCTGTTCAGAAGAGGCTGGGTAGCGTAGATGAACTTGTCCTTCACGTTGACTGCTGATGACCACACACACTTCTGCTCCTCCTCGCCCTCTTGTTTCGGACAGACCTCTTCCTGCAAGAGAGGGAGACGGGAACGTTTCATACTTGCTGTTGGACAAAACATCAACACATAAGTGAAGAAAAGAAGACAAATGATTCCTGCATACAGTGGTTAAAAAGCACTTGTTTAGTACGACTTGAGTGGTCTGAATTACTTGTACACTTAAGCGCAGCACTGGCGGATGAAGCCTTGTGGATGCACACTTTATCTTGCATTAAGCTGAGAGATTTCAGATACTTTTACGGCACCGGTCCTCGCACAGGCTGGCACTGTTAAGTGTTTAGTGCAGTCATTACGCACAAGCACACAATGGAGAGGCTGTTCTACAGAACGACCCACTGGTAGAGAACAACGGAGCTCCGTGCTGGCGCTGGCACTGGCTCTGGCTCTGGCACCAGCCTGTGTTCTGTGAGTGTTGCCCCGTGAGTGCCCTCTCTGCTCGCTCCTCTCTCTGCGCCCGCCGGCGCTGCCAGACCATGTCTCACTGCATGCCAAGAGCCGGCGGATGAACAGCCACTCTGTCACCATGACGCTGGTCGCCAGGGAGATCCCTGTCGGCTCTGGCCTGCCCGAGGTGACCGGCGGGCAAGAAACTGAGCATGTGCTGCCCGGCTCGAGCAGGGGGATCTAGGGACCGGCATGTTGGAGCGCGTAAGGGTGGGCACTGCTCAGGCAGAGGGCACCAGCGTGTGGGGGTGGACACTGCCCAGGCAGGAGGGGCTATTTTGGGCTGGCACGCTGGGGCTCTCTGTGGACCGCTGACGCGTGCCTGGACTCGCTGCCAATCCTCGAAAGCAGGAAAGTCATGAGGCTTTGGAATAAG
>NC_137927.1:6607282-6619782 GCF_963457725.1 Sprattus sprattus | reverse complement strand
GAGCAACCAGCTCGTCTGCCAAGGCCTAGGCTCTGTTAAGCTGTTACGGGAGATCTCTCTGTTCACCGTGTAAACTGCTGCAGGCGTAGCCATAATCCGAACGGGGGAATACAGCCTGTAGTGTCGCGCGTGACAGAACTCTGACGAAACAGCGCTCTCAAAGCAAATCTGCTCTTGTCACCGAGAGGAGAATATTTTAATAGGCGTAGGCGCACAGAGAAGGAACGATCTTTGTCTTTGCAGAGTTGAAACTAAATTCATTCAGATAATATACTCTTGAACTCTTTGTCCCCAGTAGATTGTAATGTGTAATATGACACCTCATCACTGCTCTTACTGGCATGTGCATATATATATATATAACGTGTGTCGCTGCATACATATCGCACATTGCTGCTCATTGATGATGCTGAAGGATAGGATGACGTATAGCTCCCCTCTGGTCGTGAAAGAGTGTGTGGTGTGTTAACGAGTGCAGAGCCGTGACCTGTCTGTCTGAGCGAAACTCGAGGAGGTAAACAGCGTGGCTTTTATTTCAGCAGTGAGCTGCTCTAGTGAACTCCAAAAGATAACATTACTGCAGGGGTGAGAGCCAGCCTGACCCTGATGACTGTAGGGGAATAACAGTATTTTCATTCTCTATCGCAGATCAGTACCTGATCTCCTCTGTTCTCCTCATGTCTGTTTAGCATTAGTCTTCACACCAATAACATCTGGTTAAATTGTTGTTATAAAATAAGTGCACGCACATCAAGCACCTCAAAGCTGTACTGAACTGTAACAGAAACGAAACTGAAACTAAAGCTAAAACTAAAGTGCAACATACACACTGAAACTGGCTAGACAGCCAATCAGACATCTGCTCCCTCCTCTCAGACAGCATGTCACTTCCTGTACTGTCCCTGCATCTCCCTATTCGTGATGAATGTTCCAGGAGCCTCTGGTTAGAAGCGTGTGAAGTCTGTCACATCTATCTCCTTCCCTGCCGCCACACCTGACGGAGTGGAACAGCACCCTCTGACTCGCTCGTTTGGGAACGCGCCGCTGCTCACACTTGCCCGCTGCGTGGCACAGATGATCTTTGGACACACTTCAAACGGCAGCAGATGAGGACAGAGAGTGCCGCAAACCAAAAGTGACAGCGCTAATGTGTGCGGCTATTGACCAAACTCAGCAGGAATCAATGGGGGACGTGATCACGCCCGCGCCTCTTTCCCCCTTTCATTATGTGGATAATAAAAGTCGATCGGTGATCGGCGCTGCCCCTGCAGGAGCTCTGGTGATCAGCCAGATGTCATTCGGTGACTAACTGCCCCACCACGATGGCAAACCACACCTATCCTACAGATAGAATCTCGTGTCATGGAGGGGATTTCTGATGCTCCGCTGGGGCGGCAGTGATACTGGTGTTTGGCAAATCTGCAGTGTCACTGCCTCCGCAGTCTCTCCCTGAGAATACAGATATCTCTAAATGACAAACCGCCTCGAGTCTCCACGGTGACACATCAATCTAAAAGGCAAACAGATAAGTCAGAACTCAGTAGCGCAAGCAGGCTTACACCTGACTGCCTGGGTTAAGTTGTAAAAACATCTCTCCAGACGCCGGTGAACAGCCTGTATGATAGCTCTCTACATAGTCTCTACACAAAGGCTTTAATCGACTCAACCAAACATGAGCGCCAGTTGCCAGTCCCTTATCGACCAGCAGCTCCTCTGCTAAAGCTGCCCCATGGTTTACACTTTCAGAGTCTAAAGCTGGTCTAGCTGACAAATCATCTTCTGCAGGTGATCCCCCATAGACACTGACTCTAGTCTGACTAAAAGAAAAATGACCCTGTTCTGTTTTTAAAGTTCTAGTTTTAAAACAAGTGCTGTCTTTCCGAATATTATAGCGTAGACTTGTTTGTGTTTTAATCACATGGTAATTATATTCAACGCTTGTGTATTAACCTACATATGCATATGCCCAATAGCTGCAACCTCAACAATTTTTCATCGAAATTAATGTTCAGTGGAGGCCTTAAATAAGTGCAAGAGGTTAACTAACAATCTCCACCACCCAAGGAGCCTAATAGCCTCCCTAAGGAGGACCAGCACAGTAAGAAGGTGCAGTGTATTATGTGACCAGCCCTCACATAAAGCACAGCCTGTGTGTATTATGTGACCAGCCCTCACATTAAGAGCAGCCCGTGTGTGCACAGCCATGTAGAAGATGTGGGTAAAATGGGTACCATTCTCATTTGGGAGTACCAGATTAGGTAGGTATCTTACCCAGTGAGCAGGCGCCGGGTGAATGTGGGTGCAATTGTGTATGAATTGTGATATTGACTTCAAGAGGGCCACCAAGACACACTGGTGCTGTCCTTGCAACAGCAACAATATGTTGGTAATCTCACCCGATTGGACAGGGATCAACCATTCAACAGAAAGGCAGATCAATTAAGTTGATAATCCACAAATCAGTCTCATTAAATATATCAGTCTCATAAAATATATTATACTATCAATTTGGAACTCTGATTAATAATTAAATTAATAACTACAACAAAGTTACCTTATTAATAGTATGGTTGAAGGTCATTGGAGTTCTGAATAGAAGAGGTTGACAACGTCCATTCTTGTGTAACATTAAATAAACCAGCGTATATAAATCAAAGTATTTATTTACACAATGATAAGAAAATAACACACAATATGTAATCTAGCTAAATGTATCTAACTAATGAATTGAAGGAGTATGTATGTGTAAGGGAGAGGGAGTGTGTGTGTGAGCGAGCTTGTAAACTCGGTGTTGCGCTTTTAGGAGCGCGCCTGAAAGTATGTGTGTGTGTGTCTTTGTCCTGACCACCGCAGGTCCGCGTGCATTTGTGTGCACGTTCGTGACTATGTGGTGTGAAAATGGACGAGCCTTTATGCAGCGCCAAGTTCGATTATGAGCTTCGCGTGTGTGGCTATATGAAGGCCAATGTATTTGTAATCGTATGTGATTTAAGATGCCATGTTAGAAGAGGGAAATGGTTAGTAACGCATGCAAGTCCCGATGTATATGAGAAGCAATCATAACGTTAACCCTTACATGGTGTGGCGAAGCCAACTACCAACTAACAATGAAAGTATATAACAGTTATGTTCGGTAAACAAAACAGATACAATACATGAACAATGGCATATGTAAACAGTCCTATGCTTAGCCAGGTTGTGAATAGCTAGCTGCCCAGTCGAAGTTACCAGTCCTTTGGAAAAGTGTTGTGCTGGCGTATCCGACGCTGACGAGGCAGAGAAGAGATGATGCTGTCCGGAGATGGAGAAAGTTGTCCTTACTGTGATGTCGTTGTTTCACTGCAGTTCAGTTCGGAGGAGTTGATCGCTCGGAATGTTGCAGTTTCCGCGAGGTCTCTGTTGTGCTTTGTTCCCGTTGCAGAGTTAGCTGCAGATCTAATTGTTAGCTGCTTTGCTAAATTTACTTTGTCTCAGTTAGCGGCCAGTGTTTAGCTAACGAGGGATCTTAGGCAATTGTTTTGCCGTGGACAAAGGTGAGAGCTTAGTCTGTTCTCTTCCGTTGTGAGAGAACAAAGGAAAGTTGTTTCTTCACCTTTGGAGGTGAGTGGAAGGAGACGTGAGCCTGGCCAAAGCCAGTGGAGAGAGAGTGCGCAAAGAGAATGAATGTATCATTTCAACGCAGTTTATAGGCAAAAGTACGTCACGATTTTAACACCTTGTTTGCAGCCAATTGTCTCTGTGAAATGTCAGATAAGAAAGTCAGAGTGATAAGGGAATTGTGGGTAATGAAGTCTTTTGTTGGACTCCACCTACATCCCCCCTTGGTCACTTGATTGCACCGGATGTGTGATCCAGTGAGCACAACTGTGCATAGTCCATGTGTGGAAAGAGTTCATTGGTGAGACAGTCAAAGTTGTAACATCAGTACTGGGCATTTGTTGATACTATCTATTCTGGCTTAGCAGGTACAAAGTCATCAAGTTACAAAGATAAAATCAAAATAAACAGTAATGACAATGACATAGCATACAACAAATAAACCAGTGGGTCGTCTACTCTTCAGGGTAAGTGAGAATAGGAAAAGTTAGTGATGTTAACTTGTTAGGCTGAGACGCAGAGATAGTGGCACCTGATACAATGATAAAACCATTTCTGGAGAATCCAAGAGTGTGTTTGTTGAATAACTCAATAGATTGGATGACAATACTGACTAGTAGATGACTAGTGACTGACTAGTCTTGGCAGCCTTTGCTGTTTTTGTCCTTCAGGCATGTTCTGCTGCGGAAGGGTGTCATCTTGATCTCAAAACTTAAAGCTCAAATGGCTGTATCAAGGTTTTGTGTGGCAGTATGGTAATGTCCTAAACTTGTGTTTGATGTGGACATGTGCATTACTAGCTTTGTCTGCAATGTATGAAGCTAGTGTGCTACTGCAGTAGTTTTAATGAACTAGTTCAGAATAATGGAAGTTGCTGCTGTTGCTAACAAATCCAAGTTTGGCCTTTACAACTACAAGAAAAGTGAGATCCCTGAGCGAGCAGTTGTCTTACTGTCAGAGTAGTGGGCTTGTGTTGCTTGGCTCAACAGACAGTTAGTGATGAACTCTGGAGTTCATGCGCTTGAAGTGTCGTCTGACTCGTGGCTCAGGGCTGTTACGCTCGGGGTAACCATAGTCAGAGGGACAGTCAGAGGCACTATCACTGTCTGTAGCCTTGCGGCCATGGTCTGAGTGTCGGTCAGTGTACCGGTAGTCATCGTCCGTCGAATCTAGGGGCAGGTCATGTTTCTGGGCCATGATCTCGGAATATGGCCTTCTGCTGCTTCTAGGGGATGTATTTCCATTACGACGCTGATGATGGACATGGCGGTTACGCTCAGTGTCCCTATGAGGCCGTTTGTCACCCCCCTTTGATCTGTTGTGAGGGTGAACTTGTGAGGCCGTGAATTTGTGAGACGCTTTAGTATCTGAGCAGGTAGGCTCAGTTGTTTTCCCCCTTTCTTTGGAATTGACAACAGTTTCCCAAGCCATCTTTGTCATCTTCCTGATCTCATTCATTGAGGGGTTACCTTCATGCGTCATTAGGGAAACGTGAGTGCGCACACATGGGTGCAGGTTGCGCAAGAACAGAGACTTGAAGGTGGAACTCTCTTCTAAGCCTGGTGCATTCTTGCCCTGGAAGTATGCATGTCTCAAACGTTTATAAAAATCCCTAGGGTGTTCTCGACGGGTGTGTTTGACTTGGGAGGCAGCAACCAATGATGCGATCTCGTCGACAGGAGAAGAGTATTCTTCTTTTAAAGTATGACAGAGCTCGGCGTAATCATTTCTGATACGGGGAGGTTGTGCCTGAATAAACTTGTGGACTGCTTTAGAGCTGGTTTTCCACATGAGTTTAATTTTCTCCCTTTGGTTTGCATTGGGTAGGTCAGTCATGTTATTGTCTAATTCCCTAAAGTAATCGTCAATGTGTTGATCACGGTGGTCTGGGTCAAACATTTTAATGTCCTTAGCTATGAGCTCAAGCGCTTCTAGACGGGGACTCTGTAGGGTCTTTTCTGAAGAAGGCGAGACTAATCTAGCATGGGAACGGACATGTCTATCACATTCTAATGTGCTTCTCTCTGGGTGAGAGGCAGATGCTGGACAGCGGTACTCACTCTCGCGGATGTATGGAGAGGAGGCTGAACAGTCTGTACATGACCTAGTCCTGCCTTCGGAGGGAAGGGCACGGAAGAAAGTGTTATTTAACAGAGGCTGAGAAGAAGGATGGGCAGTATATCTACTGGGGAATAAACTACCTGTTTCTTCTGTATCTGTTAGGGGCAAATGGGAAGTCAGGCTGTTAACTCGGTCTCTCAGTGGAGGTTGAGGAGCTGACTTCATTCCCAAGGACTGATGGTCAGTTGGGAAGTGTTCCCATCTGAATGAAGGAGGGGTAGACCTTTCACCAAGGGAGGAGTGTGAATCAGAGTAACCAGACTCACATCGGCTGAACGACTGTGGTGGGGCAGGGTGTTCTGACCTAACCTTCAGTAGCTCCTCCTTGTGTGAACAGAGTTCTAACTCTGTTGAGTGTAGGTCTCCTAGGTAGCGCATAGCTTTCTTGTTAGCTGTCTGTACCTCTTGGAGGAGACTAGCATTCTGCGCTTCTAATGCTGCATTGCACTGAAAGGCAAGGCTGGTTTGCCTGTGAAAGTTCAGTAGCAAGCACGTTAACAATGGGTCTTTGGATGCAGTCTGCGCATCATACCTGTTATTTAGTAGAGAGTCTATCTCCTTCCTGCATTCACTAAAACTCAAACTGTTAATGAGTTCAGGGTAACCAGGTTTTAGGCTTTGTGCTACGGAAGAGATAAACTGATCTACACAGGGGTTATCCATTGTTATGTTTAGCTAGAGGGGTAAGCTAAAGTAATGTAAAATAGGGTAGGTTATGAAATTACTTAGGCGCTTGGCTATGGTGTTGCAGTGGCAGACACCTTGTAGTGTAACTTGGGCAGTACACTAGCCTAACCTAGGAGTGTAATTACCTACGCAATGAGGAGTAGCTTCCTGGAATGAGGTGTAGCTACAGCGCCATCTAGTGGGTCTAGTGGGCATAAAAGTTTGGGTACACTAACTGAGATGCAGGGCAGTTACAGTTAGGGTCAGTCACAGTTACCTAAATTCAAGCTGGAACACGTGGTGGTAACAGCTAGGTACACAAGTGTTTCACAGGGCCGGTAGCTCGCTGTGGCTCTCTCTCAGTCTCTATTCCGATCACTGGCTGGAATGCATGGCAGTAACAGTCAGGTACAAGCTCTCTTTCACAGGGCCGGTGGCACGCTGTGAATTAATTAAAAATAAGGGAAACAGTTTGATTAAGCACAGTTACAGCTGACAGCTTGACAATGTTTCATTGAATATGTGGTATTCAAATGCTGGACAGAAATTCACAATTCCTACAGAGTAGGTTCAACCTGAATGGCTAGCAGCAATAGCAAGTTCTAAGATTTCCAAGGTTTGGAAAAAGTGATAATTCACTAATAAAATATCAAATAGCTTGTAAGCTCAATTTGATATATAAAGCTTTGCACTTATTTGTAAGTACAGCTAGGACTTAGTCCTATGACAGACTAGTGGCGGTGAGTGTAACGACTGTTTGCTTAGTCTAACACTAGAATATAAAATTCTGAATTTGGCCTGAAATTAAGCGGTCATTAATATTACACAAATAATAAATGATTGCCAACAGTACTATCCTCACGCAGGGGCTCCATATTATGTGGGTAAAATGGGTACCATTCTCATTTGGGAGTACCAGATTAGGTAGGTATCTTACCCAGTGAGCAGGCGCCGGGTGAATGTGGGTGCAATTGTGTATGAATTGTGATATTGACTTCAAGAGGGCCACCAAGACACACTGGTGCTGTCCTTGCAACAGCAACAATATGTTGGTAATCTCACCCGATTGGACAGGGATCAACCATTCAACAGAAAGGCAGATCAATTAAGTTGATAATCCACAAATCAGTCTCATTAAATATATCAGTCTCATAAAATATATTATACTATCAATTTGGAACTCTGATTAATAATTAAATTAATAACTACAACAAAGTTACCTTATTAATAGTATGGTTGAAGGTCATTGGAGTTCTGAATAGAAGAGGTTGACAACGTCCATTCTTGTGTAACATTAAATAAACCAGCGTATATAAATCAAAGTATTTATTTACACAATGATAAGAAAATAACACACAATATGTAATCTAGCTAAATGTATCTAACTAATGAATTGAAGGAGTATGTATGTGTAAGGGAGAGGGAGTGTGTGTGTGAGCGAGCTTGTAAACTCGGTGTTGCGCTTTTAGGAGCGCGCCTGAAAGTATGTGTGTGTGTGTCTTTGTCCTGACCACCGCAGGTCCGCGTGCATTTGTGTGCACGTTCGTGACTATGTGGTGTGAAAATGGACGAGCCTTTATGCAGCGCCAAGTTCGATTATGAGCTTCGCGTGTGTGGCTATATGAAGGCCAATGTATTTGTAATCGTATGTGATTTAAGATGCCATGTTAGAAGAGGGAAATGGTTAGTAACGCATGCAAGTCCCGATGTATATGAGAAGCAATCATAACGTTAACCCTTACATGGTGTGGCGAAGCCAACTACCAACTAACAATGAAAGTATATAACAGTTATGTTCGGTAAACAAAACAGATACAATACATGAACAATGGCATATGTAAACAGTCCTATGCTTAGCCAGGTTGTGAATAGCTAGCTGCCCAGTCGAAGTTACCAGTCCTTTGGAAAAGTGTTGTGCTGGCGTATCCGACGCTGACGAGGCAGAGAAGAGATGATGCTGTCCGGAGATGGAGAAAGTTGTCCTTACTGTGATGTCGTTGTTTCACTGCAGTTCAGTTCGGAGGAGTTGATCGCTCGGAATGTTGCAGTTTCCGCGAGGTCTCTGTTGTGCTTTGTTCCCGTTGCAGAGTTAGCTGCAGATCTAATTGTTAGCTGCTTTGCTAAATTTACTTTGTCTCAGTTAGCGGCCAGTGTTTAGCTAACGAGGGATCTTAGGCAATTGTTTTGCCGTGGACAAAGGTGAGAGCTTAGTCTGTTCTCTTCCGTTGTGAGAGAACAAAGGAAAGTTGTTTCTTCACCTTTGGAGGTGAGTGGAAGGAGACGTGAGCCTGGCCAAAGCCAGTGGAGAGAGAGTGCGCAAAGAGAATGAATGTATCATTTCAACGCAGTTTATAGGCAAAAGTACGTCACGATTTTAACACCTTGTTTGCAGCCAATTGTCTCTGTGAAATGTCAGATAAGAAAGTCAGAGTGATAAGGGAATTGTGGGTAATGAAGTCTTTTGTTGGACTCCACCTACAAAGAGGTGGTGTGGACACGTGAGCCACATGAGCCTGTTTGTGCTCGGCTCTGTCGTGATGCTACCATGTGATTTTGCATAATGCTAAAGCAAGATATAATAGCCATTTCCTGTTAAAGTGTTCCTTTGAGGTTATCGAAATTACACAAAAGAGCATGAGATGTACACAGATTTATGCACACTTCCGCTTGAATGGGTGATTTGTATATTGCTGTGCTGCCTGGTGCTGTTTTATTAAAACTAGCAAAAGCTAAATCAAGCCCCTATGGCCATGTAGATAAACGGTACATATAAACTACAAACGTTTTTAGTAAAGAGGCAGTCTTGAGTTGTCTGGGAATTCCCTGCCCCTTCACTGCATTCCATTTGCTCAGTTAGTCTGGCCAACTACTCATTAGAGATCCACTTCACTCACGTAATTGGACACGCCTTTAACCAATCAGACCAACGATACTATACAACGATACAACGATCGGTAATAAAGCAAACACATATTTTTTCTGTATGAATTGTTCCAGGGCAAGTTTCTGTTCTGTTTTCAAAGAAAACTTGCCTTATCGAAGTTTTGCGGTGCTTCGGTGGCCACCATGTCCAATGTTTAAAAACTCTCCATGCAGTAGATTTTGTAACGTAGCCGTGGTAAGTTTAAATCCGCCAATGGCGCGCCAGGTAGCCAAAAGCCAGTTTGTGATTGGCTCCAAGGATTCTGGAAATCTTGAAATGAACGGCTATCCGAAGTTGGCCAGACCCACTGCAGAGGCAAAATCAATTTGGCCGGAAGAAGTGGGGCGGGACTTCCCAGACTAAGTCTTGAGTGTAATGAAATGTACTACTGCATGAACCTGTATAAAATCGCATTGGGTTCCTCAGAATTCCACAATACACTTCACTTCATTTCACCACACCAGTTGAGAACCATTGCCCTAGGGCATAAGAACAGTCTGGAGTCTGGACATTTTTTTTTCTCAACGCCTCAATAGGTAGATCTTGTCTGTCACCAAGGCAGAGGTCGTGATCTTTAGCCAAAAAAGATTGGTGACCACTGCCCTAGAAGCATAAGGTGATAGTGGCTAAAGCTGATTAGCGTTTCTTTCTTTGGAGGTTACTCATGCACTAATGCTGCACTGGTCTTTCAAAAGGCTAGTACTAAGTAGCCAGCTAGAGTGATGTCATTTCCAAGAGTCTGGGCGACCTCTTTGATCTTCACGAGAGAGATATGGAGTGAGTGCCTGTTCCCTGCCCTGTGCTCTTAACCCTCGCAGTTGGCTGTTTTCTCAGACCAGTGCATTAGAGATGGAGATGAAAGGTAGGGTGCAGTTATATCTAATTTCAGCCTGATGCTCAAAAAGGCACAGTGCATTACCCACAATGTTTCCAGAGGAGCCAAGGCAACGGCAGCATTGTGAGCCAGGTTCATGACATCACAGTTGCCAGGGTAATATCATGACTGTTCTCACTGCCAGGCAGAGTGCCCTGAGGAAGAACACCACAGAACACTCGACCCAGAAGAAGCTCAGAAGGACTCGGAACACTCTACCCAACAGCCCAAAGAGGTGCCAAACTAACAACATCAAATACAACAGAAAGCTTCTGAGGGGCTAGTGTTGGTCAGTTACTCTGGACATTTCTGTGTGATTCCTGACTGAGAAAGCTCACAAGCTACATATCTTGAGTGAAATGGGAACTCTCCCAGTTAGCAGCTTATGAAGTCCAAACAGTTATTTCCAGGCTTGGTAAATGTTAGAAGTTTGTTAAGCTCAGTGCAACAATTTCTAGGCTGGGAAAATATTCAGAGTTTGTGAACTTCGGTGCAGTGATTTCTAGGCTTGGTAAATGTTAAGACTTTGTGAAGTTCAGTACAGTGATTTCTTGTCTAGGTAAATATTTGACAAGAATGCTGTGAGAGGGCCTCTGGTGGTCCTTATGCTGATGCTGAGGCTGTGGCTTACTACAAGATTTTTCTTATTTAAGCACAAAACATATTATTTAAGAAATGAGCATCAGAGTCTATAGACAGAGAAAGACAGAGAGAGAAAGAGTGAATGAAGGAGGTAGAGTAAGACAGAGATAGCGGAAGAGAGAGAAACAGAGAGAGTTAATGTAGGAGGGAGAGAAAGAGAAAGAGAGAGAGAGACTGAGAGAGAGTGATAAATGGAGAAGGGATTTTAGCCCACGGTTGTATTATTACAGCTGAATGTTATAAACTATTGAGAAGCAGTAGTGTAAATAATTCATGTGTGGTAGCATTTCTCGCTCGCGCTAAGGAGGGAAAGGAGGACACACATGACTAAAACATACGCGTCTTCCGAGCTGAGTCCTCCACGAACAGCGAGGAGATGTCCTCGTCCACTCCTGCCTCATTCTTGGCGATGCAGGTGTAAGCCCCCGTGTCCTCAAAGTGCACATTGCTGATGTGGACCTCACTGCCGTTGGCTGCGTTTGGTGGCCCAGGACGGGACAGATAGGGAGAGTGGAGGAGGACGAGAGAGAGGAGAGGAGAGGAGAGGGGTGGGATGATTGAGGTCAGTGGGAGAGAAAGGAGGGGAGCAGAGAGTAAGAGAAATGGGAGCGAGAGAAGAGGAGAAGAAAGCGAAGAAAAAAGAAAGAGCATTTTTAAAGGGCACTGCGAAGCACAGTAAAGAGTGTGCAACAACCCTGAACTCAACCACCTTATCTCAACCCATTTAAGAGCAGGATAAAAGACATGACACCAGGGAGAAACACAGAGAGAGACCCATTCTACACAAGCAACATATCACAGCTTTTACAAGTTTCCCACTGGTAACTATGCATGCAAACATATATCAGCTGCATCCAGCTCTGAAATATGGTGTATTCATATGGTAATATATTCTGCTGAGTTGTAGTTGTTAGTTACTGCTCTGGTAGGTGTTTTTTGTCAAAGTTACAGCTTATTTACACAGGTAGAGGCTGATATTGTGCAGTGAGGCAAAGATATAATTTGTCATTTCATTAATCTGAACCTCATGGCAATAGCTCATTACTGTGCAGCTGTTATTTTTTATTGTAAATGTATACTGTTCCTGTCCCAGCATGCCAAACAATTTAAAAAATAAAACATGTTTTCCATGAAGCACATAAAGAGTAGCAGGTCTAGTATTGATTAGCAAGCTGTAGTTAAACACCATATGACTTGCTCCTGATGAATATCTCCCTGTACAGTATTGATCTGTTATTTTATGTGATCAGTTTCTGTCTAGGCACTGTGTGAGTATGTGTGTGTTTGTGAGTGTGTGTGTGAGTGTGTGTGAGCACGTGTATGTGTGAGAGCACATACGTATGTGTGAACAAGTGGCGGTGTGTGTATGTACCTTGCAGGGTGAGCTGCTTGGAGATCTTGGTGGCGATGTCCATGCCGTTCTTGAGCCATGCCAGCTGTGGGTCAGGGATGCCCTCCGCGTGGCAGCGCAGGCTGGCGGTGACGCCTGGCTCTCGGGCCTGGCTCTCGGGATGCACCCTAATCACCGGGGGCACTGCAGTGGGGCACAGGGGGGTGGGGGGTGAGGTTAGAAAACACATGTCAGGGCTCATGCAGATCGGCAATATGCTAACAACAACAAGGTCAAGGTCATTATATCTGCATTGTAAATAAATACGTGAGCAGCGGGTAGGCTGG
>NC_137927.1:6584782-6602282 GCF_963457725.1 Sprattus sprattus | reverse complement strand
CAGCACACAGAACACAGAACACTCCTAGGTTACAGAAAGCTGTCTGTCTCAGTTCTGTCTCAGTCTGGTCCTGTTTCTTACAGAAGACATCTTCTCTCTTTCTCTTCTGCTTATGATATTCGGTTCCCGCTGACACACCTGTTTCTGAATATTGATGATATCATCTTTCCCCTCATCGCGTGTGACAGACAGATGTGCCAGCTGTTCACACCAGAACACTCCTAGGTTACAGAAAGCTGTCTGTCTCAGTTCTGTCTCAGTCTGGTCCTGTTTCTTACAGAAGACATCTTCTCTCTTTCTCTTCTGCTTATGATATTCGGTTCCCGCTGACACACCTGTTTCTGAATATTGATGATATCATCTTTCCCCTCATCGCGTGTGACAGACAGATGTGCCAGCTGTTCACACCAGTTTGATCCTCTCTAACTTGTCTCCTCTCAGGGTTGTTTACCACAGATGCTCAGGTACAGTCTTTTATTATGATTCATCCTCAACAACCTTCATCACTTAATCACTGATGCTGGTTCTGTTCTGACCTGTAGATTTCTTTCTCCTGCCCCATTCTTCATCCAGCACTTGTCTACCTCTTGAGAATCTTGAGTATATTTTCTCTCCCAGCCAAAAGGGCTCTCAAAGTTTCTTTCAGAGAGTTTCTTTATGTTATAAGAGAGTTTTTTTTTCCTTTTTCCACTTCTCCTTGTTTCCTGTTATTTAACCGCTAACTCAGTATCAGCAATGTGAAGGTACAGTGGACCTCAGAGGCATGAGCACACAGCACACAGAACACAGAACACTCCTAGGTTACAGAAAGCTGTCTGTCTCAGTTCTGTCTCAGTCTGGTCCTGTTTCTTACAGAAGACATCTTCTCTCTTTCTCTTCTGCTTATGATATTCGGTTCCCGCTGACACACCTGTTTCTGAATATTGATGATATCATCTTTCCCCTCATCGCGTGTGACAGACAGATGTGCCAGCTGTTCACACCAGAACACTCCTAGGTTACAGAAAGCTGTCTGTCTCAGTTCTGTCTCAGTCTGGTCCTGTTTCTTACAGAAGACATCTTCTCTCTTTCTCTTCTGCTTATGATATTCGGTTCCCGCTGACACACCTGTTTCTGAATATTGATGATATCATCTTTCCCCTCATCGCGTGTGACAGACAGATGTGCCAGCTGTTCACACCAGTTTGATCCTCTCTAACTTGTCTCCTCTCAGGGTTGTTTACCACAGATGCTCAGGTACAGTCTTTTATTATGATTCATCCTCAACAACCTTCATCACTTAATCACTGATGCTGGTTCTGTTCTGACCTGTAGATTTCTTTCTCCTGCCCCATTCTTCATCCAGCACTTGTCTACCTCTTGAGAATCTTGAGTATATTTTCTCTCCCAGCCAAAAGGGCTCTCAAAGTTTCTTTCAGAGAGTTTCTTTATGTTATAAGAGAGTTTTTTTTTCCTTTTTCCACTTCTCCTTGTTTCCTGTTAAATGCCTATTGAAAGTGCTCATGGAAGTGTTATTTAACCGCTAACTCAGTATCAGCAATGTGAAGGTACAGTGGACCTCAGAGGCATGAGCACACAGCACACAGAACACAGAACACTCCTAGGTTACAGAGCTCTTCAGCTACAAGCCCCTTGTTCCTTCAAATACATGTGTCTGCGCTCTCTCTTTAGTATGATGTCTTACTCTGTCGGTCTGGTCTATAGACACACAGTTGAACACGTACATCAATACCCTATAATTGAATCACTGTGGTGGTACTCAGTGCCACTTCCAAACCTACAGCAGAAGGGGACACACAAAGACACTGAGATCAATGCAAACAGACTGAATTGAGTCTCCTATTGACGGGCCTCGATTCAACTGTTGTCAGCTCAGGGGCTAACATTAGGCTGGCATTAACTTTACCATGTCAGATCGACTCGTTGATATACTTTCACAGCCTGTTTGCCAGTGACCTTCGGCAGTTGCTCTAGAGATTGACAGACTTCTATTAATGGAATAATATGAAATAAAAAGTTTTTTTATCTGACTTACAGAAAAACAGGCCACTTGATTGAACAATCTCCAATAGAAAGTGTTCACTTTTAGATGCAGACAATCCATCACACTGACAACAGTGACTAATCTCCCTGCTGCATGTCCCTGTACCGGCAGCCTGCCTGCCTCTGTCCCTGCCACGCTAGCGGAAGTGTCCATTAATATATTTCACTAAGGGCCAGTAGCGTCCTGAGGGAGCAGCGGACGGCAGCCCCTGAGTGGTTTAGCACAATGAAGAAAAACAGCAGAAAAAAGGTGCCACACTGAAGACAGAAACATGAAAGCAAAGAAGAAAAAGAAGACAGAGGAGAGCAGCAAACACTGAGCGAAAAAACAGGCTCAGAAAACACACTCAGCACACACACACAGCACACACACTCAGCACCACACTCAGCACACACACACAGCACACACACTCAGCACCACACTCAGCACACACACACAGCACACACACTCAGCACACACACACAGCACACACACTCAGCACACACTCAGCACACACACACAGCACACACACTCAGCACACACATAGCACACACACTCAGCGCACACACTCAGCACAAACACTCAGCCAGAAAAGGAAAACAGGCATGTGCCACTGGAGTGAGTGAGTGAGTGAGTGAGTGAGTGAGTTAGGTAGCTAGTTAGTAACCTAGCTAGTTAGTGATCAGAGGATTAACATGAGATGTCAACAAACCTCCCCTCTCACATCTCTCTCTCTCTCTCACTGTCTCCTCTTTCACCTCTCTCTTTCTCTCTCTCTCTCTCTCTCTCTCTCTCTCTCTCTCTCTCCCTCTCCCTCTGGTACTCTCCTCCCCCCAATCTCCCCCTTTGTCTGTGCAGCTCACACCAACAACCTCAGATAGAAGCAACACTTCACTAAGCTCACACAGGCTACAGGGGGAGGAGGGGGCGAGGTGAGGAGTAAGAGAGCGAGGAGTGAGGAGAGAAGAGAGAAGAGAGGGATGGAGGGGCAAAGCATACAAGGGAAGAGAAGAAAGGAGGGGATGGGATGAAAGGAGGAGAGAAGAGGTGAGGAAAGGAAAAGGGGAGGAAGAAAAGGACAGAGAAGCGAGAGGAGAGCAGAGGGTGGAGATGAGATGAGGGAGGAGAGGCAAAAGGAGAGTAGAGGAGAGGGGAGGAGGCGAGATGAGAGAGGAGAGGAGAGGAGAGGAGAGGAGAGGAGAGGGGAGGAGGCGAGATGAGAGAGGAGAGGAGAGGAGAGGAGAGGAGAGAAGAGGAGAGGAGAGGAGAGGAGAGGAGAGGAGAGGAGAGGAGAGGAGAGGAGGGGAGGAGGCTAGATGAGAGAGGAGAGAAGAGAACAGAAGAGAGAGGAGGAGAGGAGAAGAGAGGAGAGGAGAGGAAAGAGGGAACATGGATGAATATGTATGGCCTGTTTCCTGCTGTCACTCTCAGTGGTGTCACCATCTCCTGTCACTCCTGTCTTACACCTCAGTGACCATCATCCGGTGCTCACTCTGCAGCATGGCTGAGGTCAAAGGACAGGGTCAGGGGTCACACTGCTTCTCCTCTCAGTGATCTGCCCTAACGTGGCCCCATGTCCGAGTCGCTACGGGTTACACCTGAGGTGCCAGTCCTCATTAGATCCAGTGGATTATGCTCTCTCCAGCTCACACACACACACATACACACACACACACAAGCGCGTGCACGCACACACACACACACACACACACACACACACACACACACACACACACCTACCTGGGTAGGAATCTGTAGGGAGGAGATAGAAGGGCATCAGTTGAAAGGGAGAATTGGGACAGCACAAAATACACACATTTTCCTAGTTCATAGTTTCAAAGGGAGAGAGTCAAGCCAGGACAATACACACACAAACAGACAGGAAACAGACACAAAACACACACACACACACACACACACACACACACACACACACACACACACACACACACACACACAATTTCTTTGTTCTGTCTTTCTCACTCACACTAGGGGGTTGTTGGACAGATACAGGTTTGCAGAGCACGGACCTGAGGGTCTGAACCATATCTGCGCCAAGTCTGAGCCCAGTCGGTCCATCAGGGTCTGCACAGCACATCTATAACGCTCAGCAGTCTGCAGAGCACTCAGCCCTATCTACTGAGTCATTCTTGAACCTACCACTGATTTGCAAATGCTCTAACTGTTCCCATCTAGTTCACCTCAGTGCTGACCTGCGGCCGGGCCTGTCCTCCTCAGGGAACACCAGTAGGACAGAGGATGGCCTACAGCTGCCCTGCTACTCTTACTGGGCCGGGGGGGGGGGGGGGGGGGGGGGCATTAGAGGCTAGCATGAGAGGATAGCAGGGAAGGGTGTGCCCATTTCATGTGAAGTCTTGTTCTCTCAACCACACACCCACATACTGATGTAGTTAGGCACACAGCTACCCCCCTACACACGCGCACACACACACACACACACACACACACACACACACACACACACACACACACCCACACACACACACACACACCCACACACACACACACACACACACACACACACCCACACACACACACACACACACACACACACACGCACAAACACACACACACACACTCACATCAGAGTACTCTGTGTTTCATTCAGATGTGTCTTCCAGCAGGCAGGGCTTATCTTTGTGGGTTTGTCCCAGGACAACTTTGTGTGAATATCAATGTGTCCTGGGCTGCCATGTCTATGTGTGTGTGTGTGTGTGTGTGTGTGTGTGTGTGTGTGTGTGTGTGTGTGTGTGTGTGTATGTGTGTGTGTGTGTCTCTGATGATGCAACTCTAAGCAACCCAGCATTTACTCTAAGCAGATTTGCCAAAATGAGGCCAGGATCTGCCAAACTCCGCAACAGCAGCTTTAAAGACAGCCATATTAACGTGGGACTGGTTACCTAAGAAGGCGCTCAGACCTCAAAACAACGAGGGGTGAGTAACTGATACAGTTTCTCCAAAAACATCCAGAGAGCAACTGCCATGTCTAATTTTGGAAGGCAAATCACTTTCGCCTCCACATTATGCCCCCAATTATGCTGCAATGATAGCAGCCGTCCACAGGGTTTGAAATGAGGTCTAAGGCAGGTATAGACGTGGTATTCACTGGGTCCCCATTAGTGGAAAAGCACAGCCTTAAATCAAAGACAGGTCCTTGGAAAGACAATGGGGACAATTAACAGGAGCATCCACTGCCAGCTTCAAAGGCTCCAGAGCAGACAGTGACCTACGTGGATGCAATTATTTATATTATAAATAATAGGTGTCTGGATGTGTATGTGTGGTTGTGTGTGTATGTGTAACACTGAAAAGAAAAAAAAAATGTTGCGACACCAAGACATCAAGAGTCCGTCAAGTTGGAGTCGTCCATGCGTGGTTTCCCAGGAGACCGGCCACTGATTGGACGAGATCAAACCCACTCAGGCCATGAGCACTTTATAGGGCCTGACATTTCGCTGCTCGTCTCAAATAATTTAAGGCAGATGACGGAGAGCGAAGCCACAGAGAGACCTGATGCACTAGTCAGACTCCTGAGACGCCCCGAGGGACTGATGAAACATAGCGAGAAGAAAAATAAATAAATACAAACAGAATAAAGTGATATTTTATCTCTCTGGGGGGAGAGGGGAGTACTGCCTGTGAGGCCAGTGGCCATTTTATCTGCCCCCAGAGGAACTGTGGCTTTGGAGTTGGGGATGAGCCCTCAGCCAATAAGAGGATAGCTTGTGTCCCTGAGCTGCAAACACACTCTGAAGAGGTATGAAGATTTAATGGTGTATCAGAGTGTATCAAAGACCTGGACCCACGTTATCTCTTCTGGCAGTGGTGGACTCAATTATGCAAGCTACCACACACAAGCACACAGACACACACACACACAGACAGACACACACACACACACACACACACACACACACACACACACACACACACACACACACACACACACACACAACATAAACACACAGGCATCCATTTTTGTGCAGTTTGGCTTGACTTTGAAGCAGACCATAGAGCTAATCACAGTGGGTTTGTGTGTGTGTGTGTGTGTGTGTGTGTGTGTGTGTGTGGTATCAGAGGTGATCACCAGCCAGAACGACGACTCTGTGATGTGATTGGATGAAATTTGCCACGCTCAAATCTGTCAGGTAAGCGATACCCAGGTAACCTGTTCAAGCCGTGCTATTTGCTTCAGCGCTTGTTCTCAACTCGACACAGTCCCACTCTTGGCAGTCTAGCACCTTCAACATGGAACTCCACCTTCACACCTCAGCCAGCAGATGATGACGCATAGGCTAGACCTCACCAAAAACGATTTCTGCTCGCTTCACTTCTTAGGCAAATGTGGAGTGTGAACTAGTGAACTGCCCACTGGTTGCCCAAAGAACCAGTCCAGTCCTTGTGTGTGTGTGTGTGTGTATGTGTGATCTGTTATTTTGGCCATATGGCATGTGTGGTGGTGTGTAACTCACGTTGATGTCCTCCAGCTCCAGACTGTTGAGTGCCTGACCGTTCCGTCTCCAAATGATGGGGGGGCGCCTCTCTCCCATGATGCCGCATGTCAGCACCACGCTCTGGCCCACTGTTACCGTGGTGACACTCAGCTTCTGGTCGTCAGGCAGGATGAGCTGGTACACGTCTGAGAGAGAGGGAGGACAGGAAAGTTCAGGCGCTATGCGTGAGAATATATGTGCATTAACGTTTCAGAGTGTGTGTGCCCCTCACATAAAACCGAATGAGCCCCTCACATAAAAAAACCAAGCTGAATGGAAATGGCAGAGAATGAGCTCTGGTTCTGTGAATACACCAATTATATTCATGTGTGTGTGTATGTGTGTGTGTGTGTACAACGACATAAACAGAACAAGACAACTCTTGAAGGGAACAACAGGGAAACTATAACTAGAGAGACTATCTGTGTTTTTAATTCCAATCGTGTTCCACTCTAAACAAATCGCCTTGTAATCTCCATACTTCTGGAGCGCTACACACAGAAAGGCAGGAGTGAGGTGATGAATAAACACACACAGCACACGCACACACACACACACACACACACACACACACACACACACACACGTATATATTTGTATGTTTAAAAAAAAACAATTGTCTGTGGGTGCCTTTGTGTTCTGTTTTTGTTTGTGTGACACTGCAGTACATTCTTCTGTTGTGTGTGTGTGTGTGTGTGTGTGTGTGTGTGTGTGTGTGTGTGTGTGTGTGTGTTCATGTGTGTCCCTATTAGGGCTGCACCGATCCGATATTTGTATCGGTATCGGTACCAATATTGGGTACCGGGTATCGGTGACAATTTAAAAATGTTTATGTTTATGTATAGGTAGTGTATTGTGAGTGCACGTTGCTATTAGTAGCGATTAGCATGCTAAGCGGAGATTTAGTTATGTCCTGATGTTGATTCGCTGTGAATTGATAGTGATGACTAGACATGATGTTAAGTAGCAAATGAGCAAAAAATGCACCAAGATCTCATGTCATGTACTCCTCAATTCTCCCTCTTGCACGTGTGGTCACACACATACACACAGTTACCATAGTTTCGCACTGTTTTTTTATATCGGTATCGGATCGGTATCGGCCGATACTAAACCTCAGATACCGGTATCGGTATTGGAGGTGAAAAAAGCGGATTGGTGCATCCCTAGTCCCTATCTCACCCAAACACATTGCATAGTGCATCCAGAGGCTGAGCACATGGACAGATTTTCGCTGCAACAATTGCCTTAGCAACAAAGTGCTTTTCTGTGTGACCAGAAATTTAAACCAATAACACATAATGCTTATTTACTTACTCTTGTGTCTTTTTTAATAATGTTTTTTTTTTTCTTAATTGAGTTTGAATAGGGAATCCTGTATCTTCAGAGTGTTTATTTAGTCATTCAGGTTCTGTGTGGTTTGGACTATTCTAATCAGAGGAGATTATGTTCTTATTATGATCACCACCAGAGAGGGGAGAGAAGGGAAGAGGAAAGAGGAGAAGCGAGAAGAGATGAGAGAAGAGGAGAGAAGAGAGGAGAGGAAAGGAGAGGAGAGGAGAGAAGAGAGGAGAGGAGAGGAGGAGAGGGGAGGAGAGAAGAGAGGAGAGGGGAGGAGTGAAGGAAAGGGGAGAATAGAGGAGAGGATGAGAGGAGAAGAGAGGGGAGAGGAAAGAAGAGATGAGATAAGCAGAGAAGAGATGAGAAGAGAAGAGAGAAGAGGAGCGAGGCGAAGAGAGGAGAAGGAAGAAGAGAAGAGATGAGCAGAGAAGAGAGAAGAGAGAAGAGGAGGGAGGCAATGCGATGAGAGGAGAGGAGGAAGGAGGGGGAGACTGAGTGGACTGAGAGGATTTTCTCTGCTCCTGAGGGCTTGAGATCTGGGGGAGCTGATGAAAGGACTGAGCTCAGTCTCTGGAGGCATCACAGGACCAGGGAGCTTCTAGAATTAGACCACACGCTCCATATCACACACACACAGACACACACACATACACCCCTATAGGAGAGGAGGACTTCAAACTTACAAACACATACACACACACACAGTGTGTATGTATTTATGTCTGTATATAAATATACCAGGTGTAGGGTTGGGTACCGAGAACCGGTACCAATACGGCACCAGTTCCATACAACCGATACCTACCCGGACCGAAATGCAACGCAGATTTCGGTGCTTCCTTTCGGTGCCTGAGCAGATTTTATTTATTTATTTATTTAATTTTTTTAAATTTTTTATAATTTAACAAAACTAGCGATAGCTAACGAGAAGTAACGTTAGTGGCGTAGATCTTTCTGAGTACGATCTGTATAATTTTTTGTGTTGCTAACAGATTTCGTGGGGCACATATAAAACTGCTCCATCTCCCAATGTAGACTCTCGCCTTAGTCGCTCACGCTCATTGGTGATAATGTAGCATCCCATATGGGACTAATGGAAACGGGATTTGTGTTGAGGAGTTGCCATGGTAATGGGTTGACTTGTGTGTGGTTTCGGTTTCAAGATAAGTGTGGTTGTTCTAAGCACGCTTTATTAAACGGAGAGCTACCGTCTCATCCAAAGATATTCCTTCTCAATGTGAGTTCTTAAGAGAGCACTAACTTGGACGCTACAATAACATTGCAACAGTTTAATGACAGCGAAGAGCAGGCAGCCTTGCACAGAGCAAGCACAAACAGAGCTAGCCATCAATATAACAGAGAAAATGTCGAAAGGTAAACGATCAAAAGTGTGGCTGTATTTCGCACAAAAAGATTCAAACAACGCGACGTGCAGCATATGCAACAACAAAATTGCGTGTAAATGGGGGAGAGAACTCAAGAGGCCCTGAAGCTAAACTCTTAAAGGGGCAGTACACATTCACGAAACCAGTGGGTTTAAATAAATGCAAACTAAATAATATTTTTTTTACTCTGAAGGCAAACATGCTCATATTTCTGCAAAAGAATTACTGAAGTGTGAAGTGTGTGTACAGAGTGTGTTATGTATTTATTCATATTTATTTAAGTATACTGTAAACAGTTGTTATAAGTTAATATATTGTTCATAGTTTGAAGTTAAAAGGTTTGAAGCCAAGTGTTTTGTATTTATTTTTATTTATAGTATACCTTAAACAGTTAATATATTGTTAAATTTGAAGAAAACTATTTGCCTTGGCAATAAATAAGCCTTTAATGTCTTTAATTAAAAAAAAAAAAAAAAGTATCGGTTCTGGCACCGTTTAGGCACCGGTATCGTTTTAAAAGTATCGGTTATGTACCGGTATCGGATAAAACCCAAACGATACCCATCCCTAACCAGGTGTGGCTGATAATGTAATGAGACTGATGCTGTAAAACACGTTTGTATATCTAATGATATACTTGTAATAACAGTCTTATTATTTAAAAACTGCACCTTGTACAGAATCAGTAAGTTTATATATCAGCAAACTCCTTTCAAGCTTCATCAGTTTCATTAGAACAGAAGCTGAGAAGCTCCAGTGTGAAGTGGAAAGAGTGGAGTGGTGTTTGAGTGATTGTGTGAGTGATTTTTGAGTGAGAGATTAAAAACAGCCAGATCAAATACTGAACAATAAGAGTAATGAAGCCTGCTGAAGCCTGGGCTCCGCCAGCCCCCCGTGAGACTGTAGATAAGCCTGCACCTGCCTTCTCAGCTAATGCTAGATGTATGCCTGCCTACTCCGTGGCCTCTTTGCTAAAGCTTTAATCACCTGCTAATGCTAACCTCACCTTTTTTCCTGGTTCCTCTGCTAACACTAACTTTTCAGGCTATTGCTTACTTCACCTCTTTGCATGTCTCCTTTGCAAATTCCAACCTCTCTTCAGTGGCCTCTCCGCTAATGCTAGCATCTCCCGCTAATGCTAACATCTCCTGCTAATGCTAACTTAATTTACATGCCTGTCTCCTCTACTTCTTCTCTGCTAAAGGACACACCTCTTCTGCAGAGTCAGTTAGACTAGTTATGACGATGAAGTTTTTAACCTTGTCTGTCAAACAAAAGGTAAAATAACATCAGATTGATTAAATGATCATTTTAACAAGCAAAACTATTTCTGTGATAAAGGTTCATTTTAAAATGCATATGATTTTAGGTTGTATGTACTGTATATGGACATGTATTGGGAGACTGGGAGTGTGTGTGTGTGTGTGTGTGTGTGTGTGTGTGTGTGTGTTTGTGTTTGTGTGTGTGTGTGTGTGTGTGTGTGTGTGTGTGTTCCATTAGTGTATAGTCCATGTGATGTGATATGAAATATGATTTCAAAGCTAAGGAAAACATAGCACCCAGAAAAAAGGCATAATTGAGTTTCAAACTAAAACAAATGAGTACAGAGGTTGCGCTTTCTCAAATGATTAGGCGATTACGAAGGGTTAAAATTACGACACAGCTCAGCCGCAGCAAAACTGCACCTCCTCCAGAGCCTCCCGCAATTTCGCATCTCTACTTCACGCACTCTCATTAAAAGTTAATTTAACAAATGAGTCCAGAATGTTTGCTTCTCATAACTCTGCCCCCCACTTCTTTCCTGCACCCAAAGGCTCAATGGCATCCTGACACGCTGCAGCATGTGTTCCACCCACCATATCATGCCAGGACACCTTTAACCATTAACCCTCACACAAAACCTTACCCTAATGAGTGTGTGTGTGTGTGTGTGTGTGTTGTGAAATCAAATAACACATCTATAATGAGTGTCCTTATGTTTCCACTGCATGAAATGAAGACATAGAAACAAACAAACAACATCAAAAAAGGATTTCGATCTCTCATTCATTTGCTTTCTAGTACATGTTGGAGTGGGGTTTAAAGAAATTTGTATAAATCATTTTGATTGCAAAAAAACACAAAAAAGTTCTTAAATCCTGGAAGCACTGATATTTGTGTTTATCCAAAGCAAATAAATCTGTCTGTGCTCCGCCTTCCAAAGCCTTCACAATAACCACAGTGGTGGCAATGAATATAAATGGTTTCTAAGCAGGGCAGTTCGATATTCTTTAATTGCATCCAATTGGAATAAAGTGGTGTCAAGCACATTCATGCTGCGAGGTTACAGTTGCAGCCTACACTTTGACAGACGGGTAGGATTTGGACATTATCTATTCATGTTGGGTTTAGCTGCCCTCCCTACAAACAAATGCCCACTCCTGAGTGCCATACTGAAAAGAGGTTGACACCTATTTTATTTTGCTGACACTGGGCTAGCAAGAATAAATCTTAGCGGAAATCCTGGTATGCTGCACTTCATAGCTTTGTCATGCTGTAGATGAAGAGGCCACCTGGAGGAGAATTGTATCTGAATGTATGCAGTTGGCGTTTTCACACCGGCTCTGTACTGCACTGCACTGCTAAAAACTCAAAACAACCTATGTAATGGTTCCCTTCAGACTGACTTTAGGACCACATAGCATAATACAGCTCCCATACATCAACCTGCTTCCTCACTGTGGCTAAAAGGATATCAAAGTATGTATGGCATAGTCTCTGATATCTGTTTGAATAAAACAGAATGCTCAGTCTGTCACTATTGAGGATGGTATGACTCAGTGATTTGACTTCCTCATGCTTCCAAAGGGCAGTGGGCAAACCAGTGTGCTCATTATTGCCTTTATTAGCCAATAAAAGGCATTTCATGATCAGATTTAAGCTAATGTGAAACACTCTGAACTAAACTACATAACGCAACCTTTTACCATGACCCTTCACAGGCCTATATACCTCAATCCCATCAATCTCAGATTGCACATCGTCTACCCCGGAATCTCCATTTCTCTTCACTCTCCAAAACACACACACACACACACACACACACAGACCCAAGCATAGGAATGTATACACACACGCACACACACACAGGCATGGAGATACGCATACACATATACATGCAATCAGCCCATAGAGGACATATCTCACAAAACAGTAGTGTGTGTGTGTGTGTGTGTGTGTGTATGTGTGTGTGTGTGTATGTGTGTATGTGTGTATGTGTGTGTGTGTGTGTGTGTGTGTGTGTGTGTGTGTGTGTGTGTGTGTGTGTGTGTGTGTGTGTGTGTGTGTGTGTGTGTGTGTGTGTGTGTGTGTGTGTGTGTGTGTGTGCATGAAAACATGTATGCAGGGGAAAGGGAGGGTGTAATAACCTGATAACACTATCCTATTACATCCTCACCAGCCATTCAATTACGCTGCCATGAATCATCATGACCAGGCTGCTTAGCGGGGCAAGAATGAGGATGACTTCACTGTGACCTCCGACTAACACACAAGGACATTACAGAAGAGCGGTGTGTGTGTGTGTGTTTGTGTGTGTGTGTGGGGTAGGGGGTGGGTGGAAGTGTATATATGAATTGTGTCTGCGTGTGTGTATGTTGGCTTGTGCGTGTGTGTGTGTATTTTTATACATGTGCCTATATGTCTGTGTGTGGGTGTGTGTATGTTGGCTTGTGTGTGTGTTTGTATTTATACATGTGCCTATATGTGTGTGTGTGGGTGTGTGTATGTTGGGTTGTGTGTGTGTGTGTGTTTTTATACATGTGCCTATATGTGTGTGTGTGGGGGTGTGTGGGTTGGCTTGTGTGTGTGTGTGTGTGTGTATGTTGGCTTGTGTGTGTGTGTGTATTTATACATGTCCATATATGTGTGTGGGTGCTCTGGCTGTACCCGCAGAGTGGAACTGATATATGAAACACCTGGCTGGGCTGGAGGAAGCAGCCATTAGTCTGGAGGAAGTAATCAGTGATGAAGCAGAGGACCTCTGCGTGTGATTTAGACCCGCCCCAGGCCATTAGGGGCTGCTAGGGGAAGGATAAATCACAGGCCGGCAAGGTTGGGGGTGGGGGGTGGGCTGACCCTGCTGGACACCACTGCTACTGTTACTGCTGCTACCAATGGCTACTGCTACTGCTACTGCTACTGCTACTGCTACTGCTACTGCTACTGCTACTGCTACTGCTACTGCTACTGCTGCAGCTACTGCTACTGCTGCTGCTGCTACTACTGCTACTACTGCTACTGATACTACTGATACTACTACTGATACCACTACTTCTACTACTACAACTACAACTGCTACTGCTGAGGCTGCTGCCACTCTTACTGCTATTACTACTGCTGTTACCACCTTTCTTTGCCTGTGTGCATTGCCTGCCTCGAGAAAGTGCTGGCTGATTGCACCACAGGCCTCTCAAACTGCTGACAATGTTGCCTGATTGAAATAAAAGTTTTTATGACGAACTGATCAACCTGTAAAACGTTTACACAGATGGGAAGCCTTCAGGGATCCTACTAATGCCTGCACACCGGGGCTGCTCTGTGTGTGCCTTTGTGTGTGCCTTTGTGTGTGCGTGTGTGTTTGTGTGTGTGTGTGTGTGTGTGTGTGTGTGTGTGTGCCCCTGTGTGTGTGGTGCTGTCAATAAACACCCTAGAGGGTCCTGGTAATTAAACGCACATCTGTTGTCTATACCGCACGAGTCATAAGTCACGTTGGATAAAAGCATCGGCTACATATAATGGGTATTTCATTGGTTATGATTATTTTAGTAGCCTTCCGCACACCATACGGCCATGCAGTTCTCTAATTGGACTAATTGTTACACCTTGTCTTGCATGGAAAACATAGGACAGAAAAGAGAGAAAGAGGAGATGGTGACTCCCCGGCTGCCAGTACACTTCTGTGTCTCTCCTCTTTCTCGTGCTCGCTGCATCAGTTTGGTTTCAAACGAAGCAGATTTCCTCTCATTCAGACCTCAGCCATGAATGTTGTTAAATGCTGGCTATGTACATAAGAGCTAGGGATGCAAATGATTAATCGACTTTAGATTAATTGTCGATTAAGAGGTTGCTCGATCAAAATGTATTAATCACGATTAATCGCTAGAGGGCGCTAGCGACCGGTTGAAAACAAATGTTCTCTGTGTAATGCGGTATTGAAATACAATAGTTCCACTAGCTCACTCAGTTATCATTTGAACACCGTGCATGCTGCTGTCCTGCATGGCACCACCAGTTCACCTGGTCAACTTAAAATCACAGCTACACTGTATTATACCTTCTCTCGCTTACTGCCGCGAGTTATGGCTTATAGTCTTAAAACTCAGGTTAGCTAATAGCTCGTTAGCGGGCTAGCTCACTGAGACTTCATAGAGTTAGCTACCTAGCTCGTTAGCGGGCTAGCTCACCTTGCTATGAATGTGAATATCTCTGTCTACTCCCGTGCTAACGTGTGCCCGCGAGTTTGGCTCATGAGAGTTAGTAAGTAAGTAAGTAAGAGTTGAGTTGGCTATTTAGCTTGATAGCGGACTAGCTCACTCAGGCTTAATGATTAGATACCTAGCTCGTTAGCGGGCTAGCTTACCTTTGCCTGATGGCTTGTCATTAAGAATGTAACTACTCTATCCCTCACTACCGTGAGCGCGAGTTAAACTTCAGAGAGTTGTGTTGGCTATTTAGCTTGTAATAGCCTAGATGCAGTTTCTTCATAATCTATAGGCTCAATAATATTCTGTTTGGCTCTATTTAATTTCTTCTATTCTTTTTTGTTTTATGTCTGTTTCAAATGCAAGAACTGAGCCAGTCCATAATTTATTTCTTTTTTTTTTAAATTAATGAATGGATTTTGTTATACCATAAAAAAAACTTTTCTGCTTTCTTTTCCTAATGCATAATTACTTGAGGAATGTATAATAGAATAGAATAGAATTATCATAATGCAATGTAATATAATTATAATAGGGCCTATTTTTAAAGGCCCCATTGAAGCACTGAAACTCAGGTGAAAAACGCCGCTTATCAATTAATCGAAAGTCGATCGATAAGATTATCAACTAATGATTAATGAATTAATCGATAATTTGCATCCCTAATAAGAGCATGACAGTGTGTGTGCTTGTGTGTGTATGTATGTGTGTGTGAGTCTGGTGACAGGTTGATGGACTGAATCACATCAACACAGACAAATTTGGGTGAATGAGCACTGCATATGCATGTGTGTGTGTGTGTGTGTGTGTGTGTGTGTGTGTGTGTGTGTGTGTGTGTGTGTGTGTGTGTGTGTGTGTGTGTGTGTGTGTGTGTGTGTGTGTGTGTATGTAAATATTTGTGTTTGTGTGAACATGTGTGTTTGCTTCCTTTGTGGTGTGTGTTTAGTTAAGTCCAGTGGATTAAGGTGTGTCGATGTTTCTGCATGAATTCCTCTCTCTCTCTTTCTCTGAACCTCCACCTCTCTCTCTCTCGCACACACACACTCAGAAGACCAGTTATATCAGCATAAAAGACAAGCTCTATCAGCACAGAAGACCAGCTCTAATAAGACAGAAGACCAGCTCTATCAGCACAGAAGACCAGCTCTAACAGGGCAGAAGACCAGCTCTATCAGGGCAGAAGAACAGCTCTTACAGCACAGAAGACCAGCTCTTAGAAGGCAGAAGACCAGCTCTATCAGCACAGAAGACAAGCTCTAACAGCACAGAAGACCAGCTCTATCAACACAGAAGACCAGCTTTAACAGCACAGAAGACCAGCTCTATCAGCACAGAAGACCAGCTCTATCAACACATAAGACCATGTGTGTGTTTGTGTGTGTGTGTGTGTGTGTGTGTGTGTGTGTGTGTGTGTGTGTGTGTGTGTGTGTGTGTGTGTGTGTGTGTGTGTGTGTGTGTGTGTGTGTGTGTGTGTGTGTGTGTGTGTGTGTGTGTGTGTGTGTGTGTGTGTGTGTGAATATTTGTGTTTTCTGTGAACATGTGTGTTTGCTTCCTTTGTGGTGTGTGTTTAGTTAAGTCCAGTGGATTAAGGTGTGTCGATGTTTCTGCATGAATTCCTCTCTCTCTCTTTCTCTGAACCTCCACCTCTCTCTCTCTCGCACACACACTCACACGCAAAAACACACTCACACACATATAAACTGATGCATAAACACACAAAATGAACATACTGCTATCACATTAGTTGTCTCAACAAGGACACTTCAGCTGATTAGGCAGGCAATAGTAGCTTCCAAATATAGATGAGCACATGCTAACAGCATAGAAGACAAGCTCTATCAGCAGAGAAGACCAGCTCTATCAGCACAGAAGACCAGCTCTACCAGCACAGAAGACCAGCTCTATCAGGGGAAAAGACCAGCTCTATCAGCACAGAAGGCCAGCTCTATCAGCACAGAAGACCAGCTTTAACAGCACAGAAGACCAGCTCTATCAGCACAGAAGACCAGCTCTATCAACATAGAAGACCAGCTTTAACAGTACAGAAGACCAGCTCTAACAGCACAGAAGACCAGCTCTATCAGGGGAAAAGACCAGCTCTACCAGCACAGAAGACCAGCTCTATCAGGGGAAAAGACCAGCTCTATCAGCACAGAAGGCCAGCTCTATCAGCACAGAAGACCAGCTTTAACAGCACAGAAGACCAGCTCTATCAGCACAGAAGACCAGCTCTATCAACATAGAAGACCAGCTTTAACAGTACAGAAGACCAGCTCTAACAGCACAGAAGACCAGCTATATCAGGGGAAAAGACCAGCTCTATCAGCACAGAAGAACAGCTCTTACAGGACAGAAGACCAGCTCTATCAACACAGAAGACCAGCTCTATCAGCACAGAAGACCAACTCTATCAACATAGAAGACCAGCTCTAACAGCACAGAAGACCAGCTCTAACAGCACAGAAGACCAGCTCTTAGAGGGCAGAGGACCAGCTCTTGAAATGCAGAAGATCAGTTGTATCAGTGTCAGGGAATGAATAAATCTGGTACTTGAGGTTTCTCCTCCTCCTTAGCCCACTCCCTGAGAGAGAGAGATGGCTGCTGGATGCGTGACTGGTCGAGGAGGTGGGAGAGGTGAGCTTGAGGGATGATGTGAGGAAATACATTTCTAATAAAGTGTGGTGTACATATTAAAGAGCACAAATAATCAAAACAGAGACATGGGTGGGCCTGGGTATTTTGAGCAGATGTGATATCATATGTAATGTGTGTGTC
>NC_137927.1:6572282-6579782 GCF_963457725.1 Sprattus sprattus | reverse complement strand
AGGGGGAGAGTGCAGGGGAACCAGCAGAAGAATCATTAAGTGCTGTTCAGGTTTTTTTTTCTCCACATTCCTTTCATGACTGAGGCATATCTGAAAGTTCAGTGGTGTGGTGGGGGGGAGAAAAAGTAGTTTGGGAAAAAGCTGCAACTCTTTAAGGAGGGAGAGGGGAAAGGGGAGGAGAAGCAGTAAGTGTTGCCTCGGATGTGCCTGTTTGATTAGCTCCGCTTGAAGGGCCTCTTCCCCCACGCAATCCCATAATGCTGTGCCATGAGGTGCGGAGGCTGCAGTGCTCTCTCCAAGCCTCTTCACACAGCGAGCTGATGAGGAACTGAGCACTTTTACTGTGGGACCTCGTTAAGGATTCAAGCCCCCCCCCCCCTTCTATCTATGTCTTGATTTTTCTTTTTCTCCGTCCTCCATCTCTCCCTGTACATAATGGAAGTGGATTCGGAGGCGGGGAGAAATTTCAACCCACTCGGCTGCCGACTCCAGAACAAACCTGGGCCGGACCAGGGCCCATGAGACCCAGACTCAGTGGCGGCTGAGAGAGGCAGGGTGGGCGGCAGATATGCGGTGAAAGGAAGGAAAACGAAATGACATGGACAGAAAAGACGAGCGTAACGTAAACAGCTGAAAAGATCCGTCTGACTTCTTGTCATCTTAAGCCAGCGTGCTCTCTCTTTTAGGGGTCCTGTGTTTGCTAACAGTGAAGAAAATAAGAGCCCAATGCCAGACCGGGTGTCTTTAGTCTGTTTTTTTTATCAGGTGGAACGTCTTGGGTGGGATTTATTTCTGGTGGGACATATTTGGTGAGGTTTATTTTATTTATATTCAAATTTTTATAGTTGGTGTACGCGAACACTGCTCTGAAAACTGACACTGATCGGCAGGGGAAAAACTCAGTCATTAGAATATTCGCTCCAATGAATCCAGCTGCAAAACACACACACACACACACATGCAAGACAAGCTAAACCGACATCAACACAACTCTCTGAGTAAACCAGATAGTTAAATAGAGAGGGGGTGCTGTACATGAGAGAGAAAAGCCCTCACTGTGCTGTACTCCAAAGCTCAGATTTCACATCCTGTGGGAAGCTTCGCCTGCTTCCATGCTGATCAACGTCCATAAAAGAGGCTAGATGAACAATGGGCCAGGAAATTACCTCGCTCCCATTTTCTGCCTCCTGGGTGTTAATGGGCTCCGCTTGCACAATAGAAATGAGCCGAAAGACGAATGAAATTCAATATAAAGGCTCTGGCACACCACCTGAATTAAGGTGTCATGACTCAATACAGAGCACCGAGAAAAAGCAATTGAAGAATGTGCAACATGCTGGCATTGCAGTTAACATACCCGTAAAAAACATGGAAGGGAATTTGCTTCAAAATGTTTTTGAACTAAAGTATTGCAGAGCATGCTAAGACCTATTGAGAACTGCACCTCAGCGGCCACTATCACTTCTGTCTGTTTTTTTTTTTTAAGTTGGCAGTAAGCAGTAGGGCAGAATTAAGCGGAGCCGTTAAAGCAATGACACCCCAGCAGGCACCATCAACGCTCTCAGCTTCAGAGACTCTGAAGAGAAAGTTCAGAAATAGAAACTGTTTTAAAAATGATGACCTAGCATGGTTCCTCACACACTGCCTACAGGAAGGACGGAGAAGCAAAGGCAAAAGACAAGGAAAGAAAGTTTAACATTCTCTTCCTCTTTTCTACTATAAAATGCATGATCCCTCAGCCTAAGACTAACCATGGTCTGATCTTTCATTGGTAAAGTTTTAGCATTATATAAGAAATGGCTTGTTAAAGACTTCATGTGGATTGTGGCATAAGTAGGCACTCAGACGTTCTTGTAAAGTGGCCATCTGTTGTTCTGCATGTTTTATAAATGGGACCTCATTTTCTAGTCACTTTCGGTTAAAAGCCCCCTTCTGCTTAACACATTCATTTCAATTTGAACGTTCAAAACTTAGCAGCTACTGTATTCCCAACTGCCGTGCTCATCTCATCTGATAAAGATGATTATCAGGCAGAGGAATAACCATGGCAGAGGGAGCACTGATGACATCTGGCTCAGATCTGGCTCAGACCTGGCTGAGACCTGGCCTCCACACGGACTGCGGAGAGTTACGCCATTGTGAGGAGGCACGGTGAGGACTACGGTAAGAACTCTAAAGTCCCATCATCTCTGTTCATGCATCATGCACTGACATCAAAACACAGAGAATGACTTTAAGTAGGTGTTCAGGACTTCGGTATAAGAATGTTCGAAAATGAAAGCAACAGACATTGAATTGATTCCATATAATGACATTTTTATATGGAAAGAATGCAGTCAAGTCTGACGTGACACAAAAAACACATGACCAGTCTGCTGGAGGAGTCCTATGTGAGTCTGTAAGAGGAGAGATCACAGACCTCAGGGCTCCAAGGGCTGTTAGATATGTAGTATGCACATCTTCATAACTACTGTGCAATAACCAACATGTAAGCAACACTAAGCAAGCTCTTCACAGAGTTTATTAAGTGTGTGGGCGCGCAGTGAAAAACAAGCTGTCGTATGAAACTGGTTATACAACAGTTAGTTCCGGATGACAATTTATTCATTTCTGATAGGGCAAGAGGCATTTCATGGGAATATCCTGGCACAACCACACTCTGACTGCCGCTATTTATCACTCTGCATTTGATCTACAACATCAACATTTCATTCATTCTTAAAATGCCCAGGTTGAGGCAATGATTATTTGACGATACATTTGACAGTTTTCCAGTGAGCTAATGGAGTAGGGAAATGTCCAAATGACCATGAACCGGAGAGACAGGTGAGTGTATAGATACAAATGCGCAAATAGCCTCTCTGACTCAACTTAGCTGCAAATTGACCGTATCCGTTGCTGGGCAACACTTTACTTCGGTTTGTGCAACTGTCTGGTTTGAACTCTTTTAACAAACATAAGCAGTATGCAAGCTGCGGTCTGGAAACAGAGTATTTGCATCACTGTAAGAAGAACAACACACACACACACACACACACACACACACACACACACACACACACACACTTACAGCACAAGCACTTACCAAATGCAGTGTAGAACTCCTCTTTAATGAGATGCTCATCGTCATCCTCATCGTTGTACTTGAGAAGGTCGAACAGAGTGCAGTCTGATGAGGTTTTGGTCAGGCCCTCTTGTTTAATCACCTGTGACAAAAACACAACACAGCTTAGACATGCACACCAACACAGCCCTGCTTTTCACCTTCACAACCTGCCTCATCTCCACTGTAGCGGCTTGTGTAGAAGTTGTCGTAATTCTAATACAAAAGCTAATCTCCATTGTACCAGCTTGTGTAGAAGTCGTCGTAATTCTAATACAAAAGCTTATCTCCACTGTAACAGCTTGTGTAGGAGTTGTCGTAATTGTAATATAAAAGTTATTCTGCATTGTAACAGCTTGTGTAGAAGTTGTAGTTATTCTCATATTGAAGCTCATCTCCACTGTAACAGCTTGTGCAGAAGTTGTAGTTATTCTAATATACAAGTTAACCTCCACTGTAAGTGTGTCGCCTGCTGCCTTGAGTTGACCCCCACACACACACATAATGAGACTATATGGTGATTTTAAAAACATGGCACTTCTGTCTGCTGTTGTGTCTCTCCCTGCCCCCCTTTGTATCAAGAAGAAAATCACATCCTGGAACACCCATTCAGACATTCATGTTTTTTATTTTATTTATATAATTGTATTGTTTTTTTGTAACACCTCAAAACACAGGTGTGTGTGTTTGTGTGTGTGTGTGTGTGTGTGTGTGTGTGTGTGTGTGTGTGTGTGTGTGTGTGTGTGTGTGTGTGTGTGTGTGTGTGTGCAAGTAGTCCACCAAAATGTAAAGCCTGTATACTACACCTGGTATATCACTGTCTCACATTGGGTCATGGCTCATCCTAACCTGGCCCTGATTTGCCATGGGGGTTAGCTCTGTTGACACCGGCTTGTGGATGTGGATGTGGATGCTAGTCAGTGCACAGCGCCTGGGTGTGAGCTGTGAATGCTAGTCAGTGCACAGCGCCTGGTTGTGAGATGTGGATGCTAGTCAGTGCACAGCACCTGGGTGTGAGATGTGGATGCTAGTCAGTGCACAGCGCTTGGGTGTGCTGAGATAAATGCTTCTCCTCACACAGAAAAAGACTTCCAATAACCGGTAATGTTAAAAGACTTACAGTAAAAAAACAACACCCACATATCAACATCAGTAAAATGTCAACAACTGAGAATATACCGCAGGGCTATTTCCTGAATGCCAGAAGCACAAACAACAGGCAGACTCAAGCCTGGCTCAGCCATGCCAGTTACAACATAATGATTGCACAAGTGTTCAACAGAGGAGCAATTTCATGTTTAACAACTGATTGCATTCAGAGGCATTTTGATTTCAGAGACCTAGTCTTCATTGTAGAAGAGTTTCTCAGATTGGTGTGTGTGTGTGTGTGTGTGTGTGTGTGTGTGTGTGTGTGTGTGTGTGTGTGTGTGTGTGTGTGTCTGTGAGTGTGTGAGTATGAGTGTTTGCGAATGTGTGGACTGGGTGAGTGAGTGCATGTGTGTGTGTGTGTGCAACCTCAGCACACACATTTCACCTCCTGCAGTTTGTCTCCTTGGCCCTCCATTTCAGGTTAGTCTAGTCCAGCTTTATCTGCTGATAGCTTTAATCCTCTTACCTGTCCTGTGTCCTACAACTCCATCCCACACTTCATCTCCTGCTGTCCCATTTCACTAACTCCTCTCCTCTCCTCCCTTCCTTCTCCTTCTGTCTCTTCTCTCCTCTCCTCTCCTCTCCTCTCCACTTATTTTCTATTATCTTCTCTCCTCTCCTCCCTTCCCTCCCCTTCTGTCTCTGTCATACCTAAATAGTACTTTAGATCATGTGTATTTCTCCATGCCTATGTGTATGTGTGTGTGTGAGTGTGTGTGTGCATGTGAAGTGAGCTCCTATCCTACTGACCGCCTGCCCTCCTGACAGCTGTAGGCTTCCACGGAGGTCCTGCAGGGCTGCACACACACACACACACACACACACACACACAGACACACACACACACACACACATACACACACACACACACACACACACACACAGACAGACACATTTCTCATTCCTGCCGCGTCTCTCCTACTGACGAGCCTTTGATTGCAGCCATGTAGTGATCAGAGACAACTGAGGATCCCGGCCTTTGATGCAGGACGTTCATTGCTTAAATGTTTAATGGCAGAGGGCCAGATCTCCTCTTTGCCTCTTTAGGCATGTGTGTGTCTGTGTGTGTGTGTGTGTGTGTGTGTGTGTGTATGTGTGTGTGTGTGTATGTGTGTGTGTGTGTGTGTGTGTGTGTGTGTGTGTGTGTATGTGTGTGTGTGTGTGTGTGTGTGTGTGTGTGTGTGTGTGTGTGTGTGTGTGTGTGTGTGTGTGTGTGTGTGTGTGTGTGTGTGTGTGTGTGTGTGTGTGTGTGTGTGTGTGCGTGTGCGTGTGCGTGTGCGTGTGCGTGTGTGTGTGTGTGTGTGTGTGTGCAGCACTAAAAGCCTGGACGCCACAGTACATATTTCACTCAAGGAAAAAGGGAAGGGGAGAGAGGTAGTTTAGCCTTTAAAAGCCCCAGCTCAGGACAAATCACATGGGAGCCCCACAGTCCGAGACTCGCATCACAGCCATCAAACTGCCCATGTCAAATTGATGTTCAATTAGACAAGCTCCACAAGATTAAGCAGGAAACGACATATAGCCAAACACTATTAAGGACGCCTCGGCCAGTGCGTGGATATTAGTGTAATAGCTTTCCTCATTAAACGAGTGTTACAGCTCTCATAAAGCAGACAGGGACCACAGGAGCCCAGACCAAAAGAGACTCCTTAAAACCTCGACAGGCCTCGTCAAATCAATTCACTGGGCACATGACATACGCCAATACAGACTAATTAATGGATTTCTACTCTACGCTTGGGGAATGGGATGGGTTTAATCCATCACCAAACGTGTCATAGGACAGTAATATTATGTTACATAGATTAACTATTAATGTGATATGAATAAAAAGTCAGTAATTGTCGGTGCTCTCCTGGTCGGACACATCACGATCACAAGTGATTAAGCTCTCTTAATGTTTGGTCACGCTGAACTTTTGTATTTCACATGTGGATTTGTCACAGTATCAAGAGAGCTGGCTTTGGCGTTTCCAGAGCGACCCAAACAGTCCTGCCCCACACCGTGGCGAGAGGAGAAATTAACAGGAGAGCTCCCACCGTGTGACTGACTGGTCATCCCTTGGCCACTTCTGAGGCAGGCACGCGTGTAGCCGTGGAGACGCAGGAGAGTGTGTGCACGAGGTGCTATGACATTTGAAATGTAGTTTCTCAAGAAACACGTTTACAGATGGCTGCCATAGGAACGAGTCCAGGTTTGCCTTATCCCAGCCCAGATTAAACCCTGTGGGGACAGGGAGAAAGGAGCATGTGTGAAGGAGACATGGGCTTGCTTGCATGCTGGGGTTTATGTGTGCATGGGTCCATGGCCAGGCCTCTGGATGGGCTATCCTCTCAACCCTACCCCTTCACTGCACCCCTCTCTCCACTTTAGCCCGGACTCGGGTGTGTGTGTGTGTGTGTGTGTGTGTGTGTGTGTGGGTGTGTGTGTGTGTGTGTGTGTGTGTGTGTGTGTGTGTGTGTGTGTGTGTGTGTGAGTGTGTGTGTGTGTGTGTGTGTGTGTGTGTGAGTGTGTGCTCAAGCTGTACTTGTGCATTCTGCACAGGTTCACAATTTTCCACCATGTAATACTGTATCTTCTCCCCCGAGCGCATGGAAAAGCATTTCTCTAACCCACCCCTCCCCTCTCCGCCCATCTCCACACACACACACACACACACACACACACACACCCCTACCACGCCCACCCCCAGACATCCCAAACACCCCCACCCCCACGCGGACACTCCTGCGGCTTCTTCAAACCAGATACCGGATATGAAGAAATATGCAAATGCGGATGGAAATATTGCACAATGAGAATAAATTGTGTCTTGCTAGAGCCCAGAGCTCTGCAGGCAAAGGAACAGCACAATGGCCTCCTGCAGGAATATGAATGAGGCGCATTTATCCGCCTCAGTGCCAGCACCTTCAGACAGGTACCATCAACATGCCCACATACTCGCCACCCCACCGCTGATCTGGAGACTGCTGTGCAGATATCGCACACAGAGGGGCTGCTTACCTATTCAGTTATTTAAATGAATGCCGTATAAACTAGCGTGTCAGAACCATAGCTGTGCTCTCACAGGCCGAGAGGATCCTGTATGTTTTTTTCAAAGCATCAAAGTTCCCTGAAAAACTCCAGTTGCTGTCATCTTGAGTTGTTTCCCCATTGTATTTGAATCCTATTAGGAAGGTGGGATTTTTGTCTGTTCCATAGAGACAAACAAAGAGAAAAAAATGCTTCTCATCTCTCCTCCTTTGGTT
>NC_137927.1:6562282-6564782 GCF_963457725.1 Sprattus sprattus | reverse complement strand
TTGAATTTCTCACAGTGAAGAAGAAAGTGCACCTCTGTCTCGACCTCACCTGTTACGCAGTGACCACATATTCGTTGCTCTCTTGGCAGCCAGGATTTTCTTTGTCCGCCTTTTTCTATGGCAAGATAGTGGTCACTTAGTCTGTATTTGGTCAGGATCTGTCTCTGCTTTATATCTCTAACAGTAAAGAGATATTCTTCCAATTGGTATTCAGATTTTATGGACCGGTAACATTCTAATTAGGTTTCCTCCGGTAGGAGGTAACCTATTGTTATCGTAGGTATTATTATTCTTGTACCATGGGAGTCAATGGCAGCCCCTAGAACCATATGGTAACTTTTTGTGAAATTTGGCACACTCATTAAGGACAGTCCCTTCTTCATTCACACCAAGTTTCATGGCTCTCATTAAACCACTCTAGCGCCACCAACAGGTCAAAGTTGGACTTTTGTAACACACGCAACTTTTGAACTGTGTGACCGATTTTCATAAATGAGGTACCATTGGATTCCCTGGATCAAGACGAATTAAACAAGCCCCATGGCGTCAATTTCCGGTTATATAGATTTTCCGCTATTTCCGGTTTTATCAAAAACCTTTGAAAGCCTACTCCTCCTACAATTTTTGGCAAATCTTCTTCAAAATCACCAGAGATGATCTCCAGACCTAGACTCACAAAAGTTACTTTTTAGAATTTTGATCCTCACAACCGTTTGTCCAGTACAGCCACTCAAATTCAGCAGAAAAGCGGCCAAACAGGAAGTGAGGTCATATGTCAGCAAATATTTGAGTGAAATTTACGCCACATGGTGTGTTTAATTCGTCTTGATCCAGGGAATCCAATGGTACCTCATTTTTGAAAATCGGTCATGCGGTTCAAAAGTTGCGTGTGTTAACACAAGTCCAACTTTGACACGTTGGTGGCGCTAGAGTGGTATAATGAGAGACATGAAACTTTGTATGAATAAAGAAGGGACTGTCCTTAATAATTGTGCCGAATTTCACAAAAAGTTACCATATGGTTTGTCCGGTACAGCCACTCAAATTCAGCAGAAAAGCAGCCAAACAGGAAGTGTCTCAAATCTCAGCTAATCTTTGAGATATCAACACCAACACCAACTGGTATGTCACTTGGAAGACACTACAACATGTTCCCATGTGCAAAGGCAACTTCATATCTTGAAAAATGATTGATATAAAGCAAATTGGATACATTGTTAATGCTAAAATAATGCTTTACACATCTGCAGGTCAAAAAGTTAAACTCTGATTCAATCACAAGTTCATATGAAGACACTTGAGAGTGTTTAGTACACAAATCTGAAAAAAAGTTGACTGTAAGATGAAAAGTAGATTTTTGGTGAATATTTGAAACATGCATGCTTGACTACTTGCTTAGGGTGGTTCTCTATAGAATGTCTCTCTGTCTCCTCATCCGCGCGGCTCCTAAATCTCACACACTCAGTCTCCCCTTAACACACGCTCAGGCTTTGTTTTACGCACACACATTCTCACAGACACACAGCTTGGTGTCACACACATACATTCTCACAGACACACAGGGTAAGCGCACACACACAACCTCCACTCAGTCTAAACTTCAGGTAGCCTGACGATGTCATACTCATAATTCTAGTCAGAATATGAGTCTGAGACCGGACTATTGGGCTGTGATTATGGGGCGTGTTTCAACGAACCAGGAAAGAAAATTCCTCTTCGCTGAATTGGATACCTAGAACCAATCAGAGCAACGTAGTATTTCCATCTGATAGATTAAACTTTTACCTGATCCCGTAGGAAGGACGGCAAAAACATCTTTTCAATCGACAAATGCCTTGATCGCGTTTCTCTGTTCCTCTTTCAAAATGAATGCGCTGCCATATCTGCTGAGACGTTACTTAATTAGCACTCAAGGCTAGAAGCTACCATTCGTTTGAATGTTTTTTTTTTCTACGCGTTAGCATAACCTATCAATAATGCTCTAGAGTGCTTCAGTTAAGACCTATAATCCTGGGCAACACTCGTTTTGCGTATACACAACTAACCGAGTCAATGTAGACATATAAAAGTCGTGTAGATAGCTTAAATCATATAAAATATGTCCCACTAAGCTTCCGAGACGGCGCCATCTTTGTTCGATGTATACCGGTATTCTATCTATATCTGTCCATCAACGTATAAAGCCCGCCCTTACAATTTGAATGGTCAGATCACTTTTCGGGGCCGTTTAAACCCTCCCAACTAACTCGACTCCAGACTGAATCTCCCAGCCCAAAAAAATTGTGGGCGGAGTTCAGGCTGGTATCCAGGCTAAACTTCAGGGCAAAAGCATTGTAAATGTTGGATTTGAAATGTAATATCCCATTGGCAAGTCTGCAGCATGGATTTTTCTATACAGTGACAAATTGTCACAAAATTACATTTTTCCCTGGTTCGCAATGTTTGGAGGAGGAAACCGCCATCGCTGCTTGCAGCTATATTTTGCTTTGTTTTTTTGTCT
>NC_137927.1:6544782-6557282 GCF_963457725.1 Sprattus sprattus | reverse complement strand
GTAGTTCTGGAAGTGTGAGAGGCAAGAGGTGTCTCCTTCTGGATGCCATGGTGGAGTGTCCCTCTCTAACGGGATCCAGTGATCCAGCTGAGGAGGCTTTAAGGCTTTTGCCATGGTGTGCTTTGATGCCGAGTCATCGTGTGAGCACGCTCCCCGTCACCAGTGGAATTGGCTAGATCAGAGTTCTCGGCATATCAAAGGCAGCTCACGCGGCAGCTCACAGACGCTTTGCCACATTTCTCATCGTCGCCTCCCAGGAAGTGTCAGATAAACACACGACGCGACTCAAAGGCGGCGGCAGCGGCGGCGGATAAACATCACCAGGACTCCTCCTCTGAGCGCCACGGCTTTGAACTCTATTAGTGTGTTCAGCTCAACTCAGGAGCACAGACCAGCAGCAAACATTAACATGAGGGGGATATGAGGAGTCACGCAGTGAACAGTAATGGGATTCACTGATGGATACCAAAACATGACTTTACCAGGAACACATACGCACGCACACAAATACCCCCCACCACGCACAAACCACATAGTATACAAGTATGTCATGGTTATTCAAACAGACAGAACAAGTTCAAGTGACAGCAACGAGCGATTTGTGAAGGTAGCAATGGACTCTGCAGCACCCCCCAGCAAAAAATAACTAAAAAAGACTGAGAGCACTTTACAATCAGCTCAGTTGATACACCTTCGTGATCTAGAAAATTGTGCAAGGCCACCATAATAATAAGTTAGGGATGTGAAATGCTGATGGCATCTGTAATGCACAACATCCCATCTGTAATGTATAGCCATCCCTTCTGTAATGCACAGAAACGTTCCATGCTATAGATTATCCGTCAACATACCAACGGGGACTTTTCACAGCTAATAATAAATCACTTTGCGATGCAATTTTCTGTAGCGCGTTGATGATAACCGTTTAATTCAAAATTATTATAATTCCATTCCATTAGATTTCATTTCTTTTAAATCATTTCTATTTCCAATGCAAAGCAGAATCTTTTGATTTATAAAACAACCTTTTTTCCAGTTTCTGATTGTTCAATGTCCCCCAACATAAATGCAGACACCGCCAGACTACAACACACCCAAATGCCTTCATTAACCATACTTATCTCTTTGCCACACTTCCAGCTTTTCAGGAATGTATCAATGGTCCCACCAGAGACAATAAAACATTGGATTAATTATATGCAAATGGAAGGAATGCATACAGCACCACGGCCCTTCCTCCCTTGGCAGATCAGATCAGAGTTTGGTTCTGACCTGACCTCCATTTACACACCCACAGCAGCCTGTGACCACAAGGAGTGTTTTGAGGTCACAGGAAGTGAATGACTCTCTGCAGGGGTGTTTTGAGGTCACAGGAAGTGAATGACTCTCTGCAGGGGTGTTTTGAGGTCACAGGAAGTGAAGGAGACTCTGCAGGGGTGTTTTGAGGTCACAGGAAGTGAATGACTCTCTGCAGGGGTGTTTTGAGGTCACAGGAAGTGAATGACTCTCTGCAGGGGTGTTTTGAGGTCACAGGAAGTGAAGGAGACTCTGCAGGGGTGTTTTGAGGTCAGAGACTGGGATGTACTCTGTGACCCCTGCATATCAAAGTACATTGACTTCTGTGTTGATAACAACATTCCCACCAGGACAGTGTGATGCTTCCCCAATGATAAGCCCTGCATCACCATTGACCTGAAGGAGCTGCTGAACAGGAAGAGTTCAAGCCCCAGCAAAACAACATGAGGGATGTATGGTTGGGAATGAAGGCCATCACAGGGTTCGAGGTGAAGAGGAATCAGGCAGAGGGAAGCCTGAACAGAACCAACGGGTTGAATGTGCTCTTCAACAGGCCCAGTACGGGACCCCCCAAGCCATAACTCTGAACCAACTCTGAACCGGCACAAGCACCGAGTCCGCATTGTTAGAAAGTGGGGAAATTGTGCCTCCCCACACCCCTCAATTCCAACCACGGACATAGCCCTTTGAACACCTCCCCCCACATCAGGAAACACTGAGCAAAGATGCAAGCAGACACCCCCACACCCTCCAGGATTAATGACCACCTGTCAAACAGACCACAGTTGATGTGTGTATATGAGCAGGTGGTTAGCAGCAGAAGAGCACAACAGGGGACTTAAATCCCACCTATCCTCTTCACCCTGTACACCTCCGACTTCCAATACAAAGAGTACTTTCATCTGCATAATTGGTTGGATGACTCTGCAGTTGTGTGGTGTGTCAGTGGTGGACAGGGACTGACTACAGGAGGCTGAGGGACTGCTTTGTGGCACGTTGTTGAAATAACGACCTCCTTCTAAATGTGATTGGTGGTTATGGTGGTGGTTTTAGGAGGATCGGGACTAAGCTGAACTCCATCTCCATCCTGAGAGAAGAGGTTGAGGTGATGGAGGGATACAGATACCTGGGGGCTCACCCTGACAACAGACTGGACTGGAAATGTAACACTGTATAATGGAAGAGTCAGAGCCGTCTCTACTTCTTGAGGAAGCTCAGGTCCTGCAATGTGTGCAGCAAGATGCTGCATATCTTTTTCCAGTCTGGTGTTATGAGTGCAATTTTTGCAGCCATCTGTTGGGGCAGCAGCATCAGAGCCAGTGACACTAAGAAACCGAACAAGCTGATGAAAGAGGCTGGCTCCGTGCTGGGAACTATGAGAGTTGGCTGTTGAGAGAAGAGTGTTTCACAAACTGTTCAACATAATGGATAACACTTCACATCCCCATGACCTAATGGTCAGACAGCAGAATGTTTCAGTTGGAGGCTCCTTGAACTCCACTGTAGTAAGGACCGCTACAGGAACTAATTCCTGCCCTCTGCAATAGCCATATGTAATCACTCCCCTCTGTACCAGTAGATGAGGCCTCTGTGCCAGTAGAAGAGGCAACGCACGATGCCAATTCTACATTTAATCTGCACAGTTAGAGCTTTGGGTCAAATTCTATTTTTTCATTCTGTTTTTTTTATTCATCTAGTAGTGTAGTAGATTGTATATGTATGCATTTGTTAATACTGTGTTTTTTACCTAACTCAATAGCTGTGTTACTTCTGTCAGGCCCAATCTGGTCTCTAAGCTAGTGTGTGGGAAGGCCAGTTGTGTTTTCATGGTCCCTTCCGAGCTTGATCGAGCCTCCTCAGGGCTTATGGACGAGGCTTTTGGCCCACCAATCACCTTTGTGCCAAGCAGGGCTAATTGATGCTTGAAGCAGTGTCAACGTCAAAGGCGAGGTTCGCGGAGTCAGGTTTAATGCCTACAAAAGATAACTAGTCACTGTCGAACCTACACGCTACCAAAAAACCTTAACAGACAATAAAACATGGAGAATCGTTGGAGCTGGTCAACACACAAGATCAGGTCTCTACCTTATATTTGGGCTTTTAAAAATGTGCAATGGTAGCCTGATCAAGTAAGGGACATTGAACAACCAACATGACTATAATACTTTTTATAGTGGTTCGTTATGGCATGAAAGCTAAAATATTTTTAGTTCAATTACATAAATTACAATCCAGGTCTGATTCAGCTTGTTTACAATACAAGGCCTGTGGCTGCTCACTGCTGTGTGAGTAAGCATGAGGTGTGAAGCATACGGAGGACAGACAGCAGGGGTATTAATTAAGACTTAACCATCACCCCCTTCCTCCTGCAGGGAGTAAACGTGAACCCTCCCTATAGAAAGACAAAACCCTACCCTAAATATCATAGCGTTATTCGCTAACTGGGTAACGAGGCCTAACGACACAGCCTACTCCTCAGCAATTATGAACCTCTGATCATGTGTGACACCATCGTTGTCTCCACTATCATCACTTCCTGGAGATGGCGGCCATGGCAACACCACCTGTCCATTTAGGCTGGTGTGGGAGGGATACTGATCCTTGGGCTAAACGCTGCCCTTACATGAAGACAGATGAGCATGATTCAAAGAAATATGAGCCCATTTAGAGCTACAATTTCCCTTATGATATCAATTTTCCCAAAAATGGACCATTGCTTTCCCTCTAAGTGTGGCCATATATTCCAATGGCACTATCGCTTAATGCATAGGATTCATCTTCATTTTACACTAATAGCAGAGACTGCCCATGCTCTCCATCTTCAACTATGGCTGTGTCTTCATGAGTACTACAGAGACTCAAAAAAGAGGCCATTATGAATGGGCACTGGGTCCTACATCATGCTGATGGGTCAATTAGGTGATGTTTTCAAATCTACCGCTGTCACGTGGTTCTTGTGTTTTTTTTTTTTTTGTCATTGCGCTATGCTCTTTACTTTGACACATAGATACAGCATCATTATAAAGCCTGACAAATAAATGGGCCATTAGACCTGGGAGTTGGGGAGATTTGGCTTTGTACACGTCTATTTCTAGCTTCAGTGGAGGGAGAATGAGAGAGAGAGAGAGATGATGGATGAGGAATAGAGAGAGAGAGAGAGAGAGAGACAGAGAGAAAGAGAGAGTGAGAGAGAGACAGAAAGAAAGAAAGAGATAGATAGAGAGAATGTGAGAGTCTATTGTACAGTAGTGTGTAAATGTTTGTGTCAATGTGAGTGGACACCTGAGCATTTGTGCGATCATTAACGTCTGTCTTAATGGCGACCTGGAGGCACTGATTATTCATGTTCCCTGTAGATGTGAGAGCTGCAGAGATGTAGCTACTGGGCAAGAACACTAAATCCCAAACCACACATTTTCCAAACACTTTCATAGTTGATACTTTCACATCATGGTGCTAGCTGATGCTCCAGGTAGTCTATTCTCACAGTATATTCTCACATTTACTGTACTCCAGTGAAGAAATGTTAAGCTGTTATGCTGCCTGCAACTGGAACAAACTGCCAGAAGATCTTAGATGTGCCTCAAATGTAGCAATTTTTAAATCCAAGATAAAATCATTTCTCTCTTCCTGTGGCTGTGATTGAGCACTAAAACTTGCACTCTATTCTTACTGCACTTAATGTAATGGCTTTATTTATTATGTACTGTGTACTTTCTTTTAATTATTTATATATTTGTTCTTTTAATTAGTACTTTTTGTACTTTGAACTTATATTTATATTCTTTTCTTGCTTTTCACTATAAAGCACTTAAGTCTTTCTTTTTCTTTTTGGATATTGGATATTTGGATATTTACTTTGTTGTAAACACATATACACACACACACACACACACACACACACACACACACACACACACACACACACACACACACACACACACACACACACACACACACACACACACACACACACACACAAACAAACACATACACACACACACACATACACACACCCACACACATACACACACACACACACACACACACACACACACACAAACAAACACATACACACACACACATACACACACCCACACACACCTTCCCACAGGACCCCTTATCCCAGTGACATCACCCTGGGTCGGCCTCTTACCCCTCTGTGGCTACAGATGAGTGTCACCATAACAACAGCCGTGAGTGTACGATGGGAAGGCCGAGCGCTGGTGGCCCAAGAAGCATCACACACCGCAGCTTTAAGGCAAAGCACAGGGCTGGTAAACCAGACCAGACCAGAGAGAGCACAGGGCTGGTGAACCAGACCAGACCAGAGAGAGCACAGGGCTGGTGAACCAGACCAGACCAGACCAGACCAGACCAGACCAGAAAAAGCATAGGGTTAGTATATAGTAAAGCCCTGAGGTTGAAATAGTGGAGTCAGAGGCGCTCTATATATTGAGTGGCTAGAAGGAAGTGTTATGTGTGGCTCAATCAGGCTGAGCTGTTATAGTGGCTAGAACCTGCATAGATATCGTGTTGTTCTCCTATTTTTCGTTCTTAAAAACCCAACGCTACTCTGACTTTCAGCGAAAATGGGTGTCTTCTTAAATTACGTTCTCAGTCCTAACAAAGTAGGCGACAGCGACAGTGACTGACTACTTCTGAATAACTGCTGTTCTCAGATGGAGAGAGCTCGAGGCGAGGCGTCTTCTCGGTCGCAATGTCGGACCGACTTATGTGGGGAGGATTTCATTGAAACCAAGGGCAGATTCCAATTGGGTTCCCAGCGCGAATAATGCAGGTGAAACGCTGCCTTCAGCTATTATAACCGGCACTACACTTAACGAACACAGCTTCTTGTTGGGGGTTTAGGCAGTTCAGGTGGCTCAGGTGCTTGCACTGCCACCTCACAGCAAGAAGGTCATGGGTTCGATTTGGGGGCAGGTCCTCCCCAGACCTTCAGTGATCTCCCGGGCCTTTCTGTGTTGAGTTTGCATGTTCTCCCCGTGTTCACAAGGGGTTTCCTCCACTAATAACTTGCACAGAAAAACATGCAAAAGAACAGAGCACATGTCCAGCCCTGACCAAAGATGGACAGTTCACTTCACTTGGTCCCCGGGGGCTTACAAGCTGCCCACTGTTCTGACATTTATATTATTATTATAGTGTAATTACAGTTACAGTAAGATTAATGAACTCCAGATAACTGAAACATCTGGTTCCTACTGAGTTTCTCTCATCCATGGATGGACCCACACACACACACACATACACACACACACACGCACATCACAAGGACTATGCTAGGTTTTCAGTGACTCTGTAGATGTGTGACTGCAGTTGGCTGGATGTGTGTATTTGTGTGTATGTGTGGGAAGTGGGGGGGGTTGTTTTTGTGCGTTTTCTCCACCACACAGGTGCAATGGTTTCTTAATGACCCAATTGGGGCCGAGATTTTTTAACGACCCAATTAAGCCCTGTGACTCGTGGGTGGAGAGGCAGCAGCACCCACACAAAAGCGGCCCCCCTCCAAGGATGCCGCAGTGCAGTCCCTGGGGAAGCCGTCTAATGAGGAACCGAGAGAACGCCTCTCTCTCTGGGTGGCATACGTGCCCTTGGGGGCTCCCATGGTTGTCAACAGCAACTACAAATGGTCACAGAGCGAGAAACCGAAACCCAGAGGGTGATCAACGCAGGCTTGTAGTCTCTCATGAATAGACAATGGGATATCAGGACTAAAAACACACTCTGATGTGGCCTTCTTTTGTGATGAGTCAGGGAGCTGGGGTGTAAGGCGTCCAGTGAGAGAGATGAGAGATTCACTGCAACGGAGGAAGAAAAAGGATCCAAAAACACAGCCAACCAATTCAACATCATCATTCATCTGCAGTTCGAAGCGAGTTAGAAGCAAAGTACTATGTCACTAATTGTTCACATATTTAATGTAATGGAAGTTAATATTTGATAACATTTTTACCATGCTCATCAAAAACTAGCCACATATTTCAGTGAGATTTTTGGTATAGAAATATAGGAGCTTAAATGCTATTTTGGTAATTTATAGAACACACACTTTTCTGATTTCCCTGTGATATGACGTGTGTGTGCGTGTGTGCGTGTGCGAGTGTGCATGTGTGTATGTGTGTGTGTGCCTCCTGACTGTATGTCTGTGTTTTCTACACATGGAGCAGGTAGAGGTTGCTCGGCCGCCTGTGAGAGGTTCTGCCGTCTATTGATCGCTCCCCTGCGGAGCTCAGGGGCGGGGAAGACTCTTTCATCCTGCATCTCACATGAATTTGTTTCTCGCTCCCATCAAAGGTTGACACGCACAATGAAAGGCAAACAAAAACAAAGGCATAAAAGTGTTGTGCTACATCTGCTGGGTGCCGAATCACAGTGGATTACTGTCATCGAGCTCCGCTCTGATTTCAGCTGATGAAAGAGACTCGCTCAGGCGTAAAGACACAACCGTCTGCCTGCCGCACACTTATGCACACAACCCTGCTTTATTCCCACACACACACACACACATACACACGCACGCACGCGCCTCCACACACACACACACACACTCCGAGCACTGCGACCTGGCGGTACACTTTGCTTAAGTCAGGGCATCAAAAGCCAGGCCTAATTAGCCTGGTGGAATTATCCTCCTGTGAGGGGATGAGCTGAGGGAGTCAGATGTGTGTGTGTGTTAAATGAGGCTCTGCTGTCGAGGCTGAGGTTGTTTACAGGGTCTCTGTCCTTTAGGAAATCTCTGCCTGGAATAAAGCCCACCCACCCCCTCTCCTTTTCTTCTGCTTTGTGTTCCTATGTCTGTGTTCAGAAGAGTCTTGAGACAATTTTATATAAATACAATTTAATTGAAAGAGGTCCATGACAACTAAACTTTTTCCTTACGTGGAAGACTTTTCCCAGCTCCTCCTATTTCGATTCTTTGCTTTTGCTTTTGCTTACTTAAGACATCCCCTTCAGAGTGACATCAGATACAAGCCTTTGTCCAATTACATTCATCAGTAAACCTCAACTTTAAAGGTGCATTAAGGATTAATAGCTATTCGCTAAAGGTATGCTAGCAGCTAAAACTAACGAAATCTCTTGAAATGTGCTGACTTTGACATTATGACAAACTAATTACTCAACGACTGTCCTTACACAGTCAAACATCAATCATGTGCAACACAAGAATAAGCAAGACGGCAAATAAGCTACTTACTAGATCGGCAGAAGGTAATCAAAATCAGGTCGGCGGGCATCGGCAGGCAAAACTACAGAACGCAGTTATATGCCTATCGACCCTGCTATGCCATTGGCACGGACGCAATTCTCCATATTAAAAGTCATTGTAGCGCCCCAATTTTTTTTAAGCTGTTATTTTAAGGTTAAACTGCTTATCCTAACCCTAATCCTGAAGCATAATTGTTGCATATTGTGCCTTTAAGGAAAATAACAATCTCTGTCCCTGCTGTATTCCTACTTCAATAACTTTTGATTGGGATGAGATTTGCGTTCCAAGTGATGACATACCTTGGGCACACATTACTATATAAATCCTGACCCGTACAATTGAATTTCCCACTTGCATCCACTGTAATCTAGAAAAAAAATCATTTGGGAAGGTGATCCTCATCTTTAAGACCTTTTAGATATCATGTAAGGTATAGTGGTAAGTAAGTAAGTACGTTTATTTTTTGAGGGGTTATCTGTAACATGACTTCTGCAATCTGTCCCTGAGGCTTGGACGCCCGATCACCCACACGTATTATACACACACACACACAGGGTTACACACACTCAACACACACAGCACTGCACACACACAGCACTACACACTCAGCGTTACACACCAGACACATCACTACACACATACACCACACACCACACACCACACACCACACACCACACACACCATACACAGCACTGCACAAACACAGCACTACACACACAGCCCTACACACCACACACATCACTACACACACACAGCACACACAGCGTTAATGGCTATAATGAGTGTGAAGAGGCAGAGTCAGCAGGCACTTACACCCACAGTCACAGCACTGCGACCTGTTGGCCATACTGAGCTGCTCACCTGCAATACTATTTGGGATACACCACACATCGGCACGTCAGACTCAGAGAAAGGAGCTACTAAATACACACACAGACACACAATTGCACACTGCTAAACACACTCACACATCCAGGCACACACACACATTCATACACACAACGACACAGACGCACACAGAGGAGAATAAAGCCGGTATCCAGCGAGGTGGCAGCCGAATGAGAGAGCTGTTTAGTATGCCGCTGCGAGGCGTCTAATTGTCCGCTGCTGTGTCGGAGGAATGCAGTAGAGATGGCTGCTTCCTCACGCCCAGAGATTGAACAAGCTTCTGCCTGCCACTTCATTTCCAATCCGATCTAAACCACATCTGCAAGGCACACAGCAGGTATGGACAGAGAGAGAGAGAGAAAGAAAAAGAGAGGCAGAGAGAGAAAGAGGGACAGAGAGAGAGGCAACGAGAGAGAGAGACAGGAAGAGAGTGAGACAGAGAGAGAGGGAGGGACAGAGAGGGACAGAGAGAGAGACAGAGAGAGAGAAAGGCAGAGTGAGATAGAGGGACAGAGAGAGAGAGAGAGAGAGAGAGAGAGAGAGGGGATAGAGGAGCGAGGTGATGAACAAAGGGGGTGGTGGGTTGGTGAGATTCAATCGAAGACAAATTCAGGGACAGTGAGAAAGAATGATACAGATATTGCGATAGCGTGAGAAGGATGGGGGAAAGAGAGGGTGAAATAGATAGAAAAAACACTGATGGAGAGGGAGTGTGTGATGGAGGATAGAAATCGAAAGACAGTGAGACATGGCTGTAGAGAGAAAGTGAGTGAGATGCTGGAGGTGATAGATGTGTGTGAGATGGGGCAGTGTGTGTGTGTGTGTGTGTGTGTGTGTGTGTGTGTGTGTGTGTGTGTGTGAGTGTTAGTGTGAGTGTGTGAGTGTGTAAGTGTGAGTGTCATGCCTTCATTTGCAGGAATAATGAGAACCTTAAATCAAAATGTTCCTGTCATCAGTACCGTAAAGGAAACGTGTGAGGCCCCCCTGCAGAATAACCCTGAGAGGCCCCCGTCCCGTCCCGAACGCCCCCCCCCCCCAAAAAATGTTGGTTATCGAAAAAAAAAAATTGGTTATCGATATAACCTTACGTATATCAGAAGTGATGGGTGTGTACACAATTAACTAAGTGTTGTTTGACTCTCTGTTTCTCTTGCCTTTTTCTATTTCCACTTTTATGCTTAAAAGGCATTGTTATGAGTAAAGTTGTGTTTAATGAACTAGATGGTCGTGACCTTCGAATTGGTTAAACTAGCCTATTGTATTGCATCCCATGTAATGTAGGCCCCCCAACCCTGCAAGGCCCCCCCGCGGGGGCTGCGGGGGTATTCTCTATGGGCCTGCCTGTCATGTTTGGCCCTCGTAGCATTTTACCAGTCTTAGATGGCTGCCATGCACACACGCTGCTACTGGGAGCTCAGACACAAACACACACATTCATGATCTTTCCCTTCACACACGAGATGAGACCCAGACACAGGCCCAGATTAGGAAAAAGGTCTGACATGGTTCTAATCCAGTTTAAGTGCTGTTCTATCCCAGGTGTGGTTCTAACCCAGTTCAGGTGCTGTTCTATCCCAGTTCAGGTGTGGTTCTAATCTAGTTCAGGTGCTGTTCTATCCCAGTTCAGGTGTGGTTCTAACCCAGTTCAGATGTGGTTCTGGTCCACTTCAGGTGCTGTTCTAACCCAGTTCAGGGACTGTTCTGGAACAGTTTAGGGTGGGATCTAACACCCCTGAGTGTTGCATGTGTGCGTTCACACATGAGACAAAGCACTCATGCTCATAGCTGCCAAAGACACACAATAAACACAAAATAACAGTGCTTTCAAGAACCCATTATTTAAAGAAATTAATAGATAATAAATTAATACATAAAACATAATTGCATCGTTCTGCCTCCAACGCCTGCATTTGGATAATAATATTTAGCATGTTAATCTCCGTAATCAGTGTAATCTGGGACCTGGGCTCTCCCTTGCCAATCCCATAAAGCAGCAATCAGGCCCAAAATAACACTACTCGGCATTACAAGTGAGGAGAGACGCAAGGGAAGCGGGGGGTTCTGGGAGAATCAGTACATGCACGCATGCGCATGACTGTCTCACAGAACCCATTCCTCAATAAAACATCATGTCCTTTCTCCCCTAGAACATAACTGCATTTCTCACCAAGAACATAACTGCATTTCTCACCAAGAACATACCTGTCCTTTCTCCTCGAGAACATAACTGTCCTTTCTCCTCGAGAACATAACTGTCCTTTCTCCTCGAGAACATAACTGTCCGTTCTCCTCGAGAACATAACTGTCCGTTCTCCTCGAGAACATAACTGCATTTCTCACCAAGAACATAATTGTACTTCTCCTCTAGAACATAGATCTCTCTCAAACTGTGTTTTTTTCTGTTCTGGAGAACCGTTTTCCTTCTGCTCCAGAGCATAGATATTAATTTCTTTAATATATTCTGAAGTAGGCTACACCTGTACCAGTGTTGCCAAGGTGCAACAGGGCTTTCAAAGGCTGTGAACATTTGAAGAGGCGGGGAGATTTAATTTGACGAACAGGTGCTCAGCGAGGTGTCCCTGGAGCATGTGCTCAATGGGAAATTGATTGCACATCATTCAAACAAGTCAAAAGCCATGCCTTGCATGTGTACAAACACATTTCTCAACTAGAGATTTCTCTCTCTTTCATGGTCACCATATCTCCTCCCACTCTGCTTCTCTCACTCTCTTTTTCTGTTTCATGTCTCTTTCTCCTTCCCTCTGTTTCTCTCCCTCTTTATTGCTTATCTCTTTTCCTCTCCTCCTCTCTCTCTCTTCCTCTCCTCCTCTCTCTCTCTCCCTCCTCCTCTCTCTATCCCTTCCTCTCTTCATCTCTCTCTCGCCCTATCTGTTACTTCTCTATCTTCCACTCTTCCTCTTTCCCCTCTCTCTGACTGACACCACCCATCGATTTCTCCTCGGCAAGTTAAATGTATTCTCTCTTGGCTGTGGTCTTTGATTGGCTCTTGGCTGTGCTCTTTGATTGGCTTTTGATGTCTGGGCGATCCCTGCAGTGTACACTGGGGCAGGGAGGCGGAGCCGGG
>NC_137927.1:6502282-6529782 GCF_963457725.1 Sprattus sprattus | reverse complement strand
AATTGTAGGTTAGTCAGGGACATCACTAAACATTTATGGTCAATCACTAGAGGGGGCTAAGCCATCACCATCAGTAGGGTTCCCTACCCCCTCCCACCCCCCCATGGATACAAGTGGGCTCACAAAGAGTGTTCAACACTAATTTTAGAGTTACAAGCAAGCACATGCAACCGGTTAAACAAATAGCTTCTTGGCCAGGTTGGTTGATAGTAGATTTCATTAAGATTGGTATTGATTGTATCTAATGGCATAAAAGCTATCCATCAGCTTAAATCAGAAGCTTTATTAAAAGCCAATTTAATTTATTGTGTGCATATAGGCCTATTTATGTTCCATTTATTCTTGCCACAAAAAGGCCTAGCCATGCCCCTGGGTCTGTGGTGGTGTGTCGTGCACCTCATAAGTCTGTGCAAGGGTGTGGAGTACTGCAGGGAGGGTGTGGGGTACTGCAGCAAGGGTGTGGGGTACTGCAGGGAGGGTGTGGGGTACTGCAGGGAGGGTGTGGAGTACTGCAGGGAGGGTGTGGGGTACTGCAGGGAGCAGGCACGTGCACAGACATTTTGGGGGGCAGGTGCTCAAAAACAAAAAAAAGGGCGCCCATCACCAAAATTATTAATGAAATTAAATCTCTCTCGCTCTCTGGCTTCCACTCCCTTAACGTCTGATACATGATGTCTGGGGTGCCTTTTTTCTGTAATTGGTCCACCTGACCATGCTTGTGCATCAAATCTGAACTTGGGGAATACTCCAGCCACCCATTTTTAGAAAACCAATGCTTTTGGAATGACCGCCCTTCATAATTTTTTGGGAGGAAAAATTCTGGTTGCCGTTGTAAAACAGGCAAAACGAAGAGATACATAAATATCACGTTAAACAATGATGGGACAAGGATAGCATGACCCCGAGAGCTAGCATAGTTTACCTGCTATTTTCTAGCTGTGAATTCTCGTGACATTTATAAACAACCATTCAACATACTCTCGACATTGTTTAAACGGCATTTATACAACACAAAATATGCACTTTCAGACAAATAATGTCATTAAACCTGACAAACGTCAGTAAACAGCTGGACAATGCTTTGAAATCAAGTTAGTTGTCTGTTTATTTTTTTAGGAAACGTCGGACCAGTCCGGTTTTCAGACGTATTGTTTTCAGCGGCACTAATGTTGTTAATTTATACAACGTCGGGGGATTGCACAAACACCGTCATTACCTGTTTGTCTGATGCAGGTCAGTGAAGAAGTAGGCTGAACCTGTTGGCCTGCCGCTCAACATTGATGCGGGGGATGAGGAGGGAGGGGCGCGGAGGGGGCTTGTGAGCACCGCAGATCATAGGCAAAGAATACTTATTCTATGTCTATGCCGCGGAGCATGTCGGGGCGAAATTCTCACAAGAACTCCAAATAAATGCCCCCTCAGATATCAAAACACATTTGGGGAAATTGATGACGAGAGACTAATTTGTATTCTAGAAATATTGATGATTGAAAAAAAAATTGGTCTCCAGAAAAAAGGGCACTTTTTCTCAACCAGGGCACAAGGGCTGGTGCTTGAGCACCAGTTGGGGTCTATCTGTGCACTAGTGATGTGTCGTTCGTGAACGATTCGTTCATTTTGAACGAATCCTTACAACGACTCGAGAGTAACGAGTCCTCTCAAAAAAAGATTCGTTCTTTTTCTCGTTCATGACAGCGCATCGGGACAACTGGGACTGTTGCATTGGCTAAGCCAAGGAAACAGAAATGATTTGTTGAATGCAGGTCACGTAAAAATGATCCAAAGACCCATATCCAAGAGACCCAGTCGGAAAAAGAACGAATCATTTCTGTTTCCTCTAGCTGACTGTACTGAGCCTATGCAGGTCACGTGGAAAAGGATCCAACGACCCATATCCGGCAGATGAATGAATCATAGATCCAAAGACACGGTTGTCAAAAGAACGAATCATTGAACGAAAGACACGTTTGGCAAAAGAACGAAACATTGAACGAAAAACCGATATCCGGCAAAAGAACGAATCATTGAACGAAATACCCATATCCGGCAGATGAACGAATCATAGATCCAAAGACACGGTTGGCGAAAGAACGAATCATTGACCCAAAGACACGTTTGGCAAAAGAACGAAACATTGAACGAAAGACTGATATCCGGCAAAAGAACGAATCATTGAACGATATCCGGCAGATGAACGAAACGTTGATCCAAAGACGGTCGGGAGGTGAACGATTAGGTCATCTGCCGGATACAAGTATTTGGATCATTTTTCACGTGATCTGCATAGGCTCAGCATGGGAAGCTAGAGAAAACCGAAATGTTTCGTTCATTTTGACTGGGCTCTGGATATTTTTTCACGTAACCTGCATAGGCTCAGAAGAGGAAACAGAAAGGACTTATTAACCTAGTTCACTTTTGAGTGTCTATGTTTAGTAAGACGTGAATGATATTCGTTCACAAGAAATAATTACAGGTTTAGTTATTAGTAACTTTTTAAAACTTTACTTACAGTTCAGTGCAGCGTAATTGTTTGCCGTGATCATTAAATGCTTATGTGATAATAAATGACCATTTCATCCAAACTTTCATAATATATTATTTGAATGCAGGAATTAGCCTAGTATCTGCTGGTTTACATGTAGTAACCTCCATGAAAATATGATACGTGTTTGTAGTGGACGTATTTACGCCAGTGAATTGGCTATAAAATTTAAAAATGTTGAGTAACCCCCCCCCCCCCCCCCCCCCCCGTTAAAATGAACGAGTGACTCGAAAAAAGATTCGTTCATTTTACTGAACGAGTTTCAAAGATTCGAGTCGGTAAAATGATCCGAACTTCCCATCACTACTGTGCACGTGCCTGGCAGGGAGGGTGTGGAGTACTGCAGGGTGTGTGTGGAGTACTGCAGGGTGTGTGTGGGGTACTGCAGGGTGTGTGTGGGGTACTGCAGCAAGGGTGTGGGGTACTGCAGGGTGTGGAGTACTGCAGGGTGTGGGGTACTGCAGGGTGTGTGTGGGGTACTGCAGGGTATCAACACTCTCTTCCAACTAATCAAACATTTACTAACATACAAACATGCTGAGACATGTTACTGTGGGTGTGTTTGTGTGTGTGTGTGTGCGTGTGCGCGTGTGCGTGTGCGTGTGCGTGTGCGTGTGCGTGTGCGTGTGCGTGTGCGTGTGCACTTGTGCATGTGCGTGTTTGTGTGCGTGTTTGTGTTTGTGTGTGTGTGTCTGTGTGTGTGTGTGTCTGTGTGTCTGTGTGTGTGTGTGTGTGTGTGTGTGTGTGTGTGTGTGTGTGCGCACTTGTGCATGTGCGTGTTTGTGTGCGTGTTTGTGTTTGTGTTTGTGTTTGTGTGTCTGTGTGTCTGTGTGTCTGTGTGTGTGTGTGTGTGTGTGTGTGTGTGTGTGTGTGTGTGTGTTTGTGTGTGTGGACGTGTAGGTGTATGTGTAAGTGTGCTTGCTGTGTTTTAACAGCCTTAAAATATTTGTTTGTTACATTTAAATATTCAACTCGTGACAGCGAGTCTACTCTCAGCCAAACAAACAGCTCTGTTCTGTGCTGAGCGGAGCTAGTGTCACATCCATCAATCGGGAGGCATTACATAAAGCCCAGACATAACCCCACTGCTATCTTTGACTTCAAGTTGTTATTTGATGGCAAAGGGCATCCAAGCACTTTGATCAATATTTAAAGCCCAGCCAGAGACAGAGACAGGCCTGGGAGACTGTGAGCTGCTATCAGATGCTATGGCAGCCACTCTGATTCGGAAAACAACACAAAATCTCCACGCTGCTACCGACACGCCGGCATCACCAGATATGGCAGGAAGCGGCAGAGGCAGGCGTCATGGAGACCAGCCGCAGCCTGTGGGTGGCACCCACTGTCCTGTTGAGGAAGAAAGATGGCTCCTGGCGTTTCGGTATCAATTACCGCTGTCTCAACAAGGTCACCCACGAAGGTTTCCTACCCCTTAGCCAGTATCGATGATGCTCTCAAAGACATTGATGGGTCCCGGTGGTTCAGCTCACTCGAGCACCCATCCGTGCAACCATAGGCCACTGGCAACCTTGGCTATCACCAAGATGCTCTGTTGGCCCCGGCCCCTGCTGTCAGCAGGACGTAGAGCTGTATGTTCATCAGTGCGACGCCCGCACAGTAAAGAAGGGACTGACCAGGCGCTGTCCCCCTCCACTGCAACAACACCAGGTGGGGGCACCTATGGAGTGGGCGGTCATGGATTTGCTGGGCCCGTTTCTTGTCACTGACCAGTGGAACAGCTAGGTCTTGTTTATGGCATTTGCGGCCTCCGACCAGAGTGCTGTCGCCACTGCCAAACGTTCTGCCGGAACTGCACAGCAACCATGATGTGGTTGGTGTTTTCCCTTTCTGTTAATATTTACGTGTCCTTTATGTTTCGTGGTCGGGAGTCAGTGTGTTTTGGTGTCTTTGTCTTCCCTGAGCCTGTAATATGTGCCTGCATGTATGGGCCAGCCATTCTGTGTCAGTGTTTGGGTGCCTTTGCGTTGATGAATCACAGGAAGACCAAAGATACACTCCATGAGATCACTGCAGCATTAATCTGAAACTGGCTTAAATCTCCCTGTGAGGATCAGACAATGCAGGGATTAAAGGTGTGATGTATAATTAATACCCACCACACATACACAAACACACACACACACACACACACACACACACACACACACACACACACACACACACACACAGACAAACACATGCTGGCCTTGTTGATCATACTTGCCATGGCTAGGGATGGATGAACCCCAAGTGAATCTTTCCCAGCGTCATTGGCATTCACTGTTGGCCATCTCTGTAAACGAGGACCTATTTGTCAGGCCTCGCTACGCGCCGCTAATTGTAAACTCTTCAGCAGTCTCCCACTGGTAATTCATGCAGCATTGAGCTGTCTTTTCTGTGGCAGCTGGCCAATCGGCAGCTGATGCTGGAGCAGTCCTCAGTCATAGCTGTGCCAGACGCATGCCAGGCACGGGCCACACGTGGGCCTGGTGCGGCTCAGAGTCAGTTCTGTCAATGTCGCCATGCCAGGCATTTTAATGGCGGTCTCCAGTCTGATTTGTGCTTGCAGCTGGCCTTGATTGTGTCATCAGTCGTTATTTCATCTCGGCGCTGGCAGCAGGCAGCTAGCCTCCAAACATCCTGAGCCTGACTGAGCATGTCTGAGGAAGCGGCTCCAGGGTGCTGCCTCTCTGTCTACTGCCTCGCCAGCAGGAAACTCCTTCTGTCACACTCACATTCTGTCACACTCACGTTCTGAAACACTCACGTTCTGGCATACTCATGTTCTAGCATACTCATGTTCTGTCATACTAACATTGTGTAACACTCAGGTTCTGTCACACTCCCATCACATCATGCTAGTCTGTGTGTGTGTGCTGAGAGCAGCCTCAGTGTCACCCTGACAGTTGGCAGTTAGAACCTTTTTTCCCCCTCAGCAACTTGGCGGGGGTGGGGGGGGGGGCTGTAGGCACTGGTGGTACATGCTCCTTTTCGGGTTCGTACATGCTCCTGTCACGGTGTCTGTATCACACACCTGCTCCGACTTACTCTCTTAATTTTTCTGTTTGTTGGCGGTGGTACTTGTGACACTGGAATAAGAGTCAGTGTTGTCATGGCAACATGTGCCCACTTCAGCAGTGGAACTCCCTCCAGAGTGAGGAGATTGGCATGCAGGGACCAGTGCCACACTCTGCCACTGTCGACAAAACCATCATCCTGCCTGCTTATCAAATCTCCTCCAGTTAGCACATTCCTCACTCTTAGTGTCTTAGTGTCTCTATTTCTCTCCAGACACTCTTAGCACACCTGTCTCTCTCTCTGCCTGGATACTCTTAGTTTATCTGTCTCTCTCTCTCTGCCTGGATACTCTTAGTGTATCTGTCTCTCTCTCTGTCTGGATACTTGTAGTGCATCTGTCTCTCTCTCTGTCTGGATACTCTTAGTGCATCTGTCTCTCTCTCTCTGCCCGGATACTCTTAGTGCATCTGTCTCTCTCTCTGCCCGGATAGTCTTAGGGCCCTATTTTAACGATCAGAAACGCAAGTAGGACAGCGCCAAATGCAAGTAGCTGTGTGGGCGGCTCTATGGCGCATTTGCTATTATAACGGCGGAAAAAACACACTTGCGTCCGGTGCAAATGTCAAATGGGTTGGTCCAAAGGAGGTTACTCAGCCATAGGTGTGGTTTGGGCGTAATATGCAATAAACCAATGAGAGCGTCATCTCACATTCCCTTTAAGAGCGAGGAGCGCATATTCCATACCGGGTTGTTATTATAATGGCGGAATTACCTGGAGGAAGACCGGAAAGGTTCACATATCACTTTTCTATGCAATATTCGTTAATTTAGCCAACTCTGGTTTTGAATATAGGGTACTGTTCGTGCGAAGGATAAAGCATGCATGCGTTGGCTATCATAAAAGTATTTTATCATCGCGATGCAAATGCCATGCGTGTATAATAATAATCTGAATTAAAGTTCATGCTTGTGAAATAAATGCATTTATATGTGTATGTCTGTTCAATTCATTGGGATGTGCATGTGGGCCTTAGTGGTTCATGTTGCTGTGCTCACAATTTCGGAACAGCGGGCTGTCGGAATAATGGGCTTTCGGAACATTGACATGGAACCATTTGATTCAGTTCTACACTACTGTTCCACCCTGTTCTATACAGTCCTATACTCAGTGGTGGACAGTAACGAAGTAAATGTAATTCGTTCCTGTACTTAAGTAACATATCTATGTATCTGTACTTTACTCAAGTATTTCTATTTGGTGAGACTTTATACTTTCACTCCACTACATTTCAAAGTGAAACTTCGTACTTTTTACTCCATTACATTAAGTAAAACCTCTCGTTCCTTTTTACCAAAGTGAATCAAATAATGAAAGGTCAAAGTGAGTTCACAATCGCAATTTTTCTTCACGTTTGGTAGCACGTTTGGTAGCACGCGCCCTTAAAATAGCGTCTGAATACGCGCCATAGACTCTACACAATGCGCCTCTGACATTAGACTAGGTTTTTTCTGGTCGACGGCGCACTGTTGTTTTGAAACTGCAAAATACGAAAAAAGAAACGCCTTCTCTGTTCCGCCCATTTTGGCGCAAGTTCATTTCGACGCGCGCCTCTGGAGGGAAAATCCAGCTGTGCGCCGGGTGCAAAATAGGAATGATACATGCGTCGGTGACAATGTCAATTGCGCTGGGTGCACGATAGGGCCCTTAGTGTCTTAGGGCCTGATTTACTAACAGGATTGCGCCCATTTCTGGCGTAAAATAGCGGTCGTAAACATAAAACGGTATTTACTAAGCGGGCGCATTTGAGTAGAGTCGCATATTAACGCTTTGAGGGTGTGTACCTGCATACAGGTGGGATGGTTCCGAAACGTGGGTGGTAACGTAGGCGTGAAGCGCTATTTAATGGGAGGAGTGCGCCTAATGATGTATTGCGTCGTATTTACTAAACTGCCTGGCGAGCGCACATCTCTGATTTGCAGGGTAATTCTCCGCCTCATAAAAGCACGTCTTAACCAGGAAGCGCATTTCCACTGAGTCTGAAAACGTTGATATGGCAGCAGCAAGGCGACGACAGAGACAGATACAGCGAACAGAAATATTTTTTTCAACTCGTATAATTCATATATTCATATGAAATTAAACTTTCCAAACGTAATTGGAGAAATTGATCGCACCCACATGCAAACAGTCCCACCTTCAATCCACGAACACGTTTACCGAAACAGAAAGCACACATATTCAATGAATGTCCAGGTCATATGTGATGCCAACATGACCATTACTTACGTGGTAGTGGTCTGTCCATGACATTTCTTCCGGAATAGTGTGATCTATCCATGATTGAGCAACGGTGATTTTGGCTACTTGGTAAATGTATTTGTTTCAGTGGGGATATATTTTAGTGAACCCATGTCCCTTGTAGAACGTATTAATCTCGCCATGTACACATCTATATTGTTATAATAGACAGTTTATGCATTAATGCCACCAATAGCATATTATTTATAATCGTGTTCTTTTAAACATCTCGCTGTAGGTGATGGCGGGCAAAACAACAGTGATTGAGCGAACGTGAACCAATATATCTATCTCGCTATATCTATTCGCTGAACCTTAGTTTTTTCTTCCTCGAATCTCCATGGTGCAGTAACTTGCTGGCAAGTTCTCCAGTCTTTTAACGGTGCGCTAAATAATGATTGTCCAGCGCGTATCTGGCTTGATAAATATCACGGAAAATGCGGGGAAACACCGTGCGTTAATGTGCGCCTGGCAAAGGTGCAGATTAAGATGCGTTCGCAAATCAATGTTAGTAAATCAGGATCTTTAAAGGGTGGAGTAAGCACAGTTTGCCCAGCGCAGATCTGGCTTGATAAATACCACGGAAAATGCGCAAAAACACTGTGCGTTAATCTGCGAACGCAGATTAAGCAGCGATCGCATATTAGTAAATCAGGCCCTTAGTGTCTCTCTCTCTGTCTCTGCCTTGATACTCTTAGTGAATCTGTCTCTCTCTCTGCCTGGATACTCTTAGTACATCTGTCTCTCTCTCTGCCTGGATACTCTTATTGCATCTGTCTCTCTTTCTTTGCCTTGATACCCTTAGTGCATCTGTCTATCTCTCTCAAATTCAAACTAAAATAAGTTTTATTAGCATGACTGTGTGCATTTCAGTGCTGCAAAATCAATGCAATAGACATACAATACAACAAAATGTAATAAATATATATATATATATACAGTATATATTGGAAATTATATTTCTACTTCCTGTGTAGAGAAGAAGCATAGGCTTTCGTCTTTTGGCAGCCATGTTTTTCAATGGCCATTGTGTGTTTACTTAGTGAGTGTCTACCTCGGCTTTACCTCGCCCCAGCCTTTAACAGTATCTCTGTTCCTCCAGACAGTGCATCTCTCTCTGTCTCTCTGCAAGGATAAGAGGAGTTCAGGGAGTCGCAAAGACCTTCAAGAGGCAGGGCTCCTTTCAATGGCTGAGGTCTGTGCCAAACATGAAGCCAGAGATTTTTTTTTTACTGTTCCTATGAATGCTTTTGAAATACATTGTATCATTTGTCTTGCCAATAAAGCCCATTTAAAGATGAACTTGACAGAGGTAGAGTTACAAGAAAGGAAGCCTGGATTGGAAAAGAACAAGCGAGAAAGAAAGAGAGAGAAAAAAAAGAGATAGAGGTATAGAAAGAGAAGAGAGAGTTGGTAAAGTACAAACCTGATAAGAATATAAGAAGAAATAGAGAGAGATGCGAGGGGGAAGAGAAAGAGAGAGAGGGAGAGAGGGGGGAGATAAAGAGAGAGAGGGATAGAGAGGGAGAGATGGTTAAGACCCAGTAGCTAAAGCATCAGAAGGCCAGCTGTACCATTTATAATTTAACAACAACAGAGAAGAGTGCTGTTTAAGTGCTCTGCTTCTGAGAGTGCCCTTGACAAGTGACCGAAGACCCTTGCCAACAAAGACATATGGCTTTTCCTTTCAAACAGAAAAGCAACAGAGAACGAGAGAGGGACAATGTGTAGGCCTAAGGTATGTGGGGAGAGAAGAGAGAATAGAGAACATGTGTAAAGAGTGGAAAGAGTGAACATTTCTGTGACGCATTACATGATAAACCCCCGCTTTAATTTATGTGCTTCTGTACAATGAGTGGCCTAGGCACTTAAGATGAAATTAACTAAGGAAGTGAAAACCTGCTACCTGAGGAAATTTAGCCTGAGGCCACAGCTTCCATGTCTGAGAACTAGCATTAGCATTAGCCAACAGACAGTGGTACAAGGGGAGGAAAGAAAAAGTGATAGAGAAGTCAAGATGTGAGATTAGTACAGCATAGAGCCAGAGAGAGGGAGAGAGGAAGAGAGTGAGTGATGGAAAGAGAGAGATAGGGTAGGAGGAGAGAGAGAGGGAGAGGGGAATGCATGAGGGAAACAGAGTCTAAAGCCAGGACTTAACGTTGGTATTACCAGCAGGCCTCAGCTTCTCCTTGTAGCTGTTGTAGAACTCTTAAGCAGACTGAGGCAGACACACATGTGGGAAGTGAGATGCTGGGCTAGCTAGCTATCACACACGACTTAATGCTATTTGCTAGGTTAGCTAGCTATTACACACATTGCTGCCTGCAAGATGCTTGGCTAGCTGGCTGTCACACATGACTGCCTGTTGGGCGCTAGGCTAGCCGACTGCACACATGACTGCCTGCTGGGCGCTAGGCTAGGCGACTGACACACATGACTGCCTGTTGGGCGCTAGGCTACACATGACTGCCTGCACACTCCTCAGCAGCTCCTGTAAGGCCGCTGAGCTCCCCTCTCCACATTCATTACCGCTCCACTGCAAACATTCGCTGGATTCCACTAGTCCCCCTAGTACACAACATTTTCATTTCATGAATATTCACCTCATGCTAATATTGACTTTTCCAGTGTTTTTTCAAACCCCCTCCTGAGGAGAAGTTAGGAAGGAAGAATATTAAAATGCTTTTTGTACCTCAATGTTTGTGTTGCCTGGTGTGAGAGATGTATACGTTTTTATCATATCAGTTCACTGGTGGAGTTTTGGCCAGCACCCTGCTGGTAGTGATTCATATAGTTCACGAGGGAGCAGCTCACCATTAATCGACTTTAATGGAATGCCAATTGTTAGGCTGAACATTTATTATAGACTTTCCTTATAGCACATTCAAAATTTTCCTTGATAAGGTAATGCTGTATCTTGAAATTCTTTGAAAATATTTGAAAACATCAAGTTTCTCCAGTAAAGTTGCTTGTAAGCTAGAAAATTGGTGAGCAAATCTAAGTAGGAAATCTTTCCCAAAAGCCAGCAGCAAACATGCACTCAACATTCAGGGTCTCCTCTGAAGATTCGGCTCGTGCCAGATTCATACACCGTGCTATATTCACACATGATATGATCTAAGGTCTGTAGGGGATTAAAACACAGACACTAGAGGCTTTGGAGCTCTAAAGCACCACGTGATTTCTCTGGTCAGGAAGGGGACAGTGACATTTCCACTGCTGAAGGGTACAACTACATGTTCAGCAGAGCAGTGGAAATGTTTCAGTGTAGCAGTGTTGCGTAATGACTCGAGTACTCAAGTGAGTATCTCTGCACAGCGAGGCAGATCTGACCCGGACCAGAGTGTGAGACGGACTGACATCTGAGAAAGACAGAGTCTCCATGCCAGCACTGGCTGGCTCAGCTCCCATGGTACAGTGGAGAGTTTTATCTGCAGAGTGAGAGTCCAGGCGTCTGTGTGGAGAATAGCATGAAAGCAGAATAAGGTATGGTTGCAGGGTGTGTTGCTTGGAGACTGAACAAGAATGGTTGCAGGGTGTGTTTCTTGATCTCTGTGTTCTGTCAGAGTCTCAGAAGAGTGTTAGGATTCCACCATAGCCAGATCTCAGGGGACAAGCGACCAGAGACCCAGCGGCTCAGAAACGTCAGAACCGTCAGAGCCTCTGCTTTGGGGGCATTCTGGGCCATCAGTCGGACCCCTGCCTAGTGTTCTAACTGGGTTGCAGGATCTGTCCGGATCAGACCTGACTGCCTTCCCAGGGTTCTACCCCTTCCTTGCACTGTCCATGCACTAGTCTGTGCTCTCACCGCAGACACCTCAGACCGGCCTCCCACCCAATCCCACGGCTTCATTACTCCTGACAAATGCCAGCACACACCAACCAGTCAATTCACAGTTGATTAAAACAACGGGGAGTCCAGAGATTGAGTTTGCTAAAGAAGGGAGAAGCGAGAAGCAGCCGGTCCCCTGCTCTTTCCTTCATGTCGTCACATGGCGTAGTCGTTAAAGAACAAAGAGAGCCGCTTCAGTCTGGGACTAATGTGTAATTTACAGCCCTGATTTATGCGTGGGGAACACACACCTTTACACACACACACACTCTTAATTTCACCGTTGAAAGCACCCAGGATTCCTCCCCTGGTTCTGGTTAGAAGGATCACAGTGAGAAGCTTAGTGAGAACATTTTAGAGATGGGAAACAACATCATGTTCATGTCGACAGGCGGAAGGGGCAGGTTGGGGGACGAGTCCCCTATCTCATCACAATGTGAGATTGTTTTCCAGTGAACAAGGATGAAGATACAATTGCATTTGTGTTTGTGTGTGTGTGCGCATGTTTGCTGTGGGTGTGTGTTTGTGTGTGTGTGTGTGTGTGTGTGTGTGTGAAAATGATGCTATTTAAACACCAGTAAAATACACCAGCGTTTCGTGGGAGATGTTACATCACGGGGCGGATGGAGCAGCTCTTAGCTGTGGTGAGTAAATATGACCTTAAATTGAACATTGTGCAAAATAACTCCTTTCCGATAAGTGATTCAGCAAGACCCCAGGATAATTCTACTGGTAGCCGAATACCAAGATGAGATTAAGATACTGGAATTCTTACATACATTTCCAATTACCATTAAACAATGAGTCTAGTCCCCCCCCCCCCCCCCCCAAAAAAAAATAAATAAATAAATAAAATCGCACTAAAAGGCCCCCCCCACCCGGTCTTCCTCCCAAACAAAAAATTGCATCGAAAGACACCCCTGCCTCTTCTTTCTCTTTTCCTTCCAAACAAAGAATTGACACCCAAAGATGCCCCCCCTCTCTTCCTCTCTCCTCCTCTCTCTTCCTCTCTCTTCCTCTCTCTTCCTCTCTCTTCCTCTCCTCAGTTCTTGAATTTTGACAGCTTGTTTCAGTCTGTTTCCTGTGCTGTTTCAGATTATTCACCTCTCCCTTGTCATTGTTTTAGAAGACATCCCGATCACAGTGCAAGCGCTTCAGACATCTGCGTGGGATGAAGTAACTTCAGAGCCGAGCACGGATAATGAACATCAGCGGAGCATCAACATCTCTGTGCAAAACGAATGCAGACTGCTTTAATATGTACGCGGATCTTTAACAGTCTCCATTTTCGAGAGACACTGGGGCTAATTAGGCCGTAATTGAATGCTCTCTTGATATTGAATAATTTAAAACACCTATTAAAAGTAATCCTCCCACTGGATGTTGCGGGGAGTTGTGTGCAGGAGAATTACATTAACCAGCACCATCGGCATATCCGAACGAAAGCAAGTCGAGCGACTCAACAGGCAGGGAGAGGAGCTGTCAAGTCTGCGCTGCGCTGAATAAACACCCTAAAGACTCAGACACAAACACACACACACACACACCCACACACACACACACACACACACAGCAGCTAAAGCTGAATTATTTATTTGTTTTGCTCTCTTTTAACTCTTCATCTCACTGTGCGGTCTTCAAGTATAACAACAAATTTTCTCAGAACAAGCTAGAGAGAAGGAAGCAAAGATTTGGAGAGAGGAGATAAAGAATGGATAGGTGAATGGAAGAATGGCAAAAAGACAAAAAAAGAAAGACAGAGCTCAACAGCAAAAAAGAGGCAGAAAGGGGAGAGTGAATTGAGGTAAAGTGTTTGACTGGAGACAGGCAGTTACATCTTTTATGATATTGCCCCCTCTACCACTACAGCGCACAGGGAATAAAGCACACTCTAAGGTACCTCCACCCCTCCCTGCATCGCCATGGCGCCTCGTTACTAAGGAGAGACGGGCCGTCTTCACGAAGAGACTCCAGCGGCTGTCACACAGCTGCCTATTAAAGTCCTCATTTCCTGCACCTTCGATTCTCTCTTCTTCCCTCAGTGCCTTAGGCATCAGTGGCAAACAACTGGATGCCGGCATGAACAGAGTCAACAAAATGCCACCACTCCCTCCACTTTTTTATTGAATAAGAGCTTTAAAAGCCTTTCAGGAGGGCAGTCTTTGGAGGTTGTAAGATAAGTTTCACACACACACACATACACACACACACACACACACACACACAAACAGACATCCCTTTCACCTCCATCATAAATGTTACGCTGCTCTAACTCTTCCCATTTGCGAAGTTTACAAGCCAACACACTCCATCAATGTCGACAGAGTTACAAAAACAGAGGAGAGGAGCTGGAAGTTGGATGTGGAAAGACAGAAATAAAAGTACAATGGGTGGGGGGGTGATGGGGGTTCGGGCTGGCAGGGTATGTGGAGAGGGGAGGGGGAGAGAGAGGTAAAGACACTCAAATAAAGATGGCGGTACATACCCTTGATCCGTAAACTCTCCACAATGCCGTCCTGCCGGAAGAGAGAGAGAAAGAGAGAGAATGAGTTCATCTAAAGACAAACATCATGGTGTTCCAAAAGAGACCTGGTTGTCAGGAGCTCAGATACCGTTTTACTCTTGGCACCACTGCAGTTTCGGATATAGACATTCCTATTTCAATTTGATGTAACATTAATCTGGAGGGAATGAGGTATAGAGCAACCATAGCTATACTGGATGGAACATGCATCCTAAAGAAGCGACAACATTCAGAACATCGGTATAAAAGGATTGGCAGCCAGCTCCTAGGATTCCACAATGTAAAGGGGATACTGGAGATTTAGCTTGTCCTTGAACAAGGACAGACAGAAAAATGTTTTTACTAAATGCATGACTGAGTGCCATCAAGCCAGGGACAGTGACCATCTAGCTATCACCACTGATCACCATCCATTGTGCACACACACACATAGACACCATCAAATATGAATATACTGTTGCGCACACACACACACACACACACACACACACACACACACACACACACACACACACACACACACACACACACACACACACACATATATATATGTTTGCCATATGCTCTTTGTATCCTGTATCTCTGTATTGTTTAATGTTTTGCTTTGGCAATGCAAATGTCCTGTCATGCCAATAAAGCTCACTGAATTGCAAAATTGGAAAATTGAAAGAATGAGACACAAAGAGATAAAGACGAAAAACAAGGGAGTAGGGGGTGCACCTCTCATGTGGAACAGGCTGAGTCAGGAGTGAGACACAAACAGCATGCCTCATCTCTCATCTCACACTATCTCATATATCAGTAGAAGGAACACACTCAATCACACACCAGCCTCTAGCAGCAGGAGTAACACTCCCTCACACACACACCAGCCTCTAACAGCAGGAGTAACACTCTCCATCACACACACACACACACACACACACACCAGCCTATAGCACCAGTAGTTACTCTCCCTCTCACACACAAGTCTATAACAACGAGTCTCACACATACACAAAAAACAGCCTCTAACAGCAGCAGTAACACACTCCCACACACCAAACACACACACACACACACACACACCCACACACACACACACACACACACACACACACACACACACACACACACACACACACACACACACACACACACACACACACACACACACACACACAGTGGCGGTTTTAGGCACGGGCGAACCGGGCAGCACTTTTTCATGACACGTGGGGGGCGGCATATGATATCTATCATATCACTTTGTGGGGAATTGGTAAATTGGCGCCCCCTGCGGCTTCAGGCGCCCCTGCTCCCTAAGAAGATGCCTTGCACAGTTCCTGTGTGAGGGGGAAGGTGAGGGGGCGCAGGGGGCAGTTTACCTCTGGTCTCCCAAATGGAACTTGTTAGGTTGGAATTTTCCTCTGCTAAATAGGCATACTCATACTCTGGTCATAGGCATACTCATTATTCACATTTTTGTCATTGTCTTACTTTCACCACTGATGTTATGCTAGGCTAAGGCAAGTTATCTCTGGTTAAAACTATCTAACGTTAGCTATTCGCTAGCTAGTTAGACATTTATGGTTATGGTATTAATTATCGGACTGCGTGTGTTTTCGGCAAATGTTCACGTTGTCATTTTAATCCATTAGCTACTAAAATTAGCACATCGATTGTTAAACCATTATTTAACTTAGCATTTTCATTGTTTAACAGAATGGCCAATGTTTGACACTGTCAGATAACTGACCTAGCAGCTACGCTGGGACACTGCCCTGTCAGGGACCGGGAAATAATGCTAGTTAGTAAACGTAGGTCTACATCTCAGTGCCTCTCACCAGATGAGTTTTAAATTAACTGAAGGTAAATTAATGTAATCTTTCCCTGCGGTGCATGAACAATGCTGGTATGGGATGTTGTTATCTGCAATCGTGATGACCGATATGGATTTTCCTTGTTGCAATGTGATCTGTTAATTCTCGCCTTCAATTTAAGCTTGTCATCCATCATATATAGTTTTACATTTTGTACATATCCCTCCATTGCATAAGGAAGTCCCTTTTGATGGCTTCTAGACGCGATCAGGTCCTTCTGTCTCAAAAAGTTGCCTAGAGCCTCTTGGGATATCATTTTGACCCTGATAGCTGCTTTTGTGAACTCTAGTCAGCTCCTCCAGTTTGTCCGAGTTAGCAACAGTAACTAATATAAGGGAGACCGGGCTTAGCGATAGGACAATTGAGAAATGTAAGTGTGTCTTTCACTTATACTGTGGGGGGGGGGGGGGGGGGGGGGGGGGGCTCGGAGGGGGTCCTGCCCGGGGCGTAATTCCATGTAGAACCGCCACTGCACACACACACACAAAGACACACCAGCCTCTAACAGCAGCAGTAACACACTCACACACACACACACACACACCAGCCTCTAACAGCAGGAGTAACACATTCCCTCACACACAAACACACACACACACAAGCCTATGACAGCAGTAGTAACACACTCCCTCACACACACACACACCAGCCTCTAACAGCAGCAGTAACACACTCCCTCACACACACACACACACACACACACACACACACACACACACACACACACACACCATCCTCTAACGGCAGCAGTAACACACTCCCTCACACACACATACACAGCAGCCCAGCAGGTTTATGCTGACCACATGGTATTAATGTGTGTGCTAATCTTTAGCTGATGGATTCAGGGTTAATAAGATGTTCAGAGTCCCAGCTCCCACCCGAGCCTCATGTTTGCACAGTTTCTAAATGCAAATAGCTCTCGTCAGTAACTTCTCCTGTCCTCTGGCATTATCTGTGTTGCAGCTTTGATCCACAACACTGCCTTATCCACAGTGCCCTGTGACAGTTTGACAGGTCTTGATGGGTCTCTGTGTGTGTGTGTCTGATGGGAGGATGTCTTTTACTGGAGGCTTATTTTAAAAGGTTAGCCTCAGCCAGTGCAAGTCCGTCCTCCCAAATGGCTTGAAGACAAATGGCAATAGTAAATGTTATGTACCATTACCATTTGAAAGGCAGCATTTAGAGGGGCAAGTGTGCCAAATTATTTGCAGCGCAGCGATCAGTTTGTCTTGTGCGTTTGACAGGCGGGGCCATTATGGAGAAATAAAAAGCCCAATCACAGACAGACCCTCTCCCCGTCTGGTGTGTGTGTGTGTGTGTGTGTGTGTGTGTGGGTGTTTGTGTGTGTATGTGTGTGTGTGTATGTGTGTGTGTATGTGTGTGTGTGTTCATGTGGGTGTGTGTGTGTGTGTGTGTGTTTGTGTGTGCGTGTGGTTGTCTGTGTGTGTGTGTGTGTGCGTGTGTGTGTGTGTGTTCGTACAAGTATCACTATGAGGTCTAAATGTATTTGTGTGTGCAGACGTGTGTGCAGACGTGTGTGTGTGTGTGTGTGTGTGTGTGTGCTGATGTATCACCATGAGCAGGTGAGCGGCTTTGACATGAATCTTCCTTCCTGGCTGTGTGAATGTCTGCTTCTAATGTCTGATGACGCTGCACCTCTTCATTTAGCTCCGCCTACACAGGCAAGGTGTCATGAAACCCTAAACACAACCTGCCACAGTGTCCTTCCCGTGGCCAAACAGCCATATGCTTTGTATCCGTCTCCATCTCTGCTTCTGTCTCTCTTGCTGTCTCTCTCTCTCTCTCAAATTCAAATTCTAAAGAAGCCGTTTTGGCATGACCATACCATTCTACAGTACCGCCAAGGTATTTGGGATACATTTGATTCATTGGAAAGAAAAGGGAGAAGGGACACAAAGACAAATACATGTATAGATAATGATAAAGGAAGCAGAATATTAACAGCAAGGAAAAAAAAAATGACTGAATTTATGAAAGTATCGCCTGTCCCTCCAGTTATGGCATATTGTGCAGTGAGGACAAGGCATGTGAGGTATGAGAGCCTCTCCTCCTCACTACTAGATAGCAGGAACTCAGGGAGGACCTCGCCAATCTTTTAAAAATAGTTTTGCCTGATGTCTTCGTCCTCGTATTTTGTGCACCACTCCATTCTATTCCATGTTTGTACATTTTATATGCCAAGCCAGAACAACATCACAACATTACCGCCTTGAACAAACTGTTTAAAAGGGGCTTCTCTCTCTCTCTCTCTCTCTCTCTCTCTCTCTCTCTCTCTCTCTCTCTCTCTCTCTCTCTCACACACACTCTCTCTGTCTCTCTCTTCCTTACTGTCGCTGAGCCACAGCAGTCAGCACATTCATTTTTGATGGGGCAGAAGCAGAGATGGTGCTGTCGACACAATTATTTCTAACCCAGCATCCTAACTTCATTAGTGAGACAGACGAGCGGGAGCTGAGCACACACATCACATCACACAGCCGTGCCAGGGCCTCCTACTGCTTAGTGACAGATCAGGACCACTCCCTGAGCACCTTTGTCCCCATCCTCTCTGTCCCCTCCTCTCTGTCCCTGCATGTCTGTCCCCCTCCTCTCTGTCCCTGCATGTCTGTCCCCCTCCTCTCTGTCCCTGCATGTCTGTCCCCCTCCTCTCTGTCCCCCTCATCTCTGTCCCATCCTCTCTGCCCCCTTCCTTTCTGTCCCGTCCTCTCTGTCCCCCTCATCTCTGTCCCATCCTCTCTGCCCCCTTCCTTTCTGTCCCGTCCTCTCTGTCCCCCTCCTCTCTGTCCCATCCTCTCTGCCCCCTTCCTTTCTGTCCCGTCCTCTCTGTCCCCCTCCTCTCTGTCCCATCCTCTCTGCCCCCTTCCTTTCTGTCCCGTCCTCTCTGTCCCGTCCTCTCTGTCCCGTCCTCTCTGTCGCATCCTCTCTGCCCCCTTCCTTTCTGTCCCGTCCTCTCTGTCACCTCCTCTCTGTCAGTCTCTTTTCATGAAGTCTACATTTGTGATGATTAAAGCAAAGTTTACTTCTGCGGGTAAGATGTAAGTTAGTGCATTAAAAAACCTTCAAAATGTCTCCCCTTGTAACAGACTGGAGTGGTTACCCATAATGCACTAGCCATGACCTCACACAAGGTCTGTGGTGGGGGTGGGGGGAGGGGCCAGACTCTGAGCCAGAGCAGGGCCAGACACGCCCCTGAGTGAGCGGCCATCTGGGCAGGTTCCACACCCTCCATCTCTCTGGCTAATCCCTGAGCACAGCCTCTGCTCAAACTGCCCTTCTGACCCCAGAACTCTCTCTCCCTCTCTCTTTCTCTCCATCTCTCTCCTCTCGTCCTCTCGCTCACTCTGTTCTGGCTCCAGTTAGTTCATCCTGATTTCAACATGGCTAACCTTTTCACCCCATCCTCTTAGAGCTAACTCTCCCTCCTCTCTCTTTCTGAACTCCTTCACCACATGGACACACACACACACACACACTCGCACACGCACAGTATTTTTGTTCTCTTGAGAGTTTTCTCGTGTGTTCTAATGCTCCTAGTGGTGTTGAGACTCTGTTTTCAACCAGTCCCTCCCTCCCTCACTCATTCTCTTGCTCCCTCTGTATCTCTCCTTCCCTCTCTCCCTCCATCCCTCTGCCCCTTCCTCCCTCTCTCACTCATTCCCTTGCTCCCCCCTATCTCTCTCCCTCCCTCCCTCTCTCCCTTCCTCCATTTCTCACTCACTCCCTTGCTACCTCTCCGACTCTTCTATCTCTCTCCCTCCCTCCCTCACTCATTCTCTTGCTCCCTCTGTATCTCTCCTTCCCTCTCTCCCTCCATCCCTCTGCCCCTTCCTCCCTCTCTCACTTATTCCCTTGCTCCCCCTCTATCTCTCTCCCTCCCTCTCTCTCTCACTCCCTTGCTCTCCTATCTCTCTCCCTCTCTCTCTCTCTCCCTCCCTCTCCCTCTGTATCTCTCTTTGCTTATCTCTGGTTTAATCTGAGGTAATCTGCCTTTGCTACGTGCCCGGAGTTCTGCCTGATCCCCGCTCTTTACCTTGACCTTCTCTGTCTACTTTGCCTTTCTAATCATCCCTCTCTCTCTCTGTCCCTATCTCTCTCTCTCCCCCTCTCCCTTTCTCTCTCTCTCTCTTTCTATATCTTTCTTTGATGTTAAGGAATACTAAATAAACTGCTCACTTAGTCGTGGGGTCTGATGAAGTGCACCTGGTTATGGACATCTGTGGTTTACTGCTTTGGACTTTAATGATGCATCATAAGACTTCCGTTACCATGTCAGTCAATGGTGTAGTGTATTTAGACGCTTGGTGAGGGTAGAGTGTTTCTGAAACGTCTGGGCTTTGCATGGAGTAGGAACACCCTACAGGGATGCAGTTCATTTAGAGTACATTTGCGTAAAGGGAAGAGGGATTTACATAGCTGTTTGGGGCATTCCATTGTGGGCTTTGCCCCACAGTAATTTGGATTCTGATAAAACTTTCTCTGTCTCTCACTATCTCTTCTCTCTCTCTCACACTCACAATCTCTTTTCTCTCTCTCTCTCTCTCTCCCATCTCTTTATTTTGCTTATCATCTGTCCTTTCTCTCTACATTCTTTCTCCCCCTCTCTCTCTCTCTCTCGTTTTCTCCCTCTGCCTTTCCCTGTCTCACCATCTCTCTCTGAACATTGTTTTTCTGTGCGAGAGGATGAGTCAGTATTAGTCACGAGCGGTGTCTGTAGATAATGCAGAGGACCTAATTGCTTTCTGACGGGCTGCACTCTGGGGTGTTATCATCTTAAACGCACATGTTTATCCAGGTTAATGGGGCCCCCTGTGGTTACTTATCAGACGCGTCAATCATCAATCACTGTTAAGGTGATTGTGAAATTACCCAATATGACTTTCTGTTTTTTATTTATTTCTCTATTTTGGCAGTTGATAATGGTTTGAGTTATTGAAATGAGTGTCACTCACACAGTCAGTCAGTCAGGCATGTGATTGGACAAAACAGACAGAAGGAGGAAGAGAGGAGAGGTAGGGGAATAAATTGAGGAATTATGAGTAGTTGAAAGAGGAACAGAATGGTTGTGGGTAGTTGAGAGACGGACAGGAGGATTACAGTATGGGTAGTCGAGAGAGAGAGTGGTGTGTTATAAACTGCCTGTGAGAGAGGAGGATCATGGGAGAGGGACAGGAGGATCATGGGTATTTGAGAGAGAGAGAGAGAGAGAGAGAGAGAGAGAGAGAGAGAGAAAGATAGAGCGGTGTGTGTTGTGGCTGAAGCAGCTTCACTGGGGGAAAGCTAATGGGGTCAGCGCATCTGCCTGCCTCTGGCCAGAGACCAGCACTGCACTGCACCGCGGCAACAGGACACTCCAGCAGCAGCACGCCTCAGTGTAGGGCTTTCCCACAATCAACCCCACGGCACAGAGAGAAACTACCCCACGGCACAGAGAGAAACTACCCCACGGCACAGAGAGAAACTACCCCACGGCACAGAGAGAAACTACCCCACCGCACAGAGAAAAATTACCTTAAAGGGCAGAGAGAACCTACCCTAAAGGGCATAAAACAGAGTGGAGCATCAACCCCTACAGCACAGAGAGAAACTATATTGGAGCACAGGGCAGAGTGGAGCATGGTGCGACAGCGCAGACAGAGGAGTTCAGAGTTAAAGCACATTGTACTGCAATCAACCCCTGGATAATAACCTGGATACTAGCCCGAACCCCGCCCACAAAAATGTTGGTCTGGGAAGTTCGGTCTGGCTTTGTGCAGTTGGGGAGAGAGTAACAGCGGCCGGATTATGCCGTACCAATCAAATTGTCAGGGCGGGCTTTATACAATGATGGACAGATGACCAACCAACGCTTGAGTTGATTAGATAGATAGACTAGAAATCGTAGCAAGATGGCGGCATCTCGGGAGCCTGTTAGTTGGACATATTTTATGTGATTTAAGCTATCTACACGACTTTTTTATGTCTACATTGACTCGGTGAGTTGTGTATGTGCAACACGAATGTTGCAGAGGATTGTAGGTCTTAATTGAAGCGGTCTAGACCATTATTGATAGGTTATTGCTAACGCTTAGACAAAAAATCCATTGAAACACATAGTAGCTAGCTAGCCTCGCTGCTAATAAGTACGCGAGCAGGCATATCTCACAGATACTGACAGCGCATTAATTTTGAGAGAGGAACAGAGAAACGCGATCAAGGCATTTGTCGATCGAAAATATGTTTTTTCCGTCCTTCCTACGGGATCCGGTAAAAGTTTGAATGTATCAGATGGTCATACTATGTTGCTCTGATTGGATGTAGATATCCAATTGAGCGAAGAGGCATTTTTTTTCCTGGTTCGTTGAAACACGCCCCATAATCACAGCCCAATGGGTCAGTATCAGACTCATATTCTGACTAGAATTATGAGTATGACATCGTCAGGCTACCTGGATACCAGAAGAGCACAGAAGAGAACGCCGGACCAGAGGACTACCAATACTCGGGGGGAGGGGTTCTCACACACACAAACACACACACAGACACTCTCTCTCTCTCTCCCTCCCTCTCTCTCTCTCGCTCTCTCTCTCTCTCATACACACTCATACACACACACACACACACTCAAACACACACACACAAACACACACACACCCACACACACACACACACACACACTCACACACACACACACACACACACACACACACACACACACACACACAAACACACTCTTTCTCTCTCTGACACACACACACACACACAGACACACACCAGTCAGTTGCAGGGCAACATGAATTATACATGAAAAGGAGCAAATCCGGTTAAATCCACATAGAAGGTGTGGTGTTGCACTTTAACAATGAAACAATGTCACTCAGTTCTATCTCACCCAGTCCTATCTCACTCAGACCTGTCTCACCCAGTCCTATCTCACCCAGTCCTGTCTCACCCAGTCCTATCTCACCCAGTCCTATCTCACACAGTCCTATCTCACACAGTCCTATCTCGCTCAGTCCTATCTCACTGAACAGCTGGGGCAGAATTACACTGATAATACCCTCTGAGGTTTTACAACAAACCCAATGTCAGTTACTGGACTGCTAGCGTGTCAATCAAAAACTTAAAAAGCTAGTAATTGGCTAGTTGGAACAAAGACACGGAAAGAGGAACAGAGATAATTAAAATTCAATGGATAGCACTAGCTTGATTAGCAGGTGTGCCTTTCTCTGAATGAAGGACTGTACCCTGAGGCTGCTCTGTCTCTGTTTAGACACATGGGTGTGTGGGGGAAATGGGGATTGTCCCTTCAGGAAGGTTTTTGATTTAAACTTTGACTTGGTCCCATTGATAGTTAGCTGTTTCCATCTGTGTGTTGTTGATGCTGCTGTGTCATTCAAGTGGTGATAGACCTGAATCTACACGATGAGTATTTCTCCCTTCTCCTGTCCCTTCTCCTGTTTCTCCAGATGCTGCTCTCGCTGTGTCTTTATGTATTGACAGAGAGGTAGACTTGTCTATGAAGGCAAATCACGTCGTCCTGTTTATCTAAACCAGACAGAGGGGGACACAGCAGCAGATCCAGGCCAAACCTGGCTTAGATCCACAGCATCAGCTGGTGTGTGGGAGGGCAGCATCCATATGTTTGATAGAATCAGCCTGAGAGGCATGAAGCACATGCTCCGTCTCAAGATCCTCAAGACTCAGGGCTGTTTGGGCTGGGGAAGGGGGGGGGCTGGGGGGGGAGAATCACAGCTTTAGTCTTCAAACACCACAGCCAGAGTTGTCCACCTCTTTAAACACCAGAGCCAGAGTATCACAGCTTCAATCTTTAAACACTATAGCTAGAGTTTTCAAGCTCTTTAAACTCTATAGCCAGAGTATTCCACCTCTTTAAACACCAAAGCCAGAGTGTTCCAACTCTTTAAACACCAGAGCCATATCACAGTATCACAGCTTCAGTCTTTATACAACATTACCAGAGTATTCCCATTAAAGAGAGGCACCCTAGCCTCCCAATCCCTGGCCTGCTGACTGAAGGAGTGAATGAATGTGACAGGAGCACTTCACAGAACCTTTTGGAAAAACTCAAATCAATTACGGGGAGGAACGGCAGTGATTCCGCCGCCGCCGGCTCATGGCTTTGATTACTGTTGTGAGCGGGATGGTGCTTTAGTCACGCCGAGGCTCACGCTCACATTGACAGGCCTCCTCCATAACGGCCTCCTCCCCACTAAAGACATCCCGAGCCACCTGGGCTCACCCCTTTGATGTTTCTATGAGGGAAAGCTAAAAAATGCATGCACATTATAGGTGGCACTGTGCAAAAGCTGAGGCAATAATAGCATAGCTGTATATCATGCCATGACATACATTTAAAATGACTATTCTGTTGACCTTTAAATGACCTAACTAAGAGCACCCTTCAAGTTATCAAAAAAGCCTATTGGAACACCAGGTCCTGATACGATGTTGATCATTTTATATTCATTTTTTTACTCTATGTAGGCCTATTGCTCTTGCTGCTTGTTTTTATTGACTTTATGTAAAGCACTTTGAACTGCAACTCTTGTACAAAATGTGCCATATAAATAGAGTCTTACTTACTTACTTACTTACTTACTTACTTACTTACTTACTTCACTGTCTAAGAGTTCAAGTGTGCTTAGAAGTAATTTGTAGGCTGGCGAGAGGAGTCCAGCACTACTTCTTGTTTTCCTCATCAGTCTAAATTAACTGGAATTTTCCTTTCTTAATTCTACTCTTTGATTGGTCAGTCTTTTAGCTGCACTAGCTGTGCTAAGAAGCTGGATGTTTGTGTGAGGAGAGTTCAGCAGTAAAACTAGACTGATGCTTCTAAAATAGACACTGATCTAATGAGACACACACCCACAAACAGACTCACACAAAGACTCACACACAGACCCACACACAGACTCACACACAGACATACACACACACACAAACACACAAACACACAAACACACAAACACACGGACAGACAAATTTACAAACACATTCAAAAATGTCCTATTTAGCATGGTTGCACTAATTGAAGCACTGATAAATCATTTCAGTTTCTCACATTACTAATTTTCTCTTTTGTGTAACATTCTTTTGTGTAAAACCCTTGAAAGGATTTCATATACACATGGATGCATGTCATCAAATCCTTTCACTCACACAAAAACGCGCACACACACACACACACACACACACACACACTCATACATATACAAACACACACACACACACACACACACACACACACACACACACACACACACACACACACACACACACACACACACACACACACACACACACACAAACACACAAACAAATACACTGAAGTTTGTTTATGCCATCTGTCCCCCTTCTCTCAGTGCCTTAATGTTCTTATAATCAGTACTGATCCCAAAGCCCAAATTGAATTTCTTGTTGGGGTGCCAGCAGGACTAATAAGCCTGGTGGAAGCGTTCTGTTTCGGAGATATGGATACGGTTCCCTTTGAGGCTGGATGCCACTCAGAGCCGCTCCTTCTGCACAGCGCCTTGGCTGAAAATCTACTCTTTCGCCAGACTCCAGCTCAACACATAGTGACGGCTAGGTTGTATTCAATGTCTGTGCTCTCGCTCACTTTGCGTGTGCGCTTGTGTGTGTGTTAAGATGTTTGTGTGGATATTTGATTGTAGTTGTGGGTTCGTCTCTCTCTTTGTCTCTCTATGGGTGTGTGTGTGTGTGTGTGTGTGTGTAAATATGTTTGGGTGTTTGAGTGTGTGTGTTGCGTAGGGCAGGAGGCAGAGGGAGGGTTGACGGCAGAGAAGGACTGCTGTGGTGCCAACAGAAGGAAAATCATTTTGGGCTCTGCCAAGCATTCTCCTGTTCAGTGAGGGTTTAATTGATCCATTACATAAGAAGGCCTTCGCTATTTTGACCTCACTCACTCGCTACAAAATAAGAGTGAAGAGAAGAGCAGACAGAGAGAGAAGAGAGAGAGATAGAGAGGGGAGAGAAAGATGAGGAAGATAGAGAGAGAGAGGAAGAGAGAAGAGAGAAGAGAGAGAAGAGACAGGGGAGAGAAAAATGAGGAAGAGAGAGATAAAGAGAGAGAGAAGAAAGAGACAGAGACAGGGGAGAGAAAGATGAGGAAGAGAGAGATAAAGAGAGAGAGAAGAAAGAGACAGAGACAGGGGAGAGAAAGATGCAGAAGAGAGGGGGAGAAGATGGAGGCCTTGTGACATAGTGAGGGAAGCTGGATAAAGCAATGCTGTCCTGTGTTGTCTGCAATACAAATGGACTAATGAGACAAAGAGAGAGAGAGATAGACAAACAGAAAGAGAGAGAGAGAATATGAGTGTATGTGTTTTTATGGTGTTTGTCTTTGCACATCCATGTGTGAATGTTTGTTTCTCCATACACATGATTGCCTCCATATTTAGTCTGATAATTGTCAAGTCCTTGTTGCTTTGCCATTGTTGCTACGGTAATGAGGCAGTAACGTGGTCAATACCTTGTGGCGGAATCTGACAAGCGGTCGATAGGGCGGTGCCGAAAACTCATCCCGTCTGGGATGGCCCTCCAATCCCAGGACAGCCGCCCCCAGGAAGGCCACCGCCCACCAGCATCCCAGGCCTCTCATTGGTCTGCACCTGTGATTGACACATAAGGGCATGTTAGGGAACAAACAAACAAACAAACAAACAAACAGCCAAACAAAGTAATTCACCCCCCAGCTGATCTGATATCCCCTTTAAAGATGGCATGGATCCTCCTCTGCAGCTAATTAAAGCAAACAATAGGAGCTGTCAATCTGTGGAGGAGGTTTAAAGTAACACTGTCAATACACAAGCCTACCCTCAGTCAGCAGATTAAACTGCCCTGAATCAATTAAGAAGAGAAAGAAAGAGAAAGACACAGAGAAAGAGAAAGACACAGAGAGTGTGTGTGAGAGAGAGAGAGAGAAAGAGAGAGAGAATGAGTCAATATATTAGGATAATTAACTATCATCAAGAGGTATCTCTTCCATTAGCTAAGACGTCGTAGAGCTGGGCTGCACAGTGTGTCCTACGCCTCAGCAGTAGCAGTGAGTGCTGAGATCAGAGATGATACTGACAGGGTGTGGAGGTTTATCATCTGAAGGCTGTGGGGTTTATGAGGGGTTATGTGGGCTGTGGGGTTTATTGGAGGTTCATGGCGTATGTTGGCAGCACAGTGATAGAGTTTCCTGTTGTAGCTCTTAAGAGGTCGTGTGAAATCCCTTAAATGCAGATCGGCCCTGCCCAGCCACACATCCCCCACGTGCTGTAGGTACCCAGAAAGAACAGCCACTCATCCCCCACGTGCTGTAGGTACCTAGAGAGAACAGCCACTCATCCCCTACGTGCTGTAGGTACCCAGAAAGAACAGCCACTCATCCCCTACGT
>NC_137927.1:6487282-6489782 GCF_963457725.1 Sprattus sprattus | reverse complement strand
TGTGGACGCAGATAGGTCTTTGCTCCCCATTCACACTGGCCATCATTAAAGGATTGTGTTGTCAACTGTGAATTATTACTGTAATAATAATAATTATAATACTGTATTATTATTAATAATAATAATATTAATACTAATAATAATAATAATAATAATAATAATACAAATAACAATAATAATAATGCAAATAAAAGTAGTAGTAGTAGTAGTAGTAGCATAACATGCCTTTATTGCTCCATCGTAAATAATGTAAATGTTTCAGTGGGTTGTTTGTTTGTCAATATTTTTCTTTTTGGGATGTAAATCATATTAACAAAGACAGAAATTAAATAAAATCTCTTGTTGTACAAGATTAATGTTTTATTGTGCACTGTTCGTGTCTTGAAAAAAATAATTACAATTACAACAAAACCGCTGGAGTATAATTTCCTGTCTATCATCCAATGAAGAGGGCTCTCAACGCATGCGTGCGCACACACTGACACACGCACAAGCACACACACACTCAGACACACATACATACATACATACATACATACATACATACATACATACATACATACATACATACAAACATACATACACACACGCACACACGCATGCACACACGCATGCCTTATGCATGCACCCAAGCATACACCCACACCCACCCACACACACACACACACACACACACACACATACATACATACACACTCCCGGGATGTCCTAATGGCATCTGCTTAAATCTCCCTAAACCACTCGACTGCTTAGCCCCACGTATCACACAATCACAAACAGATTCCCCAGTGGGGTTCTGTAATGTGTCACCCCCTCAAATGGAGTAAGCCCACCCAGGGTGAACCCACACGCAATCACACAAGTCAACACACACACACACATTGGGCCTCATTTATAAAACGTACTTACGCACAGAACTGATCTTCGACTGTGCGTGCGATCAAATCCACGTCTAAGTACAGATTTATAAAAACCGTCTTAGACGTAGAAAAGGACGTATCGCTACGTCTGGTTTCAGTTTGTGTAAGTACATTTCCTTGCTACATTTCAATACTGGAGTACTGCAGGAATTCAGGACTCTCCGAGCGCCGACAGCCGACACGCAGTTTCATCATCATCATTGTCGGCACCACCGTCACCATTTGGGCTAATGGTGAAAGGCCAAATTAATGTTTCGCTCAATAAAATCAAATAAACTATTAGAATAATTCACACATGAATGAGATTCACGTCTTATAGGTATTCTGTTTTAATTTCACAAGTGTAAAACATTTCGCTCAAACTTATAGCCTATACAAAGTCTAATAGATGTTTTGGCCCGCATCTGCTCTTCCATCAGCAGAACGTCGATGTCAGCCTCACTTTAATTGTTCTGTTTACATGTTTCTTTCTTGATTGCCACTGTCACAGAGAGTTTGAGCATTGAGGATGCGCTCTGTTTGTGCATTGATAATATGCTGATTAGATTAAATATGGGCGTTTTGAGGGCGGAGATTCAGTTGCGCACAATTCAACGACCATTTGTGATTTACAACCGAAGGATTGGCGTACACGTGTTTTTTGTGTGTACGTCCGTTTTCTGTGGATCTCACTTACGCTCATTTCAGGAAATGTAGGATGGTTTCTACGTAACTAATTATAAATGAGGCCCATTGGCAGACACACACACCCTCTCATGAGTGACTGACACACATCGCCTCCCACCCATACCGGATAAGAGCAAGCATGCTGGGTAATATGCAAATGAGCATGAGTATGGACAAAATCTCATGGGCCTGCCAGGGTGGAAACACACACACACACACACACACTGTGAAACCACACCTCTGAATGTGTGCAGTGGTCATGCATTTGTTTTCTCTGTGTGGTCCTGCAGCACTCTATGAAAGCTGATGAGGACGGACAAAGGCACAGGGGGACCCGGACTGCATGTAAAGCTTGGACACAGAATGCCTAAATGTTCTCCATTCCCGTGCTGCTTAGAAACAGAGGGAACGAAGGAGTGCATTCAGTGTACGGGTTAAACCAGTCAAATCTGTTGAATGTTACGTGTACAGTCTGATCTGTTGGAAATTACATGTACAGTCTAATCTAATAAAATAACCTTAAATTAACGTTCAACCTCTTTGCAAGTTTAGAAACAAGTTTACATTTTTTTTTACATTTTGTATTAATGTATTTGATAAAAAATACTACAATCTTTTATATTATTTTATTATATATGCACATTATTTAAATTCATATTTGTAATTACTTTATTATTTGCACACATACAACTTATTTTCACATTCAACTGAAAAATGGTTGGATGAAGCAGGCTACCACAATTGAATCAGCCCAAACTGCTCTCAATATGTGTTTTTCTTATATTTTGTTACTATTTACAGGCCTCCAAAGCACTCAGATTTTCTTGATGAGGTTGGTAAACTGTTTTATTATATCAGGGGATCTCAACTTGCTTGAAGATAATCCAGAAAACAGTTATGTTAAGGAACTAAAC
>NC_137927.1:6477282-6479782 GCF_963457725.1 Sprattus sprattus | reverse complement strand
AAGACACGCTTAAATGCATCCCAAAGCGGGGGTGGGGACGGGGGGGGGGCAACAGTCTAATCCTCGTGCAGCTAACGGTGTCACTCAAGGATTAGCGTGGAAAGGGAAAAAATAACACGCTAAGTACTGCCGCAGCAAAACTACACGGCTAAAGCGCGGTACAGTCCCTTGCGATCGCAAAATATTTATTCCAATTTGGAGAGCGGCACAACGCAACAGTCTGAAACGCTTTCCGAGGCAGAATGAACTTGGCAGCACTTGAGCACCCGATGAGAGCGTTGTCTCTAACTTCACTGCTCAGAAATGCGGGCATACCAACAGGACTTTCAGCCGTGTCGCTGTATGTCGTGGCTCAATACGCTGAATTATTCACACTCCAAAAAAAAGGACGCGCTACGCACACTTCACACAGAACGTGCAAGTCTTGGCAGTGAATCTCTCCCCCCCCCCCCCCCCCCCCCCCCCCCATTCTGTTTCTTCGTGAGAAAGGCAACGTCAAGCAGAAACACTTCTAAAATCAATGTTTTGCACGAGCGTTTACGTACCTGTGAGTTGAGACGATAGTGAAATAGAGGTATAATACACAAAAAGCGGAGGAATCCTCAAGCGCGCCAAGCAAATCCACGGTTTGGTAAACCCTCTCCCGGAATATCAGTCCCCTGAAGTTGGCCACAGGATGAAGTATTTCCCCCTCTGATCGGAGGCAGCCTTTTGCGACCAGCGACTCCCGACTTCAGCACCAGCCAAGAGTGGACAGCGACCGTGAAACACAGGCTCACCTCTCGGTTCAGGGTCTCCGGCGCCACTGAAGTGGCAACACCGACCCTCACCTCACTGGCTGCCTCCCGGACAGATTTACATACAACCAACCGACCAGCCAATCACAGCGCGTCGCCCACTGACTGAGTCCCGACTGGATTTGAATACAATTATACAGCTATCCAATCAAAAGCGCAGGCGAGTGGACGCAGCCAGCTGGCTCGTCTGAGTTCTCTCGTTTAAATAAATTGCCCTTGACTGCAATGAGCGGAGTTGGAGCGCCAACTGCGACTGTCCAACGCCGTGCGTGTGCTTATCTGGCTTTTTCTCATGTGTGTGTCTTATTATCTAATATTTCATCAACAAAACACGACGAATCAAAGACAGATTATCCAACACTGGCTGATAAAGAAAGGAGAGGGTTATCATTCTCATCCCACCGTCTCTCTGAGTCTTTAATATGATTAGATTTGACCTCAGATCTTCCGCGCAGCCTGCTTGGCTCTGCTGTAAAGTTGCGTTTGGGTAGTTGCGTCACCATAATATACCTAGAGGGACTATCAACTCATAGCCCAAGCTGCTTATCGTGTCACGCTCGTTTGAGACATGTGAATGGCGCGCTGACATTCCCGCCACAGGGGTCTCAGCGCCCGCGCCCATCTGCACTGGCAGTACTGCTTATTGGTTCAGAATGGCGCAGTGACAGGGCACACAAATCACTCCGCCGATCATAGAAGTCTTCGGAAAAAGTTGAAACGATGTTTTTTTTCTGCAATGACGTGAGAAACATCAGAGGTGAGTTTAAAACCAGAGACATTTACATAATTGAAATTAAATAATCAGTTTGAACGCATGCTCTCTCTGTGTATATGTGTGTGAGAGAGAACATGATGTGGATGGGACACACTTGATCAAAGCTTTTAAAACTGCAAAACTGTAAACTCACAGAGGCACAGAATACAGCAGGATTCAACCACCCACACAAATGAGAGAGTTAATTGCCTGGTGGTTTATAGCAGCAAGACACCATTGATGTGTCATAAACATGCACAGACACACGCAGGCGCACACACACACATACAGAAACTGGGCAAACTCAGACACACATACATTGAGTTCTTTAAGACACATTTATATTGAAAGTGCATATGATTGTAAGGGAGAATTGATTTGCATGAGTTAGATTTCATTTTCCTGCAGTGGACCAACTGTGGGTGCAGCACTCTGTGCTTTAGTCTTTAGTCCATCAGCACCTCACACCAGCACCTCACACCTGACTGTGTTTGTGTTGGAGCCTTTTTGTCCATTTGGACAGATCTATGTCTGTATCACACACACACACACACACACTCACACTCACACACACACACACACACACACACTCTCTCTCTCTCTCTCTCTCTCTCTCTCTCTCTCTCTCTCTCTCTCACACACACACACACACACACACACACACACAAACACACACACACACACACACACACGCACACACACACACACACACTCTCTCTCTAATACATAAACACACTCTCTCTCTCTCTCGCTCTCTCTCACACACACACACACACCTGAAAGGCAGTAAGTCACACTGGCATCAGTGTCCCTGGGGAGGGTTTCTGTCACTGTGGCAACAGTGGTGAACAAGGGCAGGTTTGTGGCAGAGCAGTCTAACCCCTGTGAGCACACCTATGAAAGAATGAGTCATCCGACAGGTAACAAGTCGCAGGAGAGAGAGTGCGTG
>NC_137927.1:6472282-6474782 GCF_963457725.1 Sprattus sprattus | reverse complement strand
TGTGTGTGTGTGTGTGTGTGTGTGTGTGTGTGTGTGTGTGTGTGTGTGTGTGCGCGTGTGTGTATGTGAGTGGAGGGAGGGAGGGGTATGGTTCAGATGGTCTATGTGCTGATGGTTTGTGGAAAAAGAAAAGCAAACGTCCCATGGCAGCATGGGTCAGCACTCTGCCTTTTCCAAACAATCGCTCTCTGAGTTCATAAAAAATAATTCTGACAGCTGTCTGGTTCTATAGCTTTTATTTTGGCTTTTCCTCTCAGCAATTTACCATATGACCATACGGTAACGCTACTGGTGTTCAGACAACCTCATCAGTCTCTATATGTATCGCGCCTATTCATCAGTTTGTGTTGCATACCCCAGATCTTCTGTCATCTGTCTTTTAGCCTATTCACAAAAACCCATACCTAACCACAAAAAAACCTGAAGTTACTCAAGACTGCTGGGTAGTGTAGTCTTCTGAGTGCTGGCATTTAGCCATGCTCCATGATGTGTTACTGTCCCATGATGTTTCAAATTCAAATTCATCCATAGTTTGAATCGCTCAGTGCCTTTGAGTCAGAGTCAATGCAGCCACTCAAAGCTTTTCTCCTGCAGCTGAAAATCCCTATTTGCATCACTGGGCCTCTGTTTTTATTTTACTATACTCTGCTGCCCTCTTGTGGACTAATGCAGTACTGATCTAAAATGTCAATCTAGTGGTGTTGCTCATTGTCTTTCAGGTTGTCAGAGCTGTCATCCTTCATCATGCTCAACCCTGTTACCCTTGTCATGTCTCTGTAAAGTTCATCATGAGAACTGATAATGGACTTCTGCTGAAATGAAATGTGTCAGTTGATCAGAATTGGACAAAAGCAGCAGATTTTAAATAATGTTGAAAGAGACCCTTTGGTTTTTTCCAGTTTGCATGGAAGTCTTGTTGCATCAATCATGTTAAATCAGCCAGAAACATGCCATTGGACTAGCTTTGAACTCTGAGCTCAATCACAAGGCTGAGCAGGATCTGAACCAGCCGGAGAGAATATACATTCCATTCATTCATGCTCTGTGCCATTGTCTGCAATCAAGTTTTGCTATTTACATATAAGGACATTTAACAGAATACTATCTGAAATAGCAAGTGTAGTATGATTACTACAGCTCTGCCCATCTTCATTCCTCAGTCCTGTGTCCTCTTAGTTCTGTGTTCCTTAAACCTGATGTTCTCCAATCATCTCACATTCCTGGGCTTTCTCTACCCCATGTTCCCTCAACTCTATGCTTTCTCTTCCTGGTGATACATACCAAGTTTCCCTATCATTATATGTATCCCCACTCTATGTTACTTTTATCTACTGTATGTTCCCTTTCTCAATGTTCTCTTTCTCTATTTTTCTTATATCTATGTCCCCCTCTCTATGTTACTTATATCTATGTTCCCTAAGCTCTGTGGTCTCTATCTCTGTAGTCCCTAACTCTAAATATGTTCCCTCAATATTTTTACGGAAAAGGAGATATCTCAGAGATCTAGGTTGGAGTCAGGGTTCACTCAAATCACCCCAAAAGGTGCTGTATTGCTGGGACGGATCCTGAGGCTGGGTAAAAACTGCACCTGTAAAGTGAAGCAGAGTCACCCAGAGCAGCTATTTGTGCTGATGGTCTTGAACTGATCTATTACACTTCTGCCATTCCACCTCATCATCCATCTCTCTGTCTGCCATTTCACCTCATCATCCATCTCTCTATTGTCATAGTGAAAAACATGAACTAAACACAACAGCATTAGAATGTATAAAGAATTATAGAATGTATTGCATAATGACTGATACAAATAAATAGTATTATTAAGTATTAACGGCTGTGTAGCCTACAGTGGGTCAATTACGAAGTAGGCCTGACGATCTGTTTAGCTCGCTAAAATGGGTGGGCCTTAAGGTGGAGCGAAAGCCGGACCGTCTCTCTCTCTCTCTCTCTCTCTCGCCTCGGCTCTGTTCCCGGCTGAATGAACGGCGTTCATCATTGTTACAAGCTCTCTGGAGAGAAGTGAAACATGGCCGCTACGGCAGCGAATCGTGTCATCGTTTATGGAGGGCGAGGAGCTCTTGGCTCAGCTTGCGTTCAATATTTCAAATCCAAAGGCTGGGTAAGCACCGAACTCTTGTGGGCACTTGTTGCTTCCCCGTTTTCCGAAGCTATCAACAGCTGGCTCGGGAGAATCGTTGATAAAATATTTAAACTGTTGATAAACGCTATTTTTTTTTAGGTAATCAATCTTGTTTCATCTTCAATCAAATATGTTCACACATATGGGAGTGGGAAGGGTCTGTGTTAGAGATGCATGCTATAATATAGGCTAGTAGGCTATAATCCCAATGTGTGCAGAATGAACCACCGGGATGATTTAAAGTTCACAGTCTGTAGCAAGGCTGCGGTGTAACGTTTTTATTGACATGTCCTTTTTTTTTTAATCTTACTTCCATTGCAGTGGGTTGCAAGTATCGACATCGGAGCAAATGCAGAGGCG